>NW_023270320.1:40382874-40478577 GCF_011800145.1 Mirounga leonina | reverse complement strand
GACACTGTCTCTGATCCCCAGGACACTGTCCCCCATCCCAGGACACTCTCCAATCCCCAGGACACTGTCCCCAGTCCCCAGGACACTGTCCCTGATCCCCAGGACACTGGCCCTGATCCCCGGGACACTGGCCTGAAGTGATTTGCATTTCATCAGTGCAAAGGGCCCACACTCAGAAGGGCTCTGCACTTGGTTTAATACTCTGTTGTTGCTGTTTGAACAAGGGTCCTGTGTTCATTTTCCTTCTGCACTTAGCCCTGCAACTTGTATGTTCTGGTAATAGTGGGTGCTTTCTATACAGGGTAAATTTTTATGTATTTTTTTCTCTTTTGAGGTTGAATAGGTCTTATATTCAGGCCTATTTGCATGGGTGCAAGATTTTTAAGAATGCTATTTGGTTGTTAAAATTGCAAACAAATTTCCTGGATTGTACAGAAATACAGGGATTGCTGGCTGGGGACACGTGGCTGAAGTCTGCATAGAATAGAGAAGCCGATTCAGACTTTATGGGTGAATGGGAGACTCTGTTATGATGATCTTTTATAATTAGTATACTTCCTTCGTAAATTCAATGATAATTATTATTCAGCCTTCTTAAGAACTATTAGAAAAGACAGAACAACAACAACAACAACATAAATGTCCCATGATACTGGAAGACACATGGAGACGTCAGAATGCTCCTGGAACATTCAGAGTTTCGCATTCTAGAGCTGTTTCTGGGAAACGGGGAAAACAGATATTTGCCACGAACACTTCAGTGACTTGGCGGAGAAACCTGCTGGAGGCTTTCGGGAAATTAGATGCAATGAGGAGGCGGTGTCTGATTATATACAATATCAACACTCGGAGTAGGCATGTTGCAGATTTTGCATGAAAGATGGCCTTTCAGGCTGAGAGTGAGAGAGGGGACAGCGGGTTCCCTAAGGGACAGTCATGAGAACCACGTCTGTGGTGATGTAGCTCAGTATGTCAGCAAGAAGGCCAGGGGAAAAGTCCCCAGAAGGGTGAGGAAGCGGGACCCCCGTGGTGTGATGAAGCTGGAGTACCAGTCTTCTGCCCGGAGCCCCGATCAGCCATCAGGGTTTAGGAGATGGAGAAATCTTTGCAGATTATAGAGAAGGAACAAAAGAAGGAGAAGAAGGTTCTTCTAGTCAGTCTTTAGAGATACCTTTAATTTCTGGGATTCCCTTGTGAAAGAACCTTAGCCCTCACCTGATCCCAGAAGCATGCTGAGAGCATAGCAGACATACAGCGTATGGGATGTTGCTGTTTCTGCTGCTATGTTCTCAGTACCCAAAACGGTGTCTAGAATGGAGTAGGCACCCAGCAAACAAGCCTAAAGAACATGTATTGTTGTCTTGTTCATCATTACTTTCTCCCAGATCATAAGCTTCTGTTGAGTAACATGGATCCCCCAAAGACCACTTTCTTGTGTGGCATGAGAAAGGGTGCTGTCTTGTTCTGGAATGAGGCCCCCTCCCTGCTTGGCCTCATCCATTTGGTGTCTGATGGTGACTGAGCGCAGGTGAGCCCTGGTTCTCCCGACACAGAACAGGCTCCACCGAAGTGACTCTGTTCTACGCCACGTCTGGTGGTCGCCATGGGCGGCCATTTGTGGCCGCAGTTGGCGAAGCGACTTGTCTGCAGGGGGAGATGCGTCGCTGACTAGTTAGGGATGCGGTCGTCCCTGGGCAGCCCGCGGGCACCCGTGCTCCTCCCTGGCCCTGGGGACTTGGGAATCAGGACGTGTGCCTGTTTCCAAGGATGGCGTGCTGGACTAGCTGGTCTTCGCCGTGGCTGGCTCACTACTGGGCGGAAAATCGCAGACACGCTTGTCTGCTTGCTGATAACCAGTGACCGTCATGGACTGGGCAGGGAACTGACAGTTGATGCCCCAGGGTTCTATTCATGGGCCATCAGTATGGACCATGAGCTCCCACCACGGTGTCTCCAAGGTCATAGATTCACAATTTCCTGACGAACACACAGGCGCGAGGCGGGCTGAGCCGCGTTCTGTCCTCACGCCGCTCCACCTGCCTGGCTGTGCTGTTTTTTGTAAGCTTGCAACCTCCTCCTCCCGCGTGGGAGCCTGCTCTCATCCCCAGAAACTCTGTTTGGACATCATCAGGAAACTCTAAATTCCTCTGTCCCCGTGGAGCCTCTGCTGGTGAGTGGGATTGTCCGTGGTCCTGCCGTGTTCACAAACCCTCCCTGCATTTCAGGTTTTGCCGTCACACCCCGTAGGGCCTGGTATGACGATCTGTTCTGCTGTCCCGCCCTGAACGATGCAGAGCCTATGGTTCCAGGGCTGTTCGCGGCTGTGGACCGCCCGTGGCCAAGCATGAATCATGCCTGCCGAGCGAGGCGGGCTCCGTGCCTGGTATGGCCTGCAGCTGGGGTCGGGAGAACCACCAGACGGGGGAGGGGTTGCTCGGCCTGGCTGCTGTCTACCCAGGAGGACCCCAGCAGTGCCCTTCCTTCCCGAAGCACCCCGTCACCCCAGAGCAGCGCCCACTCTGCTCTGAGTGGTATCAAGGGTGTTTGCAGGGCCCTGCGGGGGCTGTTGGGTCACAGCCTACGGGGCGCTTAACACACAGCCCCTGAGGTCCCTGTTCAGAGACCCTTTGCGGAGTGGGCGTCTGCTCTTAACCAGATGGTCCCCGTCCCTAAAATGAACACAGATGGAATCAGGCAATAGTCAGGAACCTCCTGATCGCCTCCTGGCTCTTTGCAGAGGCAGGGATCCACGGCGGTGTTCCGGGGCCGCTCAGACGGCACCCACCACCATGGGCCTGAGAGCCACCGTTCTTTCCTGCTGCCCTTTTAGTTTACCATGTATTTTCAAGGCAGCTTCTCAGGAGCTGCCCGAGCCTCATCCTGACCCGTCCTTGCTCGCGTCCCGGACTGTCCCCTGCCTCCTTTAGTGGGAGAGGATGCGTGCGTCTCCGCGGACCCGCCTGCCCCGTGCTCACGGGCAGCAGCCCCGGCCCCTGGCCTGAACACCAGAAACCAAGCTGGACGTCGTCAGGGGCACAAGAGAGGTAGTAAGCGGGGCGTTGCAGTCAAACAGGACGAATGAGCTCGGGGCCCCGCCGCACAGCTTGGAGCATGTGGGCAACAGCGCCGTGCAGACACCGAGCCCTTGTTGAGACGGTGGGTGTCGCATCACGTGCTCTTACCACACGCATGTGCGCACACCCACTCGCCAAGCAGAGGGACACAAGGAAGCTCAGGGAGGGGATGGAGGTGTCTGTCACCTTGGTTGTGGGGATGGCTTCGCAGGCGTGTCCGAACTCACCGGATCGGGTGCATTAAATGCGCACAGTGTTTCGTATATCAGTTATACTCCATGAGCTACTTAAAACAAAACAATGTAGTAAGCTGGGTTGGAATATAAAGAAAGAGGGAATATTAAAATCAACCTTGTGAATATATTGAGATTTGATTTGGGGTCATATTGGTTGAACCTGATGAAATTGCTTGGAAATAAGAAACAGTCAAAATCGATTCCAAGAACCCACCGTTCCTGTGTGAGAGGACAGAGCTGTGCTCTGGGGGCCGTGAGGAGGTGGCCCGGCTTCTGCCTGGCTGGTCCGAGGCGCAGGGAAGCCCTAGGGATGCGGCCCGACCCCGCGGAACAAGCCAGGCTCACACGGGTTCTGTACAGACTGGGAAGTGGCATTACCTCCTTGGAATAATCCTCAACTTTTGCAAACGAGAAGAGTGGGCTGATTCAGGGCTAAATCTTGGGGAAAACACCCACTTTGGCTGCACAGAGAAGTGGGGTTTCTGGGGGAGGAGGTGACAGGTGGTTAAGGGAGGTCAACGCGCATGGTCAGCCCCCCGCCCTCGAGCCACCATGCTGTGCATGCCCGCACGGTAGATGGGTCAGTCCTAGCGTGTCTGTGACAAGGGCCTGGGGCGGGGATGCAAGGATGTCCTCCGCCCTCCTGGACAGGCGCAGCCGGGGGACCTTGCCGGGGCCCTTCCGGGCAGTAGCGAAGAACATTCTGTTTTTACACAGACCCTCCAGTGGGCTAGACATTCTGCTCGGACAAATGCATCAGTTATCCACATAGCCCTGGGCCTCCCTCAGCTAGAGAAGCTCAGGGAAGCAAGAAACCTGCCCGGCTCGAGCTCCCAGGTGGAGTCCCAGGACCCAGACATCACAGATGCTTCACTAGCTCTTGGAAAATGCAGAAATCCCGTGAGCATCTGGGTAAATTCTGGCTGCAGCTGAGGTGTCCACCATCTGGGGCAAATCTGAAGGGACACTCAGTCCTTGGGGCCCTGGGATGACTTGTCTGCACATGGGAGCCCCTCAGCCAGAGAACTCGTGGACCTCTGGGGAAGCAGTTGGAGGATCAGATGTGGCCCTTCTGAGCCATTTTAGCAGAACACCGGAGAGCTGGAGCGTGGTGGGACCTGTGCTCCACCTGGAGAGATGGGGTCAGTTAATCATGCCAATGCCCCATGAGACGTGCAGTCACAAGAAGGGGTGCCCTGTGCTGTAAAAATCCAGAGAGGGGGCTGACCTCTGGGGACGGAAGGTGTGTCGGAGCAAGGGACACCTGGCGTGTCTTGGCGGAGGAGCAGGGACCTGGCAGAGGGAGAAGTTGCCGAGCAACCAAGAGGAAGCCCTGGTGCCCACAGGGGGCAGCGCAAGGCTCTGGAGCCTGGTTATCAGCTCTGCACTCTGTCGCCACGTTTATTTGCATCCTGTCTTGTTCCAGAAAGGATTGATTAGGGTAAACTAAAACAAGTTTCAAATCAGAAAGTCAGGCAAAGGAAAGTAAAGGGAGGAAAGAGGAGAGAGTCAGGGATGTGAGTCCTGCTCCCGTGAGAGGGAGGCTTAGTATGTTCCCTCCAGCTTTAGGCGCCGACTGAGAGACTGTAGCGGAAGGAGCGCACATAAATATGGGGACACTTGCTACGGACGGGGCTCAGTGTCCCGGGGAAGAAAGTGCAGTGTGTTACAGGGTTCAGAACGGTAAAGTGGTAAAAACAAAGACTTGCTCAGAAAGAAAGAAAACCCGGTGCTCCTGATGATCTAGGGTGACCCACGCACGGAACATCATTTTCCTTCTCGGGCTCCCAGGAAGGAAGGGAGCTTGGAGGGACGTGGTGAGAGGCGTCCAGAGCAGGAACATGGCCGCCCAGAGAAGCCTGACACGTGCAGCCGCGGTGTCTGGCCTGCAGCGCCGGGCACGGGAGTGTAGACACCCATGTCCTGTGCATAATCACCAGCTCTGGGTAATAAGCCCGGAGAGAAAACATCACCGATGAAGTTACCGCTGCACCTGGCCGAGCGACACACTCCCCTGTCTTGCGATCATCATCCGGGATGATTCCGGATTCTGGATCCAGATCCCGAGGGCGCCAAACCCTCCCGCCTCTGTGCCCACGGGGTAAAGTGGGGCCTGCACCCACTCCTCCTGGGCATGTGTTCCCAGCATCAAAGGACGGACCTGTGCACGTTTTCCCCGCTGCTGTTCTTATTACCGAGACCTCTTTGCAAGGGGCCGGCCCAGTATGGGCGTGGAAACAGCGGGAGAGCTGAGCACTGTGGTGCCCCGTGGCGCTGTGGCATCGGGAAGAACGAGTGGGAGCAAAGGAGAGGGGGCAGGGGACAGGAAGACAGCGGGAGGCTGCAGAGGGCAGACCCTCCTCTTTACACACATCTGCTGTTGGCAGCTTCCTGTCGGCACTCACATACCAGACACATTGTTCTGGAAGCTTCCCTGGGCCAACAATGCCCAGGGAGGGGAGATTGCAGCGGGTTCAGGCTAAGCTGTCACCAGCTGATGGTCCCCACGGGCCCCTGTGTCCCCACAGCCCCGTGGCTTCTGCCCCCCCAGCACGTCGGGCGCCGCCCACGGCCCTGCAGGTGTGGGACAGGGACACCTGGGCCGGTCCCCTGCCTGAGCCCATGGGCCGGGTGGCCACTTGGCGGGCTCTCGCTCTTCTTTACACACCACTCAGGAGCTGGCCTTCTCGTGTCATGGAGATACTACCTTTCTTATCTTTCCAGCGAGGTAAAAACTTCTGACAAAGACCGTGACCTCATTGAAAACCAGAGACCAGGGCAGGAAGTGGGGGGTCCCTGTCCATTGCTAACATGAGACCCGACTCTGGAAGAATCTTAAGTTAATTTGAACAAAGAGGCCTGTTCAGTTCCCCATCTATCCATCCACTCATTCATTAAAACATAAAACCTTAGTTGCAGACCCTTTTGGTGTCGGGCCTGGGAATACAGCTGGGTCCAGATCCGTGGAACAGGCTGGAGACCCGCAAAGGCCTGGGGACGCGGGAGCTCGGTGGCAGTCAGCAGGGCCATGGCATGCGGTGTGAGTGTGGGGAGAGGCGTCATTTCCAAGGTGATGCCCAAGAGCCCCTGGCATCTTTCTGGGTGACCCCCAGGCATGCAGGGGCAGCAGCTACTATGACCGAACTCACAGGAGCTCGCTCCTTGGGGAGTCACCAGAAACCGCCCCAGGTGAGCTGTCACACAAAGGAAAGTATTTGCAGTGAAGAAGGAGATCCCAGGGAGTAACTTCCAAAGCCGTGACCCCCAGGGAAGGGTGCATGGGTTCCTCTTATTCAGGGTTAGGAGGAATATTCTGAAAGGGGAGGCTTGTCATCATATGTAGACGTGGGCGTCATTCTAGAGACCACCAGCCCACGGTCCCTGTCCACAAGCACGAGTCAGGAGTTATGCTTGGATGGTCTGGGTGGTCTGGGCGGGCTGCAGGCCTCGTCAGGGCGGTCACTCGCCTGAAGGGTGGCTTTGGTTTCCCTTTGCCTGAGTTCAGAAGGAAGCTGGGGAGAAGAGCAGAAGGGAAAATGTGGGACCAATTCGGTGAGGACAAGCAGGTGGGCATGGGAGGTCAGGTCTTGGGGTCGGGCGGGTGGTGCGGCTTCATGCCCCCTCCCGCTCTCTTCCCCTGGTTACTTCGGAAGCCCACTGGGGCTGCTCACTCTCCCCTGAGAAGGAAAAGCTCACAAGGATGAAATCTCAGGTCATTTTCTATCTCACAACAAACTGGAAGATGCTTTTGGCTCATTGTATGGACGAGAAGAACCACTAAACCAGAACGGTGTGGACAGAAAGCAGCAGAGATGCAATCTGGGAGGATAAACACATGACCAGAGATTTGTTCAGGATTCTCAGTGTGAATCCCTTCTGGGATAAAAACGCCTTCCGATCAGTTCTTTCCAGTACGTCTAACTTTTGACTATACCGCATGCCCAGAACTTCCCTTGTCGTGCCCCTTGCTAATACCAGC
Source organism: Mirounga leonina (assembly GCF_011800145.1). Lineage (NCBI taxonomy): Eukaryota > Metazoa > Chordata > Mammalia > Carnivora > Phocidae > Mirounga > Mirounga leonina. Next base: position 40,471,288 of record NW_023270320.1, on the reverse strand, counting down.
ATTTGGGGGCATTCAGTGTGTTTCCAGCACCAGGGGCCACTGCAGGTGAGAATGTGGGCTGCCCAGTGCACACTCCAGGGGGAGCTGTGCATGCAGGTGGTGGTGGGACGGGTGCCCATGGGAGGGGTACCGCCGCCTGCCCGGTGCAGAGCACCATCCTGAGCGTCACTGGCTGTGAGCTATTGGCATTTCAGGTCCCCTTTTCTTGCTAAGCCCGTGCATTAGATGTGGTTCAGGGCCTTTGCACAATGAGCGTGTTGAATGCAACCTGGCATCAGGGTTGCCTGCGGTCAGGCTCAGCTTTAAGTCTGAGGGGTTTGAAAAGGAGATGCTCTGGCTGAACAACAGATGAGTCTTTGGTTCCTGCCATTGTTTCTGCAGATGCCAACTTTTAAGGTTTAGGGAAAATTGTTCAACTTGCCATCACTCCCACGTGGAAAAGGGGATGGCATCTCCCCCCTTGAGGGTGTCCATGAGGCTGAGTCACACGAGAGAGCATCTTCTGCCCAGGATGGTGTAAACGTGCAGTTCCTGCTGGTTCACGTGTGGACGGGCCTGCTGGGAGGGGACACGCAGGTGCATCAACAGTAAATTTGGATGCATGTATTTTCTCTTCTCAGTTCTCAAGAACCTAAATGAGTGAAGCTATTTAAAACATAGCACAAATCTCATAAAAGTGGACTCTGTGCTTCTTTATGTTTTCATGCATGCACGTTTATTCAACAAACAAGAATCAGAAAGTCCCCTCTGCTCGGCCTGTATGAAATATTGTTGGGCTTATAGAAGCAAATGGGCCCTGCCTCACACTATGTGCAAAAATTAACTCAAAATGGACCAAAGACCTAAATCAAAGAGAGAAAACTATAAAACTCCTGTAAGGAAATGTAGATGTAAATCTCTGTGATCTTGGATTAGACAATGCTTTCTTAAATATGGCACTTCAAAAGCACTGTGACAAATGACACCAAAAAAAAAGAAAAAGGTTCAGAATTGAAATCTTCTGTGCCTCAAAGGACACCATCAATCAAGGCAGCGAAACAGTAACTCACAGAATGTAGGGAATATTTGCAGAAGTTGTATCTTGTAAGACTCTTGTATCCAGAATATAAAAAGAACTCTTACAACTCAACAAGAAAGACCACCCAATTTAGAAGTGGACGGAGAATTGAAATAAACATTTCTCTAAAAGAAGATATACAAACGGCCAGTAAGCGCACGAAAACAAGCTCAGCATGATTAGTCATCAGAAGAATCCAAACCAAAACCATAACCAGGTACACTTCACACCCATTAAGCAGGACCGTAATCACAAACACAGATGGTAACACAGTGACGAGGATGAGGAGGAACCAGAGCCCTCGCCCACATTCTGACTGGAGATGGTGCAAGTGCTTTGAAAAACAGTTTGGCAGTTCCTCAAAAAGTTAGACATAGAGTTATTATGACTGGGCAACTCCGATTCTAGATACATACACAAGAGAATTGAAAACGTGTCCATGCCCAAACATGAACACAGATATTCATAGCAGTGTTATTTATAACAGCCCCAAGGTGGGAACAACTCAAAGATCCATCAATGGATGAACGGGTGAACAAAATGAGGTGCATCCATAGAAGGAAATATTATGTAGCCAACGAAGGAAGGAAGTACTGATTCATGCTACACTGTGGATGAAACTTGAAAATGTTACGCTAAGAAAAAGAAGCCAGACTCAAAAGTCCACTAATTGTGTGGTTCCATTTAGATGAAAGAGGCAAACACATTGATAGGGGGAGTAGACTCGTGGTTGTCAGGGTCTGGCGGAGGTGGGGATGAGGGGTAGTAGTGGACAATAGGTACAGAGTTTATTGATAGACTGATGCAGATGTGCTGGGTTACCCATTGGTGGTTGTTCACATAGCTTTGGGAATATACCAAAACCGCTGGATCGTGGACACCTAAAAGACTGAACCTCAATTCAAGAAATCTAAATAAACTAACCAAAGGCCAAGCAAATGGGGTAAAACCTGAGATCCATGCCATATCAAGAGCCTCCTCGCCAGTGGGGAAGCCGGGGACACCTCAATAGACCGCAAAACAGGCTCCATCCCACGAGAACGTTACCAGGGAAGAACCAAGATACCAAGATGAGGGACACATTGTACCCACTTTGGAAATTTAAGAAGATGCTGCTGGAGATGGGCCTCCAGGAACCTAGACTTTGATGAGAGTAGACGTCAGGACTGTCAGGGTGATCATTCTAGAATGTCAGCACTGTCTGTGGAAGTTCTGCTATGAGCCAAGCCTCATGAGGACATACGTCAACTCCAGAAGAACTCAGCATGCAAAGTTTGTCTGTTTCCCTGTTGTAGAAGCCCTAACAGGAACTTCACATGATCACCCTTCCTTACTGTGTGGGGATCCAGAGTCTCAGAGGGTTAAGTGATGAGCCCACGGGTGATGGGGAAGCTCTGAATACAGTGGGTGTGAGCTCAGAGTCCTCTTCCCCACTACCATGCTCCTCTTTGGCTCAAATACTTTGGAAAATATATGGAACTTAATCTCTCAGCCCTGTTGGAAGGAATTCTGTGGAAGTTCTGATAATAGATACAAAGTAGAACCTATTTTTTAAATTTCTGGGATCCCCTGATTCAGTAACAGAGTATGTATTTACAGGAAGCTGTATAAACAGTGTCACGGTAGCTTGTTTAAAGTAAAGATGGACAAGCACCCAGACCCCTTAGGTGTGGACGCTGTAACATCCAGAGGTATACACAGAATAAGTTTTTATTTTTTTTTCAGAATAAGTTTGTAATATTCGACTTTTTGTTTAAAAAATTAAATGCCTTTTGCATCCACCAGCATTTTCCAGGAGAGCTACAGTTAATTCTTCTGGCACATTATCCTTTTACAGCACATTTAATTTTGTTAGATTGTTCTTACACAGAAATACTTTGTAGCCAAATTGTTATTGAACATTGTCTTCACAAATTACTCTTTTCTGCAGTACCTATAGGTGTATTTCACAGAATACCTCTGTCAGCAGCTCTGCATGCAGCGTCGGCTTGATATGTGAGTTAAAGTGGTGTCTCAGAAAAGTCAGACGGGGAGGGAATGAGTATTGTTGACCTGGTACAAGAATTCATGCTGTGTGATCATTCTCAGAAGTCTTGCAGGCAAACAGGGACTTGCAGGCCATCTGTTAGCCCAGGCTTGACCAGGCGGCTCCTGGAGAAGCAAAGGTGAGACATGGTGGCCCTTGGTGGTTCATCTTGCTGCTCATTCTGGGGGTACCTTAACAAGGTGGGCTAACCAGGGGCCATTTACTAACCATGCTCTGAATATCATCCCTGGGGTTGTTCATCGAGGTGGTCCTGGAATAGTGCACAGATTGTGGGCATCTGATAGATTCCATGCCATTCCATTTCAGGGGAGTCAAAATCAGTGGGCATAGTGCAGGATTCTAGCCTGGAGGTGAGGTAGCCAAGGTCATGAGCTAGTGAGTAATTGCTCCAGGTCAATCCAAGAGTGGGGTGCCATCTTGGATTTGCTTTCCTCCAACTCAGTCAGTTGGTGGATTTAATGTGTGATATCACGGAGGGGCTCCTGATTTTGTTTGAATTAAATGATTAGTGTTTATAACAGTTGAATCACTGTGCTGCTATAAAATGATGTGGAGGTGGGTCATCAAACTTTTTCTGCAAATGGCTGGATGGTTAATATGTTAGTTTTGCAGGTGTGTGGTTCCTTTCACAAACTCTGCTGATTTAGTGTGAAAACAGCCATAGACAATGCATGAATGAATGATGTGTTCCAATAAAACTTTATTAGAAAAAGACAGTGGGCCAGATTTGGCCCACAGGCTGTCATGGTTTGCCAGCCTCTGGTGTACTTAATGGTATAGAGTTTATATATATTCTTTATGTATTCTTCACATTTTCTTTGTTGTTACATTATAATTACATTTGTGACCTGTGTTATACGGTAAAGGCTAAACATGAAACAGTTCTTGAAATATTTCCTATCCAACAAAATCATCTATAGAAGGGAAAATATCCTTTGATAGTTTTACATTTTAGTTTTGATATAGTTAGTAGGAGAAGCCACAAGGAAAATTTTAATTTAAGCTCAAATATACATTTTATGGATGAACTAGTAATAAGCTAGTTATTAGTAATAATCACATTAATGAAACCTTCACATTTCCTTCCACCTCAGTTATAAAATACATTTTAACTCTCCTTTATTATGATTAAGCACCCACTTGCCCATCAGATACCTTCTGAAACCCCATTACTGTCCACTTTGTGAATTTAGCACACAATGGTTGAGCTAATGCACAGTCTTCAGCAGGAGAAAGAGAGAGTCACCCATGTCCTTGGTCCTCACGAGGGACAGAAATGGGAGCACCTGCAGCCACAGGACGAGGGTGCGGGGGTGCTGGCCCCGTCACTGGGCACTAATGAGCAGCTGTGTGTGCAGGCAGGGCTACCCAGCTGAGAGGCCCCCAGCCACGTGGCATTTAGGTTTGAGGAAGAGACAGGTCAGATGCGAACGCACCGAGCTGTCCAGAACAGCTGTGGATTTGGCATTATCCCAGAGGAAGCAGGTGCAAGATGGGAGTGGGATCCTTGTTGGGGGCAGCCTGTAGGTGGGATGTCAGGGAAGTCCTCCTCAGGATGCAGATTGGGCTGAGAGCTGACAGGTAAGGAGGTTTGCCCTGCAGACGAGCACGCCGTGCCAGGAGGTGAGCAATGCATCGCGAGAAAGGAGTGTGGTGACCTCTGGTCGGAGGTGAGCAGGGACGGCCCCGGGCTTGGCCGAGCCATGGGGACTGCAAGCTGGGCGGGGGTCCCCCGGGAAAGAGCTTGTTTGTGGTCCGGCTTCCACCTGGTGTGGTGGCAAGGGAGGGCCCCTCCGCAGAGCAGGTCTGTTCTGGTGCCACTTGAACAGGAGGCACCGCGGGTCTGGACTGAGTTGGTGGCAAGGCCAGGGTGACTCGGGAAGGCCTGAGACACACTAAGGGCTGGACTGTTGGAAATGCACGGCCATTTGCAAGGTGGGGCTCGGGACAGCAATGTTGGAATAATGATAAGTCATGCAGTTTTGTGAACGTTTTCCCCAAACCAAATTGATCCTTGAACTGTAGTTTGCAAATTAACTTTCATTGCAAAGTTCCTTTTGGTCCCACTCAGTCTCTTCACTGACCGTGAAAGGGAGGTGAGGCCAAAAAAGAGAGTTGTCAGCAGAAAATGCAGTCTTCTTAAGTGATGAGTAATTTGCCTACATTGTAGCGCAGTGTGAAAATCCTCTTCCCGGTTTGACTATGTCAGATCCTGCCAGTGAGACAGGAACACAGGAGAGGAATGCACACACGTGTGCACACACACACACGCACACACACACATGCACACCGAATAACCGCGCCTCTGCCGAGGAGTGAGGAGGAACTGTGTGTGAGACTCGCTGTTTGATCACTGCATGCTGAGCCCCTGCACAGGAAGGGAGCCCTGCCCCTCACGGGTGGGACCTCCGCAGGGGGAGACGCACCCACTCCACGCCTGGCTGCCCCCAGCTCATTACCATCGGAGCGGAGGAGAGCGAAACATTGATAGGATCTTCTTCAGCAATTCGTGTGTAGACAAGGCATCTGCAAAATCATGTTGTTAATATTAAGTATCATTTCCCCAAAGGTTCAGAGTCTTAGAAATAATGACTTTAGCCCATTTAGCCAAAAAGCAAACTACGGCACTCCAGAGAGAAAGCCCGGAAGGGGCCCTGTTGCATGGAGGGGATTGAAATGCAGGTGGACTCTGGGGTCGGGAGTAAGGAACAAAGAGAATCACTAAGCACGGGAAGGAGGAGGGTCACGTGCATCAGGGCAGGCTGGAAGCAGAGACCAGGATCGGGAGCCAGCATGGCGCCCATTCACTTGAGGCAAGCCGGCAGAGCAAGGCTGGAGGCCCAACTTCACACTCGTGGGTTGATGTCGGGCAGGGGATGCGTGGGGTCAAGGGCAGGGAGGACTCAGCTCCACCCACCTAGCTCTCTGGCTCTCCATCAGCCTCCCAGTTTCTCCCGGACATGGAAAGAACGTGGGCTGGGGTGGGAGTGGGGAGGACCTCCCGAAAGCCCAGAGCATCCGGCATGTTGTCGGTGCTCCGTGTTGGTGGATGGTCTTGAGAAGGTGTTTTGCTGCCATTGGGCTCCTGTGTGGACTCAAGATGCCAACATGGGGCTGGGCGCATGGATCCCACAGCTCTAAGCGTTCTCTGTGGCAGAGCCTGCATTTCACAGACAGGGCACTGACCGAAGAGTACAGATCCCTGCCGTTGCTTACCTCCTCCCAACTAATTCCACATGCGCACCCAGGGCGCGTCCTCCTAATGGCAAGCCATCCTTAGACTCCTACTCTTTCAAGGAAGCCTCCAATCACAAACATGGTGTTACTAATGCATTTTATCTGCATTCTGTGTTTATCATGCTCTGCACCCCAAGCCCCCAGCACTTCTGGAGCTGCCAAAATCCAGGATATAGTCTTCCTCTTAAGTGTGCTAATTAGCGTGATCTTTATAAAATGCAAACATGCATTTTATATTTCATTTTATAAAAAGCAAACATGCATTTTATATTTCATTTTATAAAAAGCAAACATGCATTTATTTATAAAGAGCCATAGGCTCTTGCCGAGTATGTTAAAACTCTAGCTGCTGAGCAGGAGCCTCATCGTCAGGCATTCCTGTCTCCAGCATCACTTCCTGTCACCCGGTGGGCATTTCCAGAACCCACAGGGTTGATCACATCTCTGTGCCTGGGCTCCACTCATCCCCTTCATGCAAGGCTTTCACTAAGCACCTGTTGAGTGTTCAGTCTGGGGCCTGATGGAAGGGGGATGATGTGCTTCCTCGGCTCAGACAGCTGAGGGCCATGCAAGCTGTGGGTGCAGTTGGGTCCGGCAGATGCGCTGGGCAAAGTTCTCCCCAGAGTGCTCCTCATTAGTCAGGGAGCACTTGACAAGGAAGGTGACAGGTGGACCCAGGCGCCCAAGGCAGAGGCAGAGCCCACGAGCTCTGGCTGCTAGGACCGCTGCAGGCTGCAGGAAGGCGGCTGCGGGAAGTGTGCCCTCTCTCCACACCTGTCCACCACGGGGGGCTGCCCCTCTGGTCCTCTGGTCCTCTCCCTCTGGGAACTGAGATGGGGTCAGGGGAGACTCCGCCCTCTGTGCATCCATGCTGCCTGATGTGGATACAATTCAAAAACAACAGAACGCACTCAGTAGTTGCTCAATAAGTATTTGTTGGACGAGAGAGTAGAGAAAGGATACATATCCTTATGATTTAAGAATAGTCCTGCTTGAGCATTATCACAATCACCAAGATAGGGAAACAAGCTAAGGGTCCATTGATGGGTGAATGGATAAAGATACTGGTGAAACAAACAAACAAAAGAAGAAATTGTGTATATAAAATGGATTTCTATTCAGCCGTAAAAAAGGACATCCTGCTATTTTCAACAACATGGATGAACCAGGAGGACATTACGCTAAGTGAGATAAGTCAGACAGAGAAAGACAAAACTGCATGATCGCACTTCCATGTGAAATCTAAACATGCCGAATACACAGAGACGAAGAGTAGAACAGGTGAGCAGGGGCAGGAGGTGGGGACGGTGAGGCGCTGGTCCAAGGGGACGAAGCCGCAGTCATGCGGGATGAGTCAGTCCCCAGACCTGCCGCAGGGCATGGTGACTATTGTTAACAGCACCGTATTGACTACTGGAACCTGCTAAGAGAGCAGGTCTCAGGTGCTCGGGGCACATAGGCAGGTAACTACCCAAGGACGTGAGACATCCCTTAGCTTGGCTGCGGTCATCTTTCTTCAGTGTACAAACATCCAAACATCATGTTGTACACTGTAAATATACACAATTCCTATTTTAAAAATTAAAAAAAGGACAGTCTGTTGAAGTTGGGACTGTAACTGGTGATCCCACTACCCCGCATATGGTTTTCAGGGCATTGACGAGTGAAACTCGTGGGTTCCTAAGAAATGGAGCTTATAGGGTCCTTTTGGTTCATTTTTCTCCTTGTTTCATTTTGGTTTCAGCTCGGCTGGCGTGTTTCGGGCCTCAGCAGTAAGTTAGATACGTACAGGGCAGAGAGATGGATTCCAGGCCGTGCTAGAATTTCAGCTTAGGAACGCGGAACTTCCTGACGAGACCTCATGTCTCCAGCTCAGCTTCCCTCTCCTGCGGTAGCTGAAGTGACTCAACAGAACCTCAAAGTGCAGATGAACGAGCCTGTAAGATATAGCGTCTTTGCCGAAAGTCATCCGCTGTGTGTGTGGCATTTCTTCCCCGTGGATGAGCTTACAGCGACAGTTTAAACAGCCTTCCTGACCCTTCCCCTCTGAGATTATCCTAAACCACTTCCCAAGTGCTGCCTTAGCTCTGAAATTAAGATGGTGAAACAGGTGCCGGGGGCCCAGCTGTTTCTTCTATCTCTTTATAATTTTATTATTTATTTATTTATTTATTTGAGAGAGAGAGAGAGACAAACAGCATGAGAGCGGATAGGGTCAGAGGGAGAAGCAGGCTCCCCGCTGAGCCGGGAGCCCGATGCGGGACTCGATCCCAGGACTCCAGGATCATGACCTGAGCCGAAGGCAGTCGCTTAACCAACTGAGCCACCCAGGTGCCCCCCTTCTATCTCTTTAAATGTTAGGTTTTGGCATGTGTTCACACTGAGGAGCTCACAGATTACTGAGAAATCTGTTCTTGCCGCGTTAATTTTTCTACTTTTTCTTCATGTTCCTTGAACTGAAACACACACCTTGACCACTTCTTAGTAGATGATAATTTGTTTAGTATTCAACCAGATGCATCCCCAGGACCACCCTCCTCAAGGCTTCTCTAGAAGGACCCCGGAAATCTGTTACGTGCACGGTTGTTTGTCAGGGAAGGGTAACCATTAAAGTCAGCTAAGGCACACAGGTGCAGAGGGCAGAGTCCAGACCCCGGGGCCACAGCAGCCTCCGTGCCTGCTTGTCCAGCAACAGCTCCCGGGGGACACGCACGGCGTACTGCCCACGGAGAGGCTCGCCAGGCCTGTCTGCAGGGCTTAACCGGGGGGCCGGTCACGAAGGCGTGACACACCCGTGTGACTGACCCAGATACCTGATCTTGGGCCCCCTGCCCCAGAGGTCAAACTGACCCCGTGTGGCCCAGGGACCCAGGCAAACAAGAATAGTCATTCCCCATAAATCACACTGTCAGCCTCAAGGATCTGGCGCAGCCCAGTCCCAGAAAAACAAAGAGGGACACTCTCACCAGGCAGGACATTCCAAGGGCTCGGAGGCCGACTCCCAGTCCTTTCTCTGGACTGTGCCCACTTTGAGTGCCCAGACCTGTGGAGTTAACGCTCTCCTGAACACCAACCAACACATCTGGCTTATTTATCCTTCATAGAAACAAGGCCAGGACTTCTGCACAGTCTATTTCTATGAGCAACTTGTACTTGCAGAGGAGTGTTGGATGCTACGGTGGACGAGAAAGCTGATGTTTGAGATCTCTCCTTGTGCTAGACACAGAATGGTTGATGCTCATGGCACAGGGATGCGGGTTCCAGCTCTACGGGACAGGGGTTGTGTGCTCACGCACGCCACCCTGCTTGTCACCGGTACCATTTCCCAGCAGACGAGCATCTGGGGCTCCCTGCCGGCGTGACAGGGGTGAGGGCAAACGTGGTCACCACAGAGCAGCCTTGTCTTTAGAAATGTTTCCCGGATATCTGGGCTCATGCCCTAATGGAGCAGGAGTCCATGCTTATCCTAAGAGATGATTCCTGCGGAAGTCATGGGAACGGGGAAACGCTAGTCATAGGACGTTATGAGTGCTCACGTCCTGTGTCTGATGGTGTTAACAATAGGAGGAAAGAGCAAGGGAGTTAATTGAGATTACCTGTGCTCTCCTCTGGTCAAGGCTGCACATTTATTTATTTAACACTAGCTAACACCTTCATTTGCTGGGGCCACCATAACAAAGACCCACAGTGCCATGAAATAAATGTGCCCCCTGCCAAATTCATATGTTGAAATCCTAATCCCAATGTGGTAGTCTAAGGCAGAGGGAGCTTTGGGATGTGATGAGGTCATAAGGGTGGATGAGATGACTTCATGATGGGGTTACTGCTTTCATTAGAGACCCACAGAGCTCCCTCGTACCACTCCACATGAGGACACAGGAGGAGACGCCGTCCGTGAGCCGGGAGCAGCTCTCAGCAGACCAGGAACCTGCCAGCACCTTGATCCTGGGTGTTGGTTATGGCCACCCAGATGGGCCAGGACACATGGACTGAATGGCTCAAATAGCAGAAATTTATTCTCACAGTGGGAAGTCCGAGATCCAGGTATGGGCACTGTGGGGTCCTCCCGGGGCCCCTCTGCTGGGCGTGTGAACATGGTCTCTCCCCATGTCCTCACGTGGTGTTTCCTTTGTCCTCACACATCCTTGGTGTCCCTCGGTAGGGCCCCCAATCCCATTGGATTGGGGCTGCATTGACAGCCTCATGTTATCTTCATCCCCCCTCTGAAGGCCCCTCTCCAAGTGCCGTCCCATTCTGAAGTCCTGGGGTGAGAGCTTCCACACATGAATTTGGGGGGGTCACAATTCAGCCCATGACAGTGATCTATTTTTGATAAGCGCATCAGTATCCTGTAAAGCACATTGCTTACAGCAACAGGTTCCAAACTCTTGCTCGGAGACTGGGGCCAGCCTGTGACGAAGCTCTCACTGGCCTCTAGCAAAGAGAAAGACAAGGACATTGTGTGAGATTGATTGATTTTTATGGAGGCATAATTGACATACACTATCCTATTAGTTTGAGGAGTACATCATAGTGATTCAGTACTTGATACAAATGATCCCCACAATAAGTCCAGTTACCATCTGTCACCATACAAGGTTTTTAAATATTACTGACTATATTCCTGATGCTGTATTTTCCACCCGCATGACCTACTGATTTTATAACTGGAAGTTTGTACCTCTTCATCCCCTTCACCCATTTCCCCATCCCCGCTCCTGCATCCCCTCTAGAAACCATCAGTGTGTTCTCTGTATTTACGTTAATTTTTATTTCTGTTTTGTTTGTTCCTTTCTTTTTCTGATTCCACATATAAATGAAATCATATGGTCATCTGTTGATAGTTTCTGCCACTGTGCAGATGCTTTTGGTTTCATGTCCCAGTTGTTTATTTTCGATTTTGTTGCCTTTGCCTGAGGAGACTGGTCCAGAAAAATATCACTAAAACTAATGTCAAGGAACTTACTGCCTATGTCTTTTTCTAGAACTTTTAGGGTTGCCTCAAGACGTTTAGGTCTTTCATCCATTTTGAGTTTATTTTTGTGTATGGTGTAAGAAAGTGGTCCAGTTTCATCCTTCTGCTCGTGGCTGTCCAGTTTTCCCAACACCATTTGTTGAAGAGACTTCTTCCCATTGCATATCCTTGCTTCCTTTGTCAGATTAATTGACCCTATAGATGTTGGGTTTATTTCTGGGCTCTCTCTTCTGTTCCATTGATCTATGTCTGTTTTTGTGCCAGTACCATACTGTCTTGATGATCACAGCTTTGTAATAGAGCTTGAAGTCCGAAATTGTGATGCCTCCATCTCTGTTGTTCTTTCTCAAGATTGATTTGGGTACTCAAGCCTTTTGTGGTTCTGTTATACAAGTTTTAGGATTCTTTGTTCTAATTCAGTGAAAAATAGTTTGTACTTTCAAAGAGATTATTTTGAATCTGTAGATTGCCTTGGGTAGTATGGACATCTTAATAGTATTAATTTTTCTAAACCATGAGTGTGGGATATCCTTCCATTTGTTTGTGTCTTCTTCAATTTCTTTCAATGTCTTACAGTTTTCAGAGTACAAGTCTTCCACATCCTTGGTTAAATTTATTCCTAGGTATTTCTGTCTTTCTGATGCAATGGTGTGGTGAGATTAAAAAAAAAAAAAAGAAAAGCTAAATGCATTCAAGTTAAAGGACCATTCTTTATTTTGAGATTATTTCTTTTCTATTTCTTTTCTATTTTTGTCTTCTTTTATATTATTATTATAAAAATGGTGGGTTTGTTCTTATTTTCTTACTTGACACAATAAGAGGTTGGCAACCCTACACTGGCTCCCATTATCTAGGGGACTTTAATAGGCTCCCGAAACTCACAAATCTGGCCTCATCTGCTGCCCAGCTGCCCTCCCTCCTCCACGGGGGCTCCTGACATCTTTAGCCCTTTACACCTCGTGCTCTGTTCACAGTATCTGCTCTCCCCATTGGCCAGCCCACATTCCCTTCATGTCCTATGAATATCTGGTGCTCAGCTATCCATTGTTCAGAGAGTCCCTTCCCAGGGAAGCTCTTCCTGGCACCACTGAGATGGAGCTCAGCCCGCCCTCTGTACTGGGCACCAGCGTGGCTGAAAGTCTGCATTCTGGGCTCAGACTTTCAGGATCCACCAATGGCTGGACCTTGAGCAAGTTACTGACCCACTTTGTAAGGTGGGAACATTTATAGGACGGGAACATTCATGCTTTCTTCATAAGGTTGTCATGAGGTTGCAGTGGGACAATGCGTGTCAAAGACGGAGTGTCCACGTCCATGCCCGGTACCAGCTAGTGACTCTTCTTCCCTCTACACTGTGACCTTAGCTGGACTGTCACAAGCATCCATCCTTGAGGGCTCCTGGGATCTTGCGTGTCTCTGCACATGCTATCTGCCTGGTTCAAAGCAGGTATGGTGCAAACATTTGTTGAATGAATAAAGAAGAGAAGCTCTCACTGGCCTCTAGCAAGTGAACGCTGGGCTCTCTGTTGTGATACAGGTTGCCACTTACAGTCAAGGATGTGTTCTTGGTTAAGATGACTCAGATCAGACATCCTAAGAGGTTCACCTCTAATTGATCACGTTGAGCTGCTTCCAGATTTGACATGGAGGCAATTATATTTCAGAGAACAGTTTAGAGGCACCTGGTTCTTTGCAGAGATCCTCACTGTGGAGACTTAGCTGTCCACACAGAAGAGCGATTGAGTTTTGATGCCTTGTTAAGACCAAGGGAACTCACTGAGGCTCACTGTGTTTTACGTGAAATAGAGCTTTTTTTTTTTTTAAGATTTTATTTATTTATTTATTTATTTGAGAGAGAGGGAGAGGGAGAAGCAGACTCTGCACTGAGCACAGAGCCTGACATGGAGCTCGATCCCAGGACCCTGAGATCATGACCTAAGCCAAGGGTTGGAGGCTTAACCGACTGAGCCACCCAGGCATCCCTGAAATAGAGTTTTTGAAGAATGCTTGGCACCCCTTCCTTGTGGACACAGGGGCAATTCTTCCCAGCCGACGATCACTTTGTTCTGTTTTTCTTCTCCAAATAAACTTGTTAGTCTCATTTCCTCAGCTGCAGAGAGCTTACATTATACAGTTTCCCCTATTTTGTCCTGGCTGCTCAAATCTAAAGAGGTTACATTCAGTTCAAAATTATAAAAAGAATTTCATCCCAGATAAAAGTATCCTTCACTTCCTTGAAAATAGTTTCTGTTATTACTTCCATTTTTTTTTTCATGAAGTCTCCTGTTTTGTACATTTTAATGTGATTAAGTATCTCAGTTATTTTAAGAAAATAGATTTGATACTGAACAATAATCAGGTTAAAAATGCGTATTTTCCTTTAGCAATAGCATTGTAGATAAACACAAGACTTGCTATTTATATAATCTGTGGTTTTCATAGCCCTTCATGTGCATTGACTCATTTGATCTGTGCACAATAATCCTGGGCAATAGAATAGACAGGTAATAATTTCCATTTCATAAAGAGGCAAATAGCGCTGTGGTTAGGGGCAGAGGCCTTTGGAACCAGACAGATACTTCCAGTGAACATTATGGAACTTTTCGAAGCCTTCTTGGTGGTTGTTGGTATAATGATGCCGTAATCCCACCTCAGAGCTGCTGTGAAATTGAGCGGTTCACAGTGCCCTGGTTGGTGTCAGGTGGGTAACAGCCCTCCAGGAGGGAAGCACCACGTGGGGAGGGCAGGTGACTCAAGGCGCCCCCCATCCCCAGCCCTGCTCGTGCCTCAGGGACCCATGTAGCCGTGTCCGGGTTTCTGGATGTATCTTGAGTTACCCTGGAAAATGACACCCAGGTCTGTCAGCTTGCTTAGAAATAGGTCGACATGGGAAATACCACTGGTGTTCCCTTACTCTTTCTGGAACTTACAGCGAGATGTAATGGGGAGTAATGACTCGGGGCTTTGCTCCCAGGAGGCCAGCTCAGAGAGGCACCACTCGGAGAGAGTTGCCATTTTTAGGGCTGATGGGTCCAGTCAGCGTGCAGACATGGCTTTGCAAATGGATGGCATTGTACTCTGTGCCATTAAATATTCAAACGTAATCCTAAAATAGTTGGGATGTGTGAACTAGACATTAAAGAAACAGGGCTGCTGAGGGAGCCGTGCCGTCAGCCTCTGGCCCGCGCCTGCAGTCCCGTGCCCCTGACACCAGCCCTCGCAAGGCCGTGGACAGAGTGTGCACTCGGGACACACCTGGACTCACTTAAAAACTCTGTATTGCGATGTTACAAGTTCCGTACAACAGTTAAATTGTATGTTCTTTACATGTTTGTTTCATATTCAAGACAAACACATTTGTCTGTATCTCCAGGCACGTTCCTACAAATGTGTTCTATCTATAGACGTTCTATTTTTTTCCCCAGCAACCGAAACAAATATAATCTTAAAATGAATATAAATGGGAAAAAATATGGCGTTCATATTGAAAATGGCTCCTTGGTAAGGTGGTAATAATTTCTTTGTATCTGTAAAATCAGCTGATTATTAACACACAGGAAGAAATCCTGGCTTCCCCAGCTGCTCAATGCTCTTGCGAAGCCGAAATGCCGGGAAAGACCACGGCCCGGTCCTGGGGGGCTGGGCTTTGTGCCTCAGGTGCTCATCTCTGCAGAGCGTCCTGTGTCCCCCCTTCCTGTTCTGTCCTGCAACTCCCAGCCCGCCTGACGCAGCCCCCCCCTCCGGGCCACACAACGGGGGCCACTCGCTGAAACTGTAAGCTCTTCTCGGGGCCACTTGTCAGTTGGAAAAGGAGGTGTTGTGACAGTTGAAAGGAGGCGTGCTTATTCTTGCCCCATCTGGCGCCCTGTGTCTCCCATGTCCCAACGTCATCCATGGGACCAGGGTTTGGGGGACACACCTCTGCTGTCAGAACTGCAGCCAACTTCCCAGGGACATGGCTTTCCTCCGGCCACATGCTGTCAGCACAGAGCAGTGAGGGAGGGAATGCACAGCAAACCCCAAGCACCCATGACCCCTGTATTTGGCGTGAGCGGCTTCCCAGCCTGGGATGGTCTCATCCTCAGGAGTCCCCGTGCAGGATGACTTCCTCCCCAGAGCCCTGCTTCCCTTCCTCCCTGACTGTTCTCCATACCCCGATGGATCCCTGTCACTGCACCATGGTATTAACCTTCGTAAGTTTGTTAGAGGATCATTCAGATTTATGCCCCTTCGAACAACTAGCTGGCACCTGTGTGGCTCCCTGGACCATAGGAGCTTCAGCTGCTCACTGCCCTGCTGCTGGAGTGAGGCCCTGAACCCCGACCCTGGCCCAGCGGCCTGCCCTGCAGTCCTTCCTGCGTGACTCCTGATGTCTCTGCCGAGTCCGTGGCCCCCTGCCGGGCCCTGGACACGCATTTCCCCCACACGCCCATGCCTGCTGCATGTCCAGCACGACAGACCACCACCTGTCCACCTCTCCAACTCTCCCCCGACCTTACCAAGCAATGCGAGGGAGTGTGGACAGGCTCGGGGAGAGGAGGACACGGAGAGCTAGATTTCCAGGACTGGGCTCTCAGCCGTGCAGCGGGGGCACTGCCCCATGTGCCAGCCAACCCCCGTGAGGGCAGAAAGACCCCGGGTGTGCAGAGCTCGGACCTGGAGCAGCTGGTGGACGTGGCCAGGAGGCCCATCGCCGCTCTGCGGATGGAGCGCTTCCTGGCCTCCGTTGCCGGACCCTTCTGGTGTGAGCTGCCCGGGGACCTCCTGTCAGATCCCGTCAGAGATGTGTGCTTCCCTGGGGCGTCTCTTAGCTTCATGCATCCACCCGGCTTTGTTGTTCTGCCTTATCTTTGACACACAGAGGATTTCATTAGGCGCGTGCACACAGAAGCGCTACGATGAATTCGAGGCAACTCCTAGGGTAGGCTTTATAAGCGTGAAATTAAATACTGGCCTTTTAATAAAAACAAATCATTGACTTAACATAAGAATCCAATTTCTATAGGTTAAAAAAAAACATTGTAAACAAGATAAAAAGCAGAAACACAACAGGAAAAGTATTTGCAATGTATTGACATAAAAATTTCAATATAGGAAACAATATCTCAATTCAGTATGGGAAATACAAGTTAATATTCCTAGAGGGAAAAAGATCCACAAAGTAACAAACACTTATTTCACAAAGTACAAACTTGATAAGCTCATGAAAAATATTTCAATATTATTAGCAATGAAATAAGTAGAAATTGAAAAAAAAACTAGAAAAAGTCCTTGTTACCACTTACCATATTTTTAATTTTTTAAAATGATAATAGCCATCAGTATTTGTGAGAGGGGAAAATATGAATGCTGCCTTTGGGAGGAAAATTATGTATCAGAAGCCTTAAACGTGTTGATTTGACTTGACCCAAAAATTCTAGTTCTAGGAATCTCTCAGAAAGGATGTTCTCTCAGCATGAAGAGTTCAACAGTGGGAGGTAATTAAAGTCAAGGAAAATATTCCTATAATGAAATAGCATGTGGTCACTCAGATGATGTCGTCGAATATGGAACGGGGTGGAAACATGCACATTCATGGTTTAAGTGGATAAAAAAAAGGACAAAGAATTATGACCATGTGCTCACATTCGTAGAGGAATGTGTGTGGTTTACGCAGAGAGAACCCATGTTTTAATGCGCCAACAGCCCTAACAGGGGTGTTTCTAGGGAGCAATTATAGGGGGTTATTCGTCTAAGCACATGTTTATATTTAAGATGAAAAAGTATTATTTTAAGGGAACGCTTGGTTGGCGGGTGACCGCGCAGCTCTGGACCACGGGGGCGCAGCCCTCTCCCTGGTGAGGGGCGTGGTGTGGACAAGTCTCCTGCAGCTTCCTGCGGCCCGCGGCACCCCTGGAGCTCGTGGGTGGACATGCGCCCCAGCACACGGGCAGCTGACGCGCCTCGCCACCGTCTCTCTGCAGCCTCCTCCCGGGAGGCTCCTGTCAGGTGCTCCTGCATGGCAGGGACAAGGTCTGGGGAGTCTCGGCCCAGAAATTCCCCCGTTGTCATCTGTTCTGACTTTGTAGGGAACACAGGCATATTTATCTGCTTGTCTTGAGAGACTGGATGTTCACCGGCAGTAAAAAAATCTTTTTCTACATTTTGAAACCTTATTAAGTTCAAAACATCAATAGAAAAATCCCATCTGCTGGCGTGAGAGAAGGTTTCAGGGGACTGCAGCTCAGCCACAACCAGGGACGAGTCTCCCCAGGGCCCTGGATGCATCTGCACTGTGGGCTCCTGGCGTGGCCACGCCTGGCCTCTCAGTCCTTGCGTCATGCACAGCTGGCAGATCGTGGGGGAGGGGCCCAGAGGGCCCCCGAGGGTCCCCGAGGGCCCCCGGCATCAGCAACCACAAATGCCAGCAAGTGATTGTCATAGAATGTAGAATGGAATATTCTAGAACAGCAAGTAACACCCCACAGTGAACAACATCCTAATAACTCTGATGTTTCCAGCCCACTCCCCTGGTGCCCGCACCTTCATTCAGCAAACACGCCCGAGCAGACACTCGTGGGTACGTGCTGACGATGGGGGACACGCGGCACCATCCGAGTCTGAGCCCAGATCCGATGCAAGATCTAGTAACTCCTACTGATACTTCACCATGCAGTTTATTCTACAACCTGAGTTTGATTCATGACATTCACGGAAATGGGCGATCCAAATAAATATGCGGCGTGCTCCTCTACGGGGGATTTGATGTGTGCCGACCGGTGGCCTGGGGGACAAGCAGCCCCATGTCCCCATCGGAGCCTCTGGGCTGGGTGGTCCCGGCGCCCCGCACGATCCCGGGAGCGGGGGGTGTGAACTGCCCTCTGAAGGGATGAGCTCCGGGAGGCGTTCTCCCGGGCGCCTGGACTGGTGGATCCCGCCCGGGCCGTCCACTGCCCACCATTCCCCTGCAGGATCCCGCTCGGCCCCTTCCCGATGGATCTGCTGGTGTCCAGGCTTTTTCTTCTGCTCGTTATTACGGTGGTCACGGTGATCATCATCAGCGGTTCCTGCATGACTGCCTTCACTCTTCCAGTTACTGACGGTAGTAATGAGGCCACGCTGTCAGGAACAGCAGAGGCTCCTGCCTCGCAGGGGCCTTGCCACACACAGCCCAGAGCGCTGACCCTCCCGGGGGGTTCACACGGGGACGGTGGGGAGCACAGCCTCAATAAGAGGGCAAGGAGACATGCACACGCATGCACACAGTACACACATTGGACACAAATGTACACACATCCACATGCATACGCTCTGCACACACACTGACATGTTATCTCTAGAAGTGACTTTTTAGATACCAGTTAGTCAAAATGATGTGGATGAGCAAGTAAAATAAGCCAGAAGGCATGATTTCGGAGGGTTTGGTAAGAATTTGATGCGGATCTCAATGCTTTCATTAAATCCCTTTGGCTTCCTCCGTTCCAGCAGCGGCTTTGGTTGAGAACGTGTCCGATGCGGTAACACAGTCAGAACGGTACTTACGAGGCTCCGTGGTGGAAACTCTAGGCCGGACCTCTGGGTCCAGCATGAAGGTTGCAGCCGCGATGGGCGGTGTGTCTCTAGGAAAGGCCCGCGTTCTGCCCAGGCCTGCGTGGGACCGTGTGTTCGTGACCACACCTGAGCGGTGTGACGAGCGCCACAGGGACTTACCCTGTATGGGGGCCAGATTCACGCAGACGCGGGGTTTCTGCCTCAGTGCACCCTCGAGAGGAGTGGTGTGTGGGCCGGGCCAGCAGGACCCCAAGCTCCCCTGCCCGGCCCCCGCAGCGTCCCCCTCGGCAGGTCTGCGGTGGGCCGGCACTCTGCATTTCTAGCAAATGGCGAGGGTGCTACTGCCGCCCGCCGTCCCCATGGAGAGAGCCCCCCACTAGGCCATCCGTCCCCCACTCTTGGACGCACAGGGACAGATGCCACGGGGCTGGGCTCTCCTCTCTGGACGCGGCTCCTAATAACTCTGATGTTTCCAGCCCACTCCCCTGGTGCCCGTCCTTCTCCGGGTGGCTCCCCCCTCTTCGAGTCCTGCACAGAGGCCCACACAGTTAGCAATCCAGAGCACAGGGGTGCTGTCCGTGAAGTTTGGGTGGGCCATGCCCGCCCTGCCTGGGGCTTTCCAAAGGAGGGTGTTGTCCTTTATCTGAACACTAAGGAAGAACCCAGAGCCAGGCAGAGCCCAGGAAAGTGGGCAGGCTGGCTGGTCACCTGCAAGGATTGGGGCTGAGCCCTGGCCACTCAGTTGTCCCTTGTGCAGACGTAGTGACCGCCCTGGGACCTGGCGTCTGGCCTGGGGGCTCCCTCCGTCGGTAATGACGCAGCACCCATGGGAGCACAGCCTGCATCTCAAGAGTCCCTGGAGAGCGTCCCCAGAGTCCTCCTACTTCACGCAGTGCAGCCGGAAGTGCAGGAATCAGGAGCAGGTAGGGGGAGCGGCTGGGGGTTCCTGGGTGAGGGGGACGTGTGATATTCAAAGGCTTGGCCGGGGGACACTGCTGGGCAGCTCCCCAGGAGCCTTGGTGTGGCAGAGACTTTGGAGGAAAGTCAGGGGCCCAGCAGGACCTCAGGCTGACCGTATGCACAACTGCTGGGGCTGACGGTCAGGAGCACCAGGTCTGCAGGGGTCTCTGTCGGGACAGTGACCCAGATGACCTTTTTCAGTTAGACCGTCTCTGCAGGGTCGTTAACTAAATGCTCGCGTCTTGGTTTCCTTCCTTCGGACGGTGGGCAGAGAGATGCTGTCAGTCTGGAAGGCCCTGGACCACAGGGTGGTTCCACTGTCCTCCCCAGGGCTCCGCACACATCCCTGGGCTCCGTGACACATGCCCGCCACTGTCTGAGAGCAAGGGTCTGGTCCTGCTCTTAGCTCCGGACTTAGTTTCTGCTGGAACCTCTCTGGTGCTCCGTGAGCCCCGCACGGCTGCCAGCCGGCCCCGGCTGGCCCCAGCCGGCACAGGGTTTCCTCGTGCTGCCGGCTGGTCACCTGTGTCAGATACACACGAGCTGGGTCTTCAAAGGAAGTGGCAATCACAAAAAATGGGCAGATTTGAAGTCTCACCCCGAGAACAGGAGGAGGCCCTTCTCCCACCTCCTCTGTTAGTAGGTGCGGTCACCTGCGTCGGGGGCCAGAACCCAGGTTAATAGTAATAATGGAAGCAAAAAGGTAAAGTGACTGTTGGCAGGCACTGCCCTTGGGGACTCGCTAAGCAAGACTGGTGACGGTTCCTGCCGGCGCCAGGCACTAACCTCAGTGCACAGTCCTGCTGCCTTCCCTCGAGTGACTTCTGAAACAGGATGGCGTCTGAAGGCACTGGTGGCCGAGTGTCTCTGTCCATATGCAGGGGTCGGATCGTCCCCAGCAAGACTTCCCAGGGCTGAGACGTGGCCTTTCAGTGCTTTGACTTCAGATTAAAGGACATAGATCTTCTTCACAATTGATAAAATGAAAACGAAAGGAGATCTATGTGTTGCCTTTAAAGATCATTTTTATTTCTGCAGATGTTGGTTTGGGCTGATCTTCAGGATTCACTTAATGCCCAGCTCCGGTAACACTGGTCTGATGCTGCAGGATGCAGAGTTTCTCCAGCTTCTATGTGGTCCTCATTGTTTTAGGTAAATGGCATTACATGAGTCATGTTGCTTGGCGTGGAGTTCTTGACTCAATGCACAGAACCAGCAGTCTCCCCAGGGCCCCCTGGGTCTGGTTCTTCGGCTTCTCAGGTTAATCAGTACGCGTGAAGCATCTTCTCTGTGGAAGGCATTGAGTGGGAGCCAAGTTAGTTGGTGACTAAATTTGTACCAAAAAATCTAATGCAAGACAGAGTATTCTGCCAGAATTTGCCTCCTGCAACAGAATTCTTAAATGAAGAGTGCACTGTTATTTCGAGGAGTAGTTTCTGTCATAACACGCAGGCATGGAGGCAGGTAACTCCCACTTCACCTTTTTGGAGATTTCATATTCTTCCTGCCTCTTCGGGCTCAGTAGGGAGGTGCATGTGGGAAGAGGGTGGGTGGCTTGCTCTCTGCTTTGGTGGCCGAGTTCAGTGTCCCAGCTGAAGTTTGGAAGAATTGGGGAGAAGATCCACAACCAGACTGTGCACTCTGACCGGTGGGTGTAAGGACAGCCTGAGGCTGCAGACCGCAGCTGCGTGCATATCTCCAGGTGGCGGGACCTGTGTTTGCCCTGGGCCAGGCTGCACAACCAGGGGGAGCCTTGCACTTGAAGCAGGTGACCTGGGTTTCGACCCTACCTTTATGCCCCATGTCCTGAGACAAAGCTCCCAACATCTCCGAGCTCAGGTTTCCCAGAGTGTGAGTACAGGTGGCGATCGGAACTCGTGGTGTGTTTGTCTGGAGTTCTGTGGGAGGGGTTTGTGCCTGATTCCGCTGGGCACCGGGAGCGGCTCGTCAGGGCGCTGATCTCCTGGCTTCCCTCCTGGCACAGGCACTGCACCAACAATAGCCAGCCTCCTGTCCACACCGTCGTTCCCTTGAGGGGGTGTCTCCCTAACAGGAGAGTGCAACGTGGCCTCACAAGGGTGCCGTCGACAGCTTTCTGGGCTAATACTTTATTGCGGTGATGCCCAGCACTGAAATATTCAGCTCTGTGCTCTGCTGGTTTGTTTCTTCATTCCAAAAGCTAAAACCTTAGTCTTGAGCAATAGTGGTGAGCTCTTTCAATAATACTCATTTCAGGCTCAGAAACATGACTCATGATTTTCTGAACTTCTGATAACTTAGTATGAAATTTCAAAGTATATAACTAGTCTCTTGTTTCTTCTCGTTTCTGAGATCTTTCTTTTTGGTGCCAACTTTTCACATTTTGGGGATGCAGCTTGAACACTGCAGAGTGGAGCAGGGGGCCTGTGGGGATGGGGATGGGGACGGCTGACGGGGCCGCGGAGGCCTGGCAGGTGGACCCCCACCCAGGAGGCACAGCCCTGAGCCCACCGCCAGCCGCCCCACCCAGATGCAGGCCCCATGCTGCCAGACCCTCCGAGCTTTAAAGAAGCCAAAAATCTGGCTTCTGTCTGAAATCTTCTCATTTTTAGATGTTGGCAAGTATTTCATTAAAACACAACAAACCACACTGTGTGAGCTGCACACAGCCCGTGTGCAGGTAGGGTTGGCTGCCAGCCCGCATGTTTTCAGCCCTTCCTCTCCCAGAAGGAAAAGAGGCTGAGCTGAAAGAGCAGGGGCCCTGAGAAGCTCCATGGGCGCGCAGGGCACGTGGCAGGAGGGCCACGCTGCAGGGCTCAGGTCTGCCGCCGAACTTCCTCGTTTGCATACCCACCGCTGTCCTGCCCCCTGGAGCTGTTTGGGCGGTTACACCGTGCAGGGGGCCGTCAGAGGCAGGCCCCGAGGAAGGCCCCGGGCAAAGCTGCAGCCACGGCGGGAGGGAGCCGGAGACACGGACGCATCCGCCCCTGCCGTGGGCTGTGACCAGAGGAGGTGGGCCGTGTCCTCCCTTCTGACAGCAGGTGCCCCGGCAGCTCTCTGTCCGCCTCGGCCTTGGGAGAGATGGCTCTGCCGTCCCACATCGCAGGGGGCAGAGGAAGGACTTCCAGTGACAAGCTGCTCAGGGCAAGGCTCTGAGAACAGGGAGTCAGGGGTCGGGAGGACGCCTGCGTGGAGGTCCGTCACGCTGAGGGGAGGTCACGGCTGGCTCGGTCAGCTGCTCTGGTCCACGGCGTGGGGTCTGATGGGCAAGCCCCTTCCCTGCCCCCGTGTGCGGAGCTCCCTGGGCAGGGCAGGTCCCGCCGCCCTGTTCAGGCACACACAGCACCCAGGGAACCGTGGACAGGCGTGTGGAGCCCCTGCATACCTGCGAGGTGGCCACAGCGCCGTGGATCGGGGGGCGCTGCTTCCTGCTCGCTCCGAGTGCTCGTGTGGGAGAACGTGCACGTCTGAGCACAGAGTGACCCCGCAGGGCCTGCTCACCCCACAGCATCCGGGCAGGAACACCTGACCACCCTCGTGTTCGCGCTGACCGTCCCGAAAGCCACGCGGGCGAGCGGACAGCCGCCACCACCAGCTCACCACATTAACCCAGGACCCAGGGGCCCCGGGGACAGGTGCACGCTCTGCATCTGTCACATGCGGGTGGGCTCAGCCGTGTGTGCAGACCCATGGCTTTCACCACGCAGAAGAAAGGTTTGCCCAGGAGGAGAAATAGGGGGCAGCAGGATCCACGAGCGCCAGGCGCTGAGCGGTGAGAGCTTCGTGTCTGCCGCGGTCCAGGAATGATTGTTCAGCGGTACTTGGTCCTGGCACAGCCATGGCCTCGCGGGCCCTGAGGGCGGGCTTCAGTCCCAGCCGTACCGGCCTGTGTGTTAAAGCCCACCCAGGGGCTGGTCTGACCTCCGGGCCTGGGCACCGGATGGCGGATCCTGCTCCCCGAATTCATGAAGTTTGCACAATGTTTAAAAGTTTTCCCATTTTTTGAGAATTGTCAATATTCTCATGTTTATTTCTTCATAAAATATTTACCACCTAACATGTATCAGATTCAGTGCCCATGGCTAGAGATACAGTTAGTGAGACATGTGTCCTGTCCTCAAGGAATTCCCAGTCCAGCGGCTGGTCATCAGGCTTCAGCGAGCGCCTGTCGTGGTGGAAGGAGCCCTGGGCTGTTCTGGAGGTAGGGAGAGCCGAGCCTCGAGGAGGGGAAATCAGGGATCGCTGCCTGGAGGAGGTGGTGCCTGAGCTGAGGCTTCAGGGTGAAGAGGGTGTGCCAGTGAGGCAGGGGACAGAGACTCTCCAGGCAAGAACAGTGACCGGCTGCACGTGCAGGGAGCGGGAGTCCGCTTGGTGCGGCCGAAACTGGACCAGAAACCACAAGGTGGTAAGAAGGGAGGAGGGATGGGCCCCGAGAGCCCGGCAGCCTGAAGAACAGACAGGCGTTCCTGCAGCAAGCCCTCTCCGAAGATGCACAAAATCACGCCATTGGCTTGGGTCTCCGAGCCGGTGAGATTCCGTGGTAAATAGCTGTGTGGACGAGGGCGTCATCCTGTCCCCCACACACGCGCTCGACCACGGAACCCAGCTGCCTGTGGGGCGTCCTCACCCTGCCACATGGGGAGAAACTGTGTCCTCGGGAACCAGGGGTCGTTGTGGGACCGCAGGGAGGGTCTGACCGCTGCAGGGTCATTGTCAGCGTGGGATGCCCTGGCTCATGTAACACAGAATACATGGACGCTGAGCATCCCCTCCAGGACCCAAAGCCTAAGGACTGTTCTTTTGCAGTCTCTTCTGGATCCCAAACTTCTTTAAGAATCAGTCGAAAACATGATGCCGTCTGGGAAAATTCACAGATCGACCGATAACAAAAAATCAGTGTGCGTGTTATGGGGCTTTGTGACCCCCTGACCCTCCCAGGAACCCCCGAGAGCCACATCCGGCCCCCGGAGGCTGCAGTCCCGCAAGTCCAGGCCGCCGGTGGGCAGGGGCGACCGAGGAGGGGGCACCGTTGTCACGTCCCCGTCCAGAGCCGCTCCTGCTGTCCAGAAAAGCCCAGAAACCTGTTGCTCACAAATTATGCTAATAAAAAGCATCTTGGAAGGTACTTTTGGTTGCTGTGCTTGGAAACTGCTAAACCTTGGTCTTGTGATGAGGAGTTAATGAATATCTCATGGAACGCCACTTTTAAATCAAAAACATGAGCCATGACTTATGAATTATTCCCTGTGATTCCGATGATCGCTCTGTCGTGTAAGCATTTACAGCGCATCGAGATTAAATGTGGAGTTTTGATCAGAAATATCAAGATCCTTGGCCGATGTCCAGATGTAAGTTCTATATCAAGTGTTAGGAGGAGTCGGGAGGCAGAGAAGTCAGGTGAACAGACCGTCTGTCCTGATGCTCTGTGGTTTCTTCCACCAGGAACAGGAGCAGCCTGGGGCCCCCAGGTCGGGGCGGTGGGTGGGGGTGGGAGTGTTCTGTTTTATTGTTTTATTCTGATTTATTCCCCACACACTGCAGTGTGCACACAGACCACCTCAGGCTCTGGCTGAACCGCAGGGTCTGCTTGGGCAGGTTTGGGGTGGACTCCAGGGCCGGGAGGTACCAGCGTCCACACACTCGCACCTGAATCCCACCGTCTCTCCTGCAACACCGTCTGTGAAGGGCCAAGGAAGAAGTGAACGATGTCATCCTCTCTGACCCCCGTGTGCTGAGCATGGTTGTAATTTAGGAGGGCCAGTGATTGAAACAGGTGAATGTAGTCTAACAGTGTATTCACCTTCCCTGCAAGCCCACATGTATCTTTACATTTAATGTTGCATAAACCACGTGATACGCTGCAGAGCGAACGTGCTATTTAGTGAGTCCAAGGAAACACGGGCGGCAGCCTATGTTGTGTGTCAGCCCTGGACTCGAGGTACTGTTTCAGCAGTTCGATGAACTTCCCTTGGTGGCGGGGCCGCTCCTGGGGTGGATTCTTCCACACAGAGTCTGCATTGCCTCTGCAGCTCCAGGCGCCCTTTCCTCTAACACGGCTTCCACAGATGTTTCATCCACTCATTCCTTAAACGGCGGTGCTTGTCCGCATCCTAGGGGCGTGGCGAGCCCGGGCCCACGGGCACCCAGCGTCACAGGGACGGGGCGGGGCCTGCACATGGAGCCCCTGGCTGCACACACAGTGGGCGCTGGCTGATGGGAAGGCTCGTGGGTGGTACAGAATCCCACCACCAAAGGCTACAAGGTAACACGTGGCCTCTTGTGGGCGTGCTCAAGGCTGGCGTGTTACTCTTCTTGGGCACAATACCACAGACGTTCATCTCTCACGTTCTGGAGGCTGAAGTCTGGGATCCAGGTGCCGGCGGGGCCGGTCTCTCCCGAGGCCTCTCTCCTTGCCTGGAGCACCTGTTGTCTTGTCTGACCCCCGCCTTCTCTCAAGCCTGCCCACATCTCCATGCTGTTCTGTAATGAAGCCGTTCCCAGCCTATCCTCAGCCACACGAAGTCCCACGTGCTCTCAAGTCCTTTAACACCGGGCATCTGGACGGGTCACAGGGCAGTGACAGAGGGAAAGGCCATCCAGACATCGTCAGGTATCCACAACGGACCACTGGACAAGGTCCAACACACGAGCGCGTGAGGAGACCCAGGCCCAGCACACAGCCGACAGGGGTCTGAGGAGTGTACTCGATGCAAGACACACTGTGTCCATTTAACCCCGTTTACTGAGCGTCCCGCTCTCACTGGGCACATGCCCACGCACGGGGATCCTGTGCCCACAGGAAGGTATGGGATCTGACTGCCTGTGAAGGGCCAGTCTGCTCTTCTAAAAGTGAAGAAGCACGAGAGAAACAAACAGGGCAAAAGTGAAATAATAAAGCGGAACAAAAAAGAGAGAAGAGTGCACACACGTCATAGACCAAAGATGGTCGGGGGAGGATGGAGAGAAGGACCGGACATGGAGAACCTGAGACTCTGATGCTCCCGAATGAAGGGGCCCTAAAGCTCTCATGGTCCAGCTCCCCTTGGATTTGTCATTTGGCAACATCCTTTCCAAATCCCGGTCTGGCCCCGTTGGCCGTTTCCAGGGTGATGAGCATGGTCCTTGAGCAGCTGTTGGCCTTGGGCTCTTCCAGTGGATGGACAGCTCTGCCTGGAACTGACCCTAAACTTTCCCTGAAATCCCCAGCCCGTCCTCAGTGCTGCCCCTCAGAACACAGCTGGCGAGCTCAGTCCCTTCCAAGGCCCCGAGGGTCCTCCTGGGTCCCTGACGGTCACCCTGACACTCGGGATGGGCGGGCTCCCCACCACCTGGGCCTCAAAGAGCCCCCTCCCCAGGGAGCCTCCCCCTTACACCTTCACACACTGGGATGGAAATGAACACGATGGGGGACGAGGAATTCTGCGTCTCCCTTCCCTTTAAGTAACACTGAATTGTCCCTACTCGAGTCATGAGCCACGTATTTATTCCTCTTCTGTCGGCTTCAAGCGAAAGCGGTAAAGAGTAGATTAAAAAGAAGAAAAGCAGCCTCGGGCCATCCTGCTATTGCCGCCAGCGGAAGGAGCGCAGATGGGTCACATGGAGCGGGGATGGAAGCCGTCAGGAGGGCCTCCATTCCTGGGCTGCCCTCACCTAACACCTGCATTTGCTCTTGATCAGACGCAGGTGAGCTCTGTGCCCGGCATCGGCCCCCAAGCCCTGCCGGTCAGCGGACGAGCTACTGGAACGCTCTGTGCCTCAGTTTCCCCATCTTTAAAAATGGGGTTAGGATGAGTAGCCCCAGACATAGGATTGTTACGAGACTCGGTAAATTAGTCTACCTGTTGAGGGGCTCAGCATGCTGTTAGACACGAACACTTCATGTTGGCGACTTCTATTCCTTCTCTTATGGCAGCAGTTGTCACCTGAAGCTAAATTGGTTACACACGGTCTCATTTTATTTCTCTAATCGTTTTATGTATGTTTCTTATCTCCCTAATACACGTGTCCGCTCCTGAGGGAGAGAAAAGTTGTATTTTTCTTTCGCTGTCTGTCCTGTGCCCAGAAGCACCTAAGAGGCAATCTTCAGCGAGGCACCGAATGAACTCACATGATGTCCCGTTGGCAACGGACCCTCAGTGCTGTTCATGGACATTGTGCCCCAGACCCGAGATGCTGGCTGGCAGCCCCTGTGCGTTGCCCACGCCAGGAGGACTGTTTGTGCAGTCGCCAGCTTGGCAAAAGTCAAGTGCATTTCCTGCACTCAAAGCAGAAGAACGGAAAACAGGGGCAGGCTGGTTCGGGCTGGTGTTGTGCACCACACATAGCTGTCCATCCACAACGGGGTTCATGCGCAGCGGAGTCTGTGCCTTGCTAATTGGAAATCTCCTCGGCTGAACTCCACTATTCTCTCACTTCCCATGGCTTGCTGAGAAAAGGAGGGATTTAACGATCTTTTGTGTTTTCTGAAATTTGATGGTAATAAGACTGGATGTTGAAATTTGAGGTGAATAAAACATTGCTAATGGTGATGTCAGGGCTCCACATGGAAAGAACAGAATCGCAGTTGGAATGTTTAACTTATCGCCAGTTTAAGACAGGGAAACATACTTATTTTCTTTTTTTATTGTTATGTTAATCCCCACACATTACATCATTAGTTTTAGATATAGTGTTCCATGATTCATTGTTTGTGCATAACACCCAGTGCTCCATGCAGAACGTGCCCTCCTCAATACCCACCACCAGGCTAACCCATCCTCCCACCCCCCGCCCCTCTAGAACCCTCAGTTTGTTTTTCAGAGTCCATTGTCTCTCATGGTTCGTCTACCCTACGATTTCCCCCACTTCATTCTTCCCCTCCCGCTACCTTCTTCTTCTTTCTTAACATATATTGCATTATTTGTTTCAGAGGTACAGATCTGAGATTCAACAGTCTTGCACAATTCAAAGCACTTACTAGAGCACATACCCTCCCCAGTGTCTATCACCCAGTCACCCCATCCCTCCCACCCCACCCCCCACTCCAGCAACCCTCAGTTTGTTTCCTGAGATTAAGAATTCCTCATATCAGTGAGGTCATATGATACATGTCTTTCTCTGTTTGACTTATTTCGCTCAGCATAATACCCTCCAGTTCCATCCACGTCGTTGCAAATGGCAAAATCTCATTCCTTTTGATGGCTGCATAATATTCCATTGTATATATACACCACATCTTCTTTATCCATTCATCTGTTGGTGGACATCTGGGCTCTTTCCCAGTTTGGCTATTGTGGACATTGCTGCTATAAACATCAGGGTGCATGTACCCTTTCGGATCCCTACTTTTGTATCTTTGGAGTAAATACCCAGTAGTGCAATTGCTGGATCATAT
This sequence comes from Mirounga leonina, assembly GCF_011800145.1. Taxonomy (NCBI): domain Eukaryota; kingdom Metazoa; phylum Chordata; class Mammalia; order Carnivora; family Phocidae; genus Mirounga; species Mirounga leonina. Next base: position 40,442,130 of record NW_023270320.1, on the reverse strand, counting down.
GGTAGCTCTATTTTCAATTTTTTGAGGAACCTCCATACTGTTTTCCAGAGTGGCTGCACCAGCTTGCATTCCCACCAACAGTGTAGTTGGGTTCCCCTTTCTCCGCATCCTCGCCAATCCTATCATTTCCTGACTTGTTAATTTTAGCCATTCTGACTGGTGTGAGGTGGTACCTCACTGAGGTTTTGATTTGGATTTCCCTGATGCCAAGCGATATTGAGCACTTTTTCATGTGTCTGTTGGCCATTTGGATGTCTTCTTTGGAAAAATGTCTGTTCATGTCTTCTGCCCATTTCTTGATTGGATTCTTTGTTCTTTGGGTGTTGAGTTTGATGAGTTCTTTATAGATTTGGGATACTAACCCTTTATCTGATATGTCATTTGCAAATATCTTCTCCCATTCTGTCCGTTCTCTTTTGGTTTTGTTGACTGTTTCCTTTGCTTTGCAAAAGCTTTTTATCTTGATGAAGTCCCAATAGTTCATTTTGGCCCTTGCTTCCCTTGCCTTTGGCAATGTTTCTAGGAAGAAGTGCTGCGGCTGAGGTCGAAGAGGTTGCTGCCTGTGTTCTCCTTTAGGATTTGGATGGACTCCTGTCTCACATTGAGGTCTTTCAACCATTTGGAGTCTATTTTTGTGTGTGGTGTAAGGAAATGGTCCAGTTTCATTCTTCTGCATGTGGCTATCCAATCTTCCCAACACCATTTGTTGAAGAGACTGTCTTTTTTCCATTGGACATTCTTTCCTGCTTTGTCAAAGATGAGTTGACCATAGAGTTAGGGTCCATTTCTGGGCTCTCTATTCTGTTCCATTGATTTATGTGTCTGTTTTTGTGCCAGTACCATGCTGTCTTGATGATGACAGCTTTGTAATAGAGCTGGAAGTCCAGAATTGTGATGCCGCCAGCTTTGCTTTTCTTTTTCAACATTCCTCTGGCTATGCGGGGTCTTTTCTGGTTCCATACAAATTTTAGGATTATTTGTTCCATTTCTTTGAAAAAAGTGGATGGTATTTTGATGGGGATTGCATTGAATGTGTAGATTGCTCTAGGTAGCATTGACATCTTCACAATATTTGTTCTTCCAATCCATGAGCATGGAACGTTTTTCCATTTCTTTGTGTCTTCCTCAATTTCTTTCATGAGTATTTTATAGTTTTCTGAGTACAGATCCTTTGCCTCTTTGGTTAGATTTATTCCTAGGTATCTTATGGTTTTGGGTGCAATTGTAAATGGGATCGACTCCTTAATTTCTCTTTCTTCTGTCTTGTTGTTGGTGTATAGGAATGCCACTGATTTCTGTGCATTGACTTTATATCCTGCCACTTTACTGAATTCCTGTATGAGTTCTAGCAGTTTTGGGGTGGAGTCTTTGAGGTTTTCCACATAAGGTATCATATCATCTGCAAAGAGTGAGAGTTGGACTTCTTCTTTGCTGATTTGGATGCCTTTGATTTCTTTTTGTTGTCTGATTGCTGTGACTAGGACTTCTAATACTATGTTGAATAGCAGTGGTGATAGTGGACATCCCTGCCGCGTTCCTGACCTTAGGGGGAAAGCTCTCAGTTTTTCTCCATTGAGAATGATATTCGCTGTGGGTTTTTCATAGATGGCTTTTATGATATTGAGGTATGTACCCTCTAGGCCTATACTCTGAAGAGTTTTGATCGAGAAAGAATGCTGTATTTTGTGAAATGCTTTTTCTGCATCTACTGAGACGATCATATGATTCTTGTTCTTTCTTTTGTTAATGTATTGTATCACGTTGATTGATTTGCGGATGTTGAACCAACCTTGCAGCCCAGAGATAAATCCCACTTGGTCGTGGTGAATAATCCTTTTAATGTACTGTGGGATCCTATTGGCTAGTATTTTGGTGAGAATTTTTGCATCCATGTTCATCAGGGATATTGGTCTGTAGTTCTCCTTTTTGATGGGGTCTTTGTCTGGTTTTGGGATCAAGGTAATGCTGGCCTCATAAAATGAGTTTGGAAGTTTTCCTTCCATTTCTGTTTTTGGAACAGTTTCAGAAGAATAGGTATTAATTCTTCTTGAAATGTTTGGTAGAAATCCCCTGGGAAGCCATCTGGCCCTGGGCTTTTGTTTTTTGGGAGATTTTTGATGACTGCTTCAATTTCCTTAGTGGTTATAGGTCTGTTCAGGTTTTCTATTTCGTCCTGGTACAGTTTTGGTAGTTGATACATCTCTAGGAATGCATCCATTTCTTCCAGGTTATCAAATTTGCTGGCATAGAGTTGCTCATAATATGTTCTTAGAATTGTTTGTATTTCTTTGGTGTTGGTTGTGATCTCTCCTCTTTCTTTCATGATTTTGTTGATTTGGGTCATTTCTCTTTTCTTTTTGTTAAGTCTGGCCAGGGGTTTATCAATCTTGTGAATTCTTTCAAAGAACCAGCTCCTAGTTTCGTTGATCTGTTCTACTGTTCTTTTAGTTTCTATTTCATTGATTTCTGCTCTGATCTTTATGATTTCTCTTCTCCTGCTGGGTTTAGGCTTTATTTGCTGTTCTTTCTCCAGCTCCTTTAGGTGTAGGGTTAGGTTGTGTACTTGAGACCTTTCCTGTTTCTTGAGAAAGGCTTGTATTGCTATATACTTTCCTCTTAGGACTGCCTTTGCTGCATCCCAAAGATTTTGAACAGTTGTGTTTTCATTTTCATTGGTTTACATGAATTTTTTTTAAATATTCTTTAATTTCCTGGTTGACCCATTCATTCTTCAGTAGGATGCTCTTTAGCCTCCATGTATTTGAGTTCTTTCTGACTTTCCTCTTGTGATTGAGTTCTAGTTTCAAAGCATTGTGGTCTGAAAATAGGCAGGGAATGATCCCAATCTTTTGGTACCGGTTGAGACCTGATTTATGACCTAGGATGTGATCTATTCTGGAGAATGTTCCATGGGGACTAGAGAAGAATGTGTATTCCGTTGCTTTGGGATGGAATGTTCTGAATATGTTTGTGAAGTCCATTTGGTCCAGTGTGTCATTTAAAGTCTTTATTTCCTTGTTGATCTTTTGCTTAGACGATCTGTGCATTTCAGTGAGGGGGGTGTTAAAGTCCCCCACTATTATTGTATTGTTGTTGATGTGTTTCTTTGCTTTTGTTATTAATTGCCTTATATAATTGGCTGCTCCCATGTTAGGGGCATAGATATTTACAATTGTTAGATCTTCTTGTTGGATAGACCCTTTAAGGAGGATATAGTGTCCTTCCTCATCTCTTATTACAGTCTTTGGTTTAAAATCTAATTTGTCTGATATAAGGATTGCCACCCCAGCTTTCTTTTGGTGTCCATTAGCATGGTAAATGGTTTTCCACCCCCTCACTTTCAATCTGGGGGTGTCTTTGGGTCTAAAATGAGTCTCTTGCAGACAGTATATCGATAGCCTGTGTCTTCTGATTGGGGCATATAGCCCATTTACATTCAGGGTATCTATTGAAAGATAGGAATTTAGTGCCATTGTACTGCCTGTAAGGTGACTGTTACTGTATATTGTCTGTGTTCCTTTCTTGTCTATGTTGCTTTTAGGCTCTCTCTTTGCTTAGAGGACCCCTTTCCAGATTTCTTGTAGGACTGGTTTCGTGTTTGCAAATTCCTTTAGTTTTTGTTTGTCCTGGAAGCTTTTTATCTCTCCTTCAATTTTCAATGACAGCCTAGCTGGATATAGTATTCTTGGCTGCATATTTTTCTCATTTAGTGCTCTGAATATATCCTGCCAGTCCTTTCTGGCCTGCCAGGTCTCTGTGGATAGGTCTGTTGCCAATCTAATGTTTCTACCATTGTAAGTTACATATCTCTTCTCCCGAGCTGCTTTCAGGATTTTCTCTTTGTCTCTGAGACTCGTAAGTTTTACTATTAGATGTTGGGGTGTTGACCTATTTTTATTGATTTTGAGAGGGGTTCTCTGTGCTTCCTGGATTTTGATGCCTGTTTCCTTCCCCAAATTAGGGAAGTTCTCTGCTATAATTTGCTCCATTATACCTTCTGCGCCTCTCTCTCTTTCTTCTTCTTCTGGGATCCCAATTATTCTAATGTTGTTTCGTCTTATGGTATCGCTTATCTCTCGAATTCTGCCCTCGTGATCCAGTAGTTGTTTATCTCTCTTTTTCTCAGCTTCTTTATTTTCCATCATTTGGTCTTCTATATCACTGATTCTCTCTTCTGCCTCATTTAACCTAGCAGTTAGTGCCCCCATTTTTTATTGCACCTCATTAATAGCCTTTTTGATTTCGACTTGGTTAGATTTTAGTTCTTTTATTTCTCCAGAAAGGGTTTCTCTAATAACTTCCATGCTTTTTTCAAGCCCAGCTAGTATCTTTAAAGTGATGATTCTGAACTCTAGATCTGACACCGTACTAATGTCTGTATTGAGTAGGCTCTTGGCAGTCGGTACTACCTCTTGTTCTTTTTGTTGAGGTGATTTTTTCTGTCTTGTCATTTTGTCCAGAGGAGAATAGATTAATGAGAGAACAAAATGCTAACAGGGTAACAATATTCCCAGAGAATATACTCTAAACAAATCAGAAAAGACCATGAATAAATATAGCTGAAGCAGTGGGAAAAGAAAGGGAAAGAGAGAAAAAAGAAAAAGGAAAAAAAAAAGGAAAAGAAAAAGATAAAGATAAAAACAAACAAAAACAGAACAAAACAAACAAAAAAACAGAATGTGATCAAATATGATCAGACTGGTATATAGATCAGTGCCACACACTAGATTTTGGGTGTATTTGGTCTGTTAGAAGAAAGTGCCTCCCAAAATTTTAAAGAAAGAAAAATTTATATATGTATAAAAATAAGCGTTGATATGATGAAGGGATGGAATATGACTCTAAAGATGGAAATTATAAAAATTTTATAGAAGGAATTCATAAGAAGTTGTTTGAAAAAAGAAAGTAGAGGATTTAAAAAAAAAAAACAGGAAAAAAAAAGGGAGAGAATATGATCAGGCAGGGGAGTAGAAAAAAAACATACAATAGACATTTAGGGTATATTTTGATCTGTTAGAAGAAACAATCTCAAAATTTTAAAGAGAGAACAACATATATATATGCCAAGAGATGGGTAACTACTATGAAGGGATAGAATATGACTCTAAAAATGAAAATAAAAATGAAAAATAAAATTTTTTTTTAAAAAAGGGAGTGATAAGATGTTGGTTGAAAAAGGGAAAAAGAAAAATTAAAAAAAAAAAGAAAAAAGACAGTTAAAAAAAATTAACTTTGAAAGACTAAAGAATCATAGTAAAAAAGCCATGAATTCTATGTGCATTATTCCCCTAGCGCTGGCGTTCCGCCGTTCTCATTGATCGGTAAACTTGGTCTTGGCTGGCTGTTCTCGCTGATCTTCTGGGGAGGGGCCTGTTGCCGTGGTTTCCAAATGTCTTTGCTGGAGGCGGAATTGCCCCGCCCTTGCCCCCTCCCGGCTAAGTCATCTGCTCGGCTTTGCTCTCCGGGGCTTTTGTTCCCTGCGAGCTTTCCATACAGCTTTGGAGGCGGAGAGTGAGAATGGCGGCCTCCCAATCTCCGCCCCGGAGGAGCCGAGAACTCGGGGCCCCGCTCCTCAGTGAGCCCCCAGAGAAAAGCCGCCAGTCACTCCCATCTCCCCGGTCTCCGGCCGCACCCCGTGCTCGCCCGGCCTGTGACCGCGCGTTTCTATCTCTGGCACCCGAGCCCGGGTGGAGTCTCCAAACCCAGCAGATCCCTGCGGTGCCCTCCCGCGCGGCTCCTCCCGGGGGAGGAAGGGGAGTCTCCCCGGATCTGCCGCTTGCTGGGTCCCTGCTGGAGGAGCAGGGGCCCGACTGGGCCGCGGATCACGGTCAATGGCGACCCCGAGCTGAGAGCCCGCGCCTGGGCTCCGCCTCTGCAGCCGGCTTCCCTGCTCCGATCCCTGGGAGCTCTGCCGCCCTCAGGCACCCCCGGTCTTTCTGTGACCCCGAGGGTCCTGAGACCCCACTGTCCCGGAGGGTTCCACCCCCCGCTGAGCCACCAGAGTGACGTCCCTCAGCGGAGCAGACTTTTAAAAGTTCCGACTTTGTGCTCCGCGGCTCTATCACTTGCCAGAAGCAGCCGAGGGAGGCCCCTCCCCCGCCGTCTATCCCCCGAATATCGCCTCGGATTCACTTCTCTGCACGTCCTACCTTCCAGAAAGTGGTCGCTTTTCTGTTCAGAGAGTTGTTCCTCTTCTTTTCTTCGATCTCCTGTTGAGTTTGTAGGTGTTCAGAATGGTTTGATCCCTATCCAGCTGAATTCCTGAGACCAGACGAAATCCAGGTCTCCTACTCCTCCGCCATCTTGTTCCGCCCCCCAGATATTTATTTTCTATACTTTATTTCCTATACCCTGAATGCTTTATTGTGAATCATGGAATTGTCACACTAACTCATAAGATGTTTTGCATTTCCCGATGAGGAAACCGAGCCCCAGAGAACCAGCCAGCTTAGTGAGAGAGCGGGATGTTCTTTTGATGGTACCACTTAGCTCTGAAAAGGAAGCAGGCGACAATAGAGAAGAATTTCTTGCAAACATAGGCTGGGCGTTTCATGGTGTGAGTAGGCTTGGTGGGGCAGCCTCTTGACTGCAGATGAGGGGGTGCGACCCTGGGGAGGAAGGGACCTGCCCAGGTGACGTGGCCACAGGAACTGGAGAGCTCTAGCCCTCCAGCAAGTTATAGTCCACAAGCCATCCTTTCTGCCATTAAAAAATATAGTCACCATCTGCTAGGGCTCATTTGCTGTGGGTTTCCTAAATACTCTAGGTGAGTGGTTCTTCTTAATATTTTTTGTGCAAAACAGATCATGAATAAATATAGCTGCTAAATAGGAAAAGGCACTTGATTAAATTTGGTATTTCTTAAAATCTTCATCCCTCCTTCCCTCCACCCTTTCCTGTGCCTTTCCTTCCCAGAGGTGCAGACTCATGAAGCATCATGTCCGTATTTATATCTATCATGTCTATGTATCCACATCTAAATACCTATCTATATGTGCATGTCTACATCTATCTATCTGCCTAAATTATCTCGGAATACAGTGTATCAAGTTCCACAATAGAGGACTTACAAAAGTAATTTTGACTCTATGAGATTTTTCTTTATGCCTTCACTTTAGCATGTAAGACCAAAGCAGATTATAAGAAAATAGAGGAAAGAGCAATAGATTTTTGGGGATGACTCTTTAAAATAAGGTGGGGTTCCCTGAGGAGAAAAAGCAGGATTATTTCAGACAGAGAGAACAGCACACACAGGGGCTCACGGGAGAAGCAATGCGTGGCTCTCAGATGTCTGAACACGTGGCAGGAGCTAAGAGGTGTTGCAGGGGTGGGGAGACAGACATCAGGGTCACCAGGATGCCTAGCATGTGCCTCCAGGTCAGTGGTTTCAGACTTCTGTGAGCATCAGGATCTTCAGGCAGGCTCGACAGGCTTGGTACAGAGCACACAGCTGGCCCCACCCGGGGCTCCAGACCCTATGCTTCTGGGGAGGGGCCTCAGTGTCCAGCAGGCCCCCAGCTGGTGCTGATACTCCTGGTCCAGGGACCACACTTGGCAAACAGCACCCCAGGCAAGCAGCCAGCGAGGAGCCCAGTGTTCAGTAGCAGAGTGATGGGAATGAGATCCTTTGTCCCTGTTGGAGACAAGTTTTCCAGAGAGAAACTCTGGATGGGAGGGCCAGCTGGGAGCCCTGGCCATTCTGTAAGTGTGTGTTGGGTTGTAGCTCTGTGGATGAGCCGAGCAGACATGCCCTGGCCCTGTGTACCTCTCTCACGCACGGTGGGGAAGGCGGACAGTGAGCAGCTCGGGAAGGAGCTTCTCAGGTCGGTGCACAGACACAGGGCGGCGAAGTCTCTGTGGTGGAGGCTGTCCCGCACCCTGTGGCATCTCCAGGAGCCTCCCTGGCCTCTGACCGTGACATCCCTACAGCACTTTGTAGAAACATCGGAGAACTCACACAGGTTCATGTCCAGCAGGGTTCCTGGAGAGCTAGTGGTACACACAGATGTCGTTACCTTCAAAGTATCTGAATGCTCTCGAGGAGGATGGATGGGGCAGGTCAGGAGAGAGTTAGAATGTGTTTCCTATATTTTTATGATAAATTTCTTACTTATTGCATCTCAATAGAGGCAGTACTTTGTCCTAAGTGAATAGAGGCAGATGTAACCAAATCAGAGTTTGCTCCAATGCAGGAATTCCTGGAAGTGTGCTTTCTTCTTTGTTACGGAACCGAAGAGCTAAATGTGCACATTGCATCCAGGATACTCTGAGTAGGTTATTAATGTTCCAGTGGAAAAAGCACAGAGTCACATATTAACTTAAATGGTAATGTGTGCAAGACACTAGTGTGGTGCATATTTTAATTGTTCTTCAGGACCAGATTTGTGTCTGCCCTTACTGTTTTTCTGGAGATTTCCGCCTGAACTATGGGAGCGGTTCCCATGACATGTCAGGGGAGGTGGTCTGCACATGGGACACAGGACACACCTTTAAGGATAAAATTTGCTTTGGTCATGCACATGTCTCCAGAGGCTTGCTTCCTGCCCCTGCCCGCCATCATGTAAGGACTCAGTGGGAAACGGGCCATGGTGGCCCAGAGGGGGCTCTCACCAGAACCAGACCATAGTGGTGCCTGATCTCACACTCCCAGCCTCCAGAGCTGTGAGCAGTAAGAGTCTGATGCTCCTAAGCCACCCGGTCTGCAGGATCTTGTTCCCGCAGCTCGGGCAGACTAAGATGTGATTTCAGGAGCTAGAGGACCACACCCGCTCTGTCTCTGTTCAGACCTGACTCACTCTGGTCGATGGTCCTAAATAAAGTCCTTCTGATTAAGAACTTAATCAAATACAACGCCAGGACACCCCGACTCGCCATGGTGCCTTCCACCTGCCTTCTCTGCACAGATTACAGCCCCTCCGAGGAAGGTGGGGTTCAGCGCAGAGCATCCCCCTTTTGCTGGAGAGAATAGCTATCCGTGTGTGTAACAGACACACCAAGACTCGCTCAAACACAGACAAGTCACATGCTAAAGTGAAGGCATAAAGAAAAATCTCATAGAGTCAAAATTGCTTTTGTAAGTCCTCTATTGTGGAAAAAATCATTCCAGTGGGAAGGTTAGTTATTTCCCCTCATCACGACCCAGTAGAGCATGAAATGCAGCCTGAGATTTAAGGTGAGGCTGGGGGCGTTAGGGGGTACCGCCGGCCAGGCTGAGCCCCTCTCCCGGGCTGTCGCCTGCTCTGCCCCCGTCCCGGGACACGTCCCGTCTGGCCTCCCGGTGTTTAACAGCTTCAAGGCTACACAGCAGTCCTCATCGGCCGGCCGACCCCTGCCCTTCCCCCTTTAGGACAACTGGGCAGAAGCTTCAGGAGTCGTTCTGAAAATGAGAGAGTGGTGGATATTTCTACTTGCCCCGATCTACTCATCGATGAACATTTGGGAAGGAGCCATTGCTGCTGCATCTTTGAAGAGTACAGATTCTTTCCGTCCTGTAACCGGCAGAGAATACGTGCATTGATTTGGGCACCAGAGATTTGAACTCTAAGTTCATCTCTGAGTTTTGATGATTCTCTAATTACCCGTCTTGTTTAACTCCATCAGTTTTGCTTCATGTTACGAAAACATCGTGGTACGAGTTGATGATCAGATGGTCAGAACCACTGCAGGATCGTCAACTGCCGAATTTAGCAGCTGGGTCGTCTGAATTGGTTTAAGGACTAAACCACTCAGTAAAGCCACAGCCTGTGAGCTTGCCCCCCGTGTGCCAGGCACTGAACTGGGTGCTTTCTTCTCAGGCGATATTTTATTTCATGAAAGGGGATCTGAGCCCATCGTGGCCACTGGGGCCCTTTCCTCACCTCCATGAACCTCATTATGACGCTCCAGAGAATGTGATTCTAACAAGCCCCTGCTGGAAAACAGAATTGAGCCCCGATCTCCTAAATTCAGAGTCTGTGTTTTTCAAATGAGACAGACTTCACCATGAAGGGAATTCAAATAATGTCACAAGCCCTGAGACCATGCGGGAAAGCCGAGCTCTGTGACAGATCCCTGCAGGACTATTTCTGCATCAGAGACCCGTTCGTGTGCAGGTCCTGGGCCGGCTCTGGCTCTCGGCCCCCAGCCAGCTCTGGGGTTGCAGGCCCTCCAAACAGAGCCCGTCGTGAGGACGCTTCAAAACTCAGCTCAGGCAGCAGGTAGAGCATGCCGATGACGTGGAGGTGCCTTCACGGGAAGAGGCTGCCCGAGTGGGGGCAGCACCATGGACAGTGAGCGGAGGGTCTGCGGCGCCGGGACCTCTGCTCTGAGTCATGTCTACAGCTGTGCAGGCTGTGGACGGGAATCTCTGTGCTGCTGGACCTGCACCTGCAGTTAACGCGACTCCCTTAGCAGAGGACGTGTCCTCCGTAAGACCCAAGCCAGGAAGGGGACAGCGCACAGCCCCCTTTGGAGACACGGTTTCAGAAGAACAGGACTTTACTGTTTCCTAGTCATTACGTGGAACTAAAATTCTGCTCCCAGTGGCTTCCTCCTTCCTCCTTCCAGTGTCTGCCACCACAAGAGCAGCCCTGGCTTCCCAAATGGGGGCAGGGCGGCTGGGCTCCAGTGGGCTCTGTGGGCACCATCAGAGCACACCCCAGCCTCAGCCGCAGGCCTGCCTCGGTGTCCCCGCCTGGCCCCATCAGTCCGCACTGTGCAGAATGTGGCGTCCCAGGGGACGTGCAGCTCTGGAGGGGGGCGCTGGGACCACCCAGAAGGGGCTCTTCGAGTCACGGGTAAGACGTTCCTTCCAGCCCATCCACTCCTGGTGACAGTGGGCACCGGGGTTCTGGGGGGGACCTTATCCAGGAGAGACCAGCTGGGGTCGTGTCCTCAGCAGACCACACACAAACACCCACATCCTAGTGACTCTTCTCACGATTCAGCTTCCGATCTTCTTGACTCAAATGCACATGAAGAGCCGGAGTTCGTACATGGGAACGTGCCCCAGGGTGACACTGCATCCTGAGTGCTCAGCTGACCCACGTCCCGTCTGGGCTGAAGCGGCACCTCCATGCACACACACCCTCCTGGGCCGCGTTCCGGTACATCTGCTGTCGGAGCTGCTGCGAGGGGTCACGTGCCGGGCTCCCCACGCCTTCAGCCTGCGCCCCACGGTCTGCATCTGCGTGCCTTTGTGCCGTTCTGCTGACGTGCGTGCAGCCCCAGCCGGGCGCCGGGGACGAGGCTAAGGGCTCGGCTCCGTGAACGCAGCTCATCGGCGCAACACCTACTCAGCCCTTCCCTTTGTTATCCCTGATCGGAACGATGCACAAACAGATGGAAAAGTTGAAGACATCACCAGGACTCAAACGCAGCGGTCCGTGTCGAGTTGGACCCACCCACAGAATCGCAAAAGACGTGTTCTGAACACGGCTCTCCCTGTAGCAGCTACACCTTCTCCACATCACGTAATTATAGTGCGGCGTGCATCCAAGTGCCACGTGGGAGAGTATGGCGGATACACACCCACCCGCTGCTCACTTCTGGAACGAGGAGGTCACCGAGGTGGCTATGTTCTGTGGGGTTTGGTGTAGCCCTCCCAGCCCCTGTGACCTGGAGCGACCGTGAAAACTCTGGTGTTCTCTCCCACTAACATGGTGACTACGGCCTCATGGGACGGAGGGATGGCTATTTGGGAAGAAAGCAAGTGAATTCCTCCCTGACTAAAGTCCCAGGGGGTCTCAAAGTTTAAACGTAAGAAACTAAAACCGTAAGAATTACAGAAAGTAGTTTGGGGGACGTTTGTATCATTTGGAACTGGTTAGGACGTTTGGGGAGTGATTCCAGAAGAGAAAGACAGCAGGAGGGACAAAGCCTATTATGTCTGATTTCATGAAACTATCCGAAGGAAATCCTTTTTTGTCAACATTAGACTTAAAGGCAAATTAAAATAGGGGGATCCCTAGCAGATACTGAGAAAGAGCCAATACTCTTAACCTAATAAAAAGATTTGTAAGATACTGTAGAATAATGAAGAATGGCTAAGTACAGGTGGTAGATGAAGACACTCAGAGAGTAAGGACACACAGCCAAACACAATGAATTTCCCCACTAATTACGTACTCTTTGTGCACATTCAAATGGGATCCCATCGTTTGCCTGTCAAAGCGGTGAAGATTAATAGTAGCCGGTGTTAGCAAAGGTATAGGAAAATGGGCTTTCATTTATGTTTAATGAATGTATAATATATATAGTTTTATAGCTCTCTCTAGCATATCTTTTTATTTTCATATATGTTACATATTTACTATATGTATATTATGTATATGAAACATTTCTATAGGTCAGTTTGGCAACTTAAAATGAGCGTAAACCCTTGAGGTCGGAAATCCACTTCTTCTAATTTATGATGAAGAAATGCAAAATGTACATTTCTTGTTCACCTCTGAACTCCAATACTTAGAATAATAAAAAGCACAGGAAACTTCCAGTATATATTTATGGAATTTTGAAAAAAAAGAAACAAATACACATAGATGCATGTACAGAATATGTATAGTTTATTTTTATAATAGTAAGAAGTTAGAGGGCATTGTGATTGTCCCATCAAAGAGGACTCAGTAAGTAAACTTGAGTAGATCCGAAGAAGTAGAGCTCTGTGGGCAGATGAAATTATGGAGGGGATGTATGTGTGTGTGGGAGAAGGGGGAGACTCTAATCATTAAGAAATTACGGCTACGACATTATGTCAATTAATCTAATAAACAGCACATACAGTGTCATTTTTGTAAAACATCAATCTAAACATCTGTATACACATAAAACATCCTGAGAAGGGTATTAATCAAAGTGAACTCTCAACTATGGTAAAAAGCATTCAAAGAATAGAGCTGCTTTGGAAAATTAGCCAGGCCTCAGACCGCCCCCCACCCCACCCCGCCACCACTGTGCCCTGTGTGTGTCTGGGTCTGCACCATCTCGGGCTGGGGGGCTTCCCCTCCCCTAACTGGGGTGGGCAGGGGTGGAGGGCCCGGGTGCGCCCTCTGCACCCTGCTCCCCAAGCTCCCGTAGTCTTCCTCAGGTTCGATATCTGGGAGGTTTGATTATCCAGAGGAAATTAAATAATTTTACATCAAATTTTATTATATAGTAAATACTGCCAAGTGCTTTCCTTTAGCAGAACTAGTGCTGCTCCTCGTCCTTTGTGCTCGAGGCTCCCAAACACAAGGCGGTGAGCAGCACTAAAAGGCGCACTGGAAGAGCCCCACGGCGCGGTTTGTGGCGTGGCTGCCCCGGGTCTTCCCGACGGCACAGCGAGGGGGGCTGACCAGCTCAAGGAAGGAACAGTTCGTGACTCGGAGGCACTGATGCACCCAGCCCGGGACGACCGGTTCTCCTGCTGGGGTCTCATTGTAGGAAGAGCGCACCGTTCACGAACCGCTCGGTGTCCGTTCTGTCCGCCCACGCACGCACCTTGTGCCCTGCGGCTGGGTCTCCGCTGGCTCCTGCCCTCCTGGGAGGCTGCTGGCCCCGGGTCCTCAGTCTCCGGGAGCACGGAGAGCCTCCCGGTATCTGGAAGGCCACAGCACTGCCCACACCGGCTTCACGGTGGCCGGACGTAGGAACTGTATTCCTCCCTGGTCGGAGGACCACTGGCAGTTCTCGGCTCGCATTTCCCAGCTGAGTAAACTCATGAATCTATTCTTCACGGGTGGCAGAGCCCATAGTGGCAGCTGCCTCTGCAGCAGATTCTGATGGACAGGAGGATGCGGTTGTGCTTTCACTCCCTTCCCCTCAGATGCAAAAAGTTCATAAAGCAGGCCGCGCACAGCCTGCCTCCAGAACCAGGGTCTGGATACTGATGCGATGTGTGAACAGACCATAAAGTGGTTTTCATTATTCACTAGGCTTTCAGGTGTTGGGAGAGAAAATACTCCGATTCAGGTATTAATTAATGAAAAGTACTAGATCGGATTCATGAAGTTAGTGTTCGCGTCTGTATTTGTGGAAAGGGACACAGGACCGTGGCCCACCACGACGTAAGGATGCGTGAACGTCAGGAGATGCACTGACCTTTTCTGAGTCTTGTTTCGGGGAAGAGTAGGATTCCTGGCTGTGAGGCAGCCTGCGTGCAGGTGGCCGGGCTGCATGTGCGGTCCTCTTGGCACCACCCTCCCCGCCTCTGCCACCCACGAGGATCATATGCAGGGAGGCCGTCCCCTCCCTGGACCCGGTGAGAACCAGCGTCCTCAGCCCTGTTCTTGTGAAGGATGAGGTTTGAAAACGTGTTTTTGTTTTGCTGTTTATCTTCAAGTCCAGAAGCGTCTGACCCTAACAGGAATCTATGACGGGCATCAGCCCAACGTGAGACCCCGCCCCTTACAGAGGTTGGGGTCCCCTCGGGCTCAGCTTTGGAGGCCCCAGCTTGGAGGCCTGCCTCAGCCCCGAACTGGATGCACGGGCTGGACTCGGCTGCCAGTGGTCTACGCTAGTTCTGCTGTCATCCATTCAGCACCTGGCTTTTCAGACGCTCTTGTCTTCACATGTGCTCACCTGTCGTTCTGGTCAGCTCAGGGGCTGTAACAGGACCCACAGACCAGGCGAAGCAGAAGATGTTTATTTCTCACTGTCTGGAGGCTGGAAGTCCAAAACCAGGGTGTCAGCTCATCCGGCGTCTGGTGTGGGCTCCTCCCAGCTCATGGACGGCGGCTCCTCGTGTGTCCTCACGTGGAAGGGAGAGAGCTCTGAGGTCTGTTCTCACAAGGGCACTAATCTCATCACAGGGCCCACCTCCCAGATCCCTCCCCCCGCCCCCCCAGCACCGTCCCACTGCTGGAGAGAGCTTCAGCGCCTGGGTTTCAGGGACACAGAGTATTTTGGTATAACTTCCATTTGCCTTGTTACACAAACCGCTTGAGGTAGCTTATAGGAAGAAGGGAATCATATACCTCAATAGAAAAAAAATGAGAACAATACACTACAAAGGATAGAGTTGAGGGTAAGAGAGGTAGTCGGCACGTGGATAGGGCATGAAAGTTTTAACCGGCTTTGACAACTGTCCAGTCAACCTGATTCTGAGCTTCCAGACCATCAGGGTGCAGAAAAGGATCAACCCTTAGTTACAAATTGTTGATGGTCCGTTATGAAGAGTGTGCCAGTTCTTCAGTGGAAACGAAGATTTTCTTGACTCAGGCATAAGGAAATTTCTCACGTAGAATTCATGTGAAAGATACAGCGCCATGTTATCAGAAACATGCTTCACCCGTTTTTAGAATAAACACAGCAGCTGGTTTTGTGACAAGGTTCTTGCAGCCGCTCCCCTCAATCTCAGCAAGAGTGGAGTGTCCAGACACAACCCCTCAAGAGCAGTTTTCACAGGAGGCCATGTCAGTGGGATTAAATTAGGAACAAGCCAACAATAACTAAGAAATTCATCTGTTCATTCAAAACCATCTAGTGAGGCTTAGTGTGCATTCGCCACCATGGTAGAAATTGAAAGTGCCAGACAATAAGTGCTCTCCCTGCCTGCTTGTCTGTTCAAGGGCTTAGGGAAATTCGAGAGAAGTGTGTATCTTTGGTGTGGAACACAGACAGGGATTTCCATGCTGGACAGGTCCTCAGGGAAGGTTTCCTGGGAGGAGATGTTTGAGCTGCTTTTGAAGGGCAAGCAGGAGACAGCTGCCCACAAAGGGGCCCAGGGAGGAAGGAATCTCAGCGAGGATGAAGGGGACGACCACCGAGGTCGGGAGGGCAGGGTGGTGTCTATCATGCTCATTGTGTACGGAGCAGGACGTGGGGCCTGATGAGAGGGAGGTTCAGGTGTATCCTGAACACGGGGCAGTTTTTAGAGGATTTGCATTTGAAGTAGACGGGTGAGAGGATGAGTCTGGCTGGGAGTGATGTGGAGGGATGCAAGGAGGATGCGGCACCACCGCCTTTCCTGCCAGATGCATGCCTTTCTTACACTCAGGAACCCCTGCTCTGTCCCTGGAGAAGGAAGAGAATCAGTGGGAATTAGCAGACATGGGTGTTCGGGAGCATTGTTATGCCAGCAGAAGGAAATGGGCAAGAAGCAGGGATGCACACCAGGGAGGGCTTCTCCTAGAAAGGCTCCAGAATAGAAAACATTAGGCAGCTATGAGGATGGGGACGTCTGCAAAGAGCAGCCGGGCTCCACATCCCCGCCCACCCAGGAACCAAGGGAGGCCCTGCCTGGCCTGCAGCAGCTGGAGAATCTGCCCGAGAGCCAGGTTCTGCAGATAAGCACAGAATGGGAACCAAGTGTTCCATGGTAACAACAAGACCTCCCCCAGGCCCCTTCTCCTGGTGCACAAGCAGCTGATGCCTTTCCATCCCAGCTGGGGCTTGAAGGATCCCTTAACTGACCAGCCGCAGAGCCATGGGCAAGAGAGCATCCCCACAGTGAAAATTCTGAGTGCTTGGTGCCCTGTGGCTCTCAGTGCTTACTGGAGTCAGCTTGTAGTGCCCACCATGCATTTGAGAAAAGCCTCTAACAAACTGAGAGAGACTGAAACAGAAAAACTGAAATAATCAAGATTAGCAGAAGAAAATTGCAGAGCAAAACTAACAACACGTCAGAAAGATGAAAAAGTCCTCTAGTGGGCGCCTGGGGGCTTAGATGGTTAAGCGTCTGCCTTCGGCTCAGGTCATGGTCCCAGGGTCCTGGGATCGAGTCCCACATCGGGCTCCCTGCTCCTTGGGAGCCTGCTTCTCCCTCTGCCTCTCTCTCTCTCTCATGAATAAATAAATAAAATCTTTAAAAAAAAAAAAAGTCCTCTAGCATGAACAGGATGCTATTAAAAATGAATATTCAATGAAGATGCAAGATTTCCTGCAAATTAAATATATGATCACATAAAATACGGTTTAATCTACATAACATTTGGAAGATAAAATTGAAAAATAAATTCCTGAAAAGTAGGAAAAAGACAAATAATCACAGAATAAAAAGATAACTTGCTTACAGTATCTTTCCAGAAATGCCAACCTATGACCAGAAAATTCTTGAAAGACCATGGAGAAAACAGAGCAGGAAATCATCCCCCCCTAAAAAAAAATTCTAGAAAAAGTACCAGACCCAAAATATGTTTCTAGATTTAAATGGCATATCAGCTTCCCTGAACAACAAAAAGAAATAGAGATCACACCACCAAGAGATTTCTATACACTGGGCATAAACGGAGGAGCCCATAGGGTTTCAGCAAGAAAAGACAAGTCTACACCCACAATGGCAACATGCTCTTCAAGGATGACACTGGGAGCTGGAAAAATATGCACAATTACCTGCCAAGTTCTGAAGAAAATGAGATCGAGTCTAGAGTTCTATACTCAGACCAACTACCTGCCCAGCCTAAGAGCAGAATAAAGAGCTCAGCCATGAGAAGCTTCCATAGTTTCTCTTCCCTTATGCAGGCCCTAAGGAAGAATCAGAGAACATGATGATCCAAAAATGGGACAGGAAAGCAATGAACAGGCAGGTCTGGGGACCCTGGAAACAATTCATCACAGGCCAGAGCAAAGGTGATACTCAGGATAGTGACGGAAAGTCCACACAGCATCTGATGTGGAGGGAGCAGAAGAGTGGGACCTAAAGAAAGAAAGAAGAACAACTGGTAGAATTTTGGGTTGGTTTGACCATGTTCACGGAAAGAAATATTATGATTAGGTAAAGAATTTTGGACTGTGTTAATAGGAACCTAGAAATCAGACACATTAAAAAGTAAAGAAATTAATAACTCCAGGAAAAACAAAAAGTTGCATAACAAAAGGAAATATAATATTACCTTATTATACAAGTTTTCTATGAACAATATTCACCTAGAAATAATGTTTATACTAAATATTGATTTTAACAAATGTTACGATGTTGTAAAGTTGGAGAAGAGAGAACTAGGTATAGTAAGTATTACAGATGTAGCTCAAAGCTAAAATTTACTATCCCAACATAGTGGTCTAATCATGGTCACTATAAATAAGGAGGATAATATTAAGGAAAACAGCTGGGAGAGTTAAAAGTGGCTACCTTTGGGAGGGGTGTTCAAAATGGGCAGAGGGGCAGGACCTAGGGTTGCAGACTTTCTGATAAGCCTTTTGGTATTTGGTTTCTGTAAAAGTTTGTGCATGCAAAATATCATAAAGATGAAATCTTTAATTAGAAAAAAATGAAATAAATTTGAAGAGAGTGGGAACACCTGGACTTTGGCAGTGGCTCTGGGAATAGAGTGAAGGGGGTGGGCTCAAAATATCTGGAGGGCATTAGAAAATCAATACTGGATATCTGATTTAATGGGTGCAGGACTTCAGTTTGGGGAGATGAAAAAGTTCTGGAATCAGTGGTGATAGTTGCACAACATTGTGCATGTACTTAATACCACTGAACTATGTATGCACTTAATGGTTCAATGGTAGCTTTTACCAGAATTTTTTTTTTTTTTAAAGATCAGCTATTGGGGCGCCTTGGTGGCTCAGTTGGTTAAGCGACTGACTTCAGCTCAGGTCATGATCCTGGAGTCCCAGGATCGAGTCCCGCATCGGGCTCCCTGCTTGGCAGGGAGTCTGCTTTTCCCTCTGACCCTCCCCCCTCTCATGCTCTCTCTCTCTCATTCTCTCTCTCAAATAAATAAATAAAATCTTTTAAAAAAATAAAAAAATAAAAAATAAAGTTCAGCTATCTGGTTGAATGTTGCAAGTACGGAAGAAAGGGGAGAAAGTCAGGTACTGGGTTTTGGCCTGTGTTCCTTGGTGACGAGCTGTAAATGGCACAAGGGTGAGGGTGGGGAATGGTGCTAGGTCTTAGTTGGGTACCTGGGGAGGGTCTGACTTTTCACTGCGGTAAGAACTGGGGAGGGAACAAGCTTGTCAAGGAGCACAGTGATGTCAGTTCAGGGCATGTTGAATTTCAGGGTACATTCGAGCTGATTCAGACACATCCGAGCAGAGATGTGCTGCTAACCTCTTTGCACATGGGATCTGGGGCTCAGCAGACAGGAGTCCAGCCAAGCAGAACTGTTGAGTGGAGGCTGCCAGCTCATAGATGACAGTGGAGCTCAGGGGCCTGGCGTCTGTTGTTTTGGGGGTGTTGGGCTGTGGGAAGTTGGGGTGCATGGTGGGTGAGAACTCGTTGGAACACAAAGTAAGGGTGTATGGAAGGAGATGTTTTCCTCATGATGGGATAAGAACATGAACATTTTTATTGGAAAGGAAAAGAAATGGGGCCGGGACCTGGGGGAAGAATGATGGTGTGGAGAATTGTCTTCGTCCCAGACAGGATGCAGTGGAAGAGAGGGCATAGGTAGCTGATGAAGGGGACGGGAGGTACCCCAAGACCCCAGTAAAGTCATAAGGGTCCACAGAATGAAGACTGTGGAAGGACGAGGTAACCACTTGGAGTTGCAGCATGTGAGAGGCAGGGTGGGTGGGTGGGACACAGATGGACAAGGAGACAGCGAGAGGGACAGCCAGGACTCAGAGCTCAGATTGCTAGTGACTCCAGGCTGCACGGTTCACTGGTTTTTATCTGAGTCGTGCTCAGCAGATGAGATAGGCAATGTTGAGTGGCTGCATTTTTCTGGACCTAAGACATGCAGAGTAGGTGCAAAAGAAAGACAAGAACAACTTGTCCACCAGAACATTCTCCATGGACTCCAGCTTTCTGAGCCTGCCTTTAGTTAACCGTGGAGTAGCAGGGGTTTGCAGTTACAGGGCAGCTGAAGAGCAGAGTGGGGTACCCCCTGGGGATTAAAAGCAGATCCACCTCAGGGTGGCATCATTTTCTGGAGATTAGGAACCCTGACTGTAATCCCCAAAAGAAGCTATCCCACTTTGTACACAGTCAGGGAGTGAGGGAGCCCACGGAATTGGGCACTGGATCATGGAAGGCAGGGACAGCCCTCGGTAATGCATTCACAATAAGACTCTAAGCACAGAGCAAATCCGGACTGACTTTGCCTGAAAGTGTTTCAAAGCAGGAATGAGCAAGCAGCCACTTCTCTCTGTGGATGGGCTCAGGGCGCCCTTTGTGGAGTATGTAGCTTAAAGGAAAACCTAGTCCAAAATCGATAAGTGGGTTATTGAGATGTAAGCCAATTTAATCTGGAGCGATCTCTGCTGTAAGCAATAATGTTGGCTGAAACCAGATGCGAGCATTTCAGCTAGGCTCCCGTGGTCGATGCGGAAGACGCTCCGTCCCCTGCATAGTATGACGGTGTCTCGTTTCCTTTATCAAACTCTGTGCATAATATTGCATTTATTTATTAGAATAATTGTGTTTTTCTTTGTTCTCATGCTTTATGCTGGACAGAACAAATCTCTTTTTGTGGCGGCTTACAAACAGCAGCTGGGTGTGAGCTTGGAGCGTCAGGGGTACTTGAAGGCCCACCTCCGACCCCGCCGCTCATTCTGGGATCTCTGCATCCTGCACCGCAATGACACAATTATTATTTGTCTGAACTCTGCGCGCACGTTGGGACTCATTCAGCCCCTTGCCGGCCGTGAGAACTGGGTCTCTGCCTTTTAATTGTGCTCTTGCCCCCCTTTTCATCTCCTCTCAGTGACCAGCCTCCGCGTCCCAGGGCTCTTGTCGGGATGTGGTGATCAGGGACATGGGCACTTGGCCAGGGGCTCTGCCTCAGAAGATAAGAGGCAGGGTTAAGCCCTAACCCCTTTTATAAACCTGTTATCCAAAGCTATCAGCAACAGATTGAGCCCATAGTAAGTGTAACATGCTGTTCTATGTGGGAGAGATTGAAATCTAAGACAACATCCCTGCCCTCATAAATGGCCAATGCAGGCAGGACCTAGGGAACAGATTTAGATGCAACTAGGTGGCAGAATCCAAGGTGGGTGAACTGGTAGGAAATGTCTGAGAGAGTACCAACCACACCAGTTGCTGCAAACTGGGATTATCTGGGGCAGCACCCACAGATCCATATAAACTAGACCTTGAAAAATGAGTTGGCTTAAACATAATCAGGATAAAAGGGAAGACATTCCAAGAGTAGGAAGAACCTTTAGGGCAGGAACGTCTGAGGACAATGAGTATTTCCATTAACTAGATTGGAGTGTTCACGTTGGGAGACTAGGAGAGATGAACTCAGAAGTGTCCATGGGCTGAACTCAGAAGCATCTAGGAGGCCCAGTTGTTCAGGACTGAACTCAGAAGTGTCCATGGGACCCATGTGTCCAGGACTGAACTCAGAAGCATCTAGGAGGCTCAGTTGTTCAGGACTGAACTCAGAAGTGTCTGTGGGACCCAGTTGTCTGGGACTGAACTCAGAATCATGTAGGGGACCCATGTGTCCAGGACTGTGAACCCAAGGCTCTGGGCTCAGAGTTTCAAAGCTGGGCAGTGGGACCACGTTGATGGTTTTGAGCATAGAGGGAAGGAGTCTTCTGAGAAAGAGTTGAGGCATGGAGAACGGCTAGGAGGTAGTAGGAGTCTTGAAGGAGGGGGCAGTCTGTCCATGAGCAGAGATGTGTGTCCCATCTAGAATCCCAGGGTGGAATACAAGTGAAGGCATGGAGTAAGTCCCAATACCACGGAGAAGGAAGGGCACCGGGGACAACAGTGATCCCGCCGGTCCTGACCCCAGCATCAGAGTGGCCCTGGTGTTTCCAGTGGTCAGAACTTGTCCAGCACACAGCGTGCACCGAGTCTCGCAGATCTGGTGCCATCCCAAGGTCCAGGCAAGAAGCTACATAGGAGGGAGGGTGATGAATTCAGAAATGGCATCTGTGGGAAGGGGGTCCATGGGTGTGTCTCTAGCCTTCCTTTTACTCCATTATTTCAGGAGCTCACATTAGTTTGAGCATTTCTTTCTCTAGACTTAAATGAGGAGCGTTCTCAAGCCAGTTGATCTTGTTTGGAAATAACCTAATTTTATCAGCGGAGGCGGCAGCTGCATTACCAGCTCTTCAAGTCTGCCCGTCCCTCCTCATGGTCACGCGTCCACCTTGAAGGAGCTGTGAGGGGCCAGCGCAGCCATGGGGACTTGTGAGAAGCTAACAGATTGCTCCAATACTGTGAAATCTTCTGGGGAAAAAATGACGGTAGGTCTGAGAGCATGAAGAGCGATGCCTGCGGTCTTACTGGGGCCTTTGAGTGTTCAAGGGGAAGCCAGAAACCAGAGCTGCGGAAGGGCCTGGAAAGCAAGGCTCCTGACCCCAGGGCAGGGTGCCCCTCCCCCACCAGTGGGACACCTGGCTCACTGACGGGCGACCTCACAGGGGGCCAAGGAGTCGAATCCTGCTGTGATCGGTCAGACACGAGTCTGCGGGGGCTGCTCTTCGCGCGTGTTTTCACGAGGAGGGTTTCGGCGCCTTCCTGCAGCTCACAGTGCTCAGCGCACCTGCTGGCTTATGGCAGGAATCCAGACTTCACCCGCTGACCCCATCCCGGCCTGGCCCTTCTCTTCAGCATCATTATCCAGCTGCATGTAAGGGTGCGACAGAGAGAAAGCAGAGAGTCCTTGTCCAAAAGTGCCTAAAACCGACGGGTTATTTTCATATTAAGTTTGAGTTTTAGTTGTGATCTTGTGTGGCGTGGAAACCAGCTGGGAGTCACACAGGCCGGCTAGTGAACTGTGAGGTTTTCTCTGCAGCTCTCGAGACACAGCGGACGGCTCGGTCTGCACTTCCCTTGTTAGCAGATGCGTGGACTTGGGCTCCGTGATGACCCAGCAGCCGAGCCGTGTGCGTCCTACTCTGCATTGTGCACGAGCGCACCTTGGCTCAACAGCATCCCTGATATGACTTGACCAGAGTGGACACATACATGCACCTGAATGGGCCTTGCATATTTGTTAAATGAGGCTCTTTTCCCACAACTCTTCCCCCCAGTGCAGACAGATGGGTTTTGTTACAGATATGGAACAATGGCTTCAGGAAGGCATTTGGGCTGCTCAGAATCTCCTTGTACCATGTCATTGAACAGTATCAGCCGAGTGCTTGCTGCGTGCTGACTGGTCTATTTCAGGGCTTCGAAACAATGGTTCCACTAACATGTTGGACGGGATAGTTCTGTGTTGGGGAAGAAAGGCTGTCCTGCCCGTTGTCCACCCATTGGATGCCTGTCAGGACTGTCCAATCTCCAGTATAGCCACATGCCCCCTGGGGGAGGAAGTCATCCCCCCTGGAATAGCTGGTCTTTGTTATAATCCAGCTTGTTCTCCAATTCACCGTTTCCTTCCAGAGCCGACAGGTGAAGTTTTCATCCGGGAATCCCCGTGCTCTTGCAAACTCTCCTTCACCCCCCCAACACAATTTCCATTTCCCTTCATGCCATTTTCAAAGTCAACTCTCCCTCTAGGTAGTCAGGATGTTTCCTTCCGTCTTAAGAGCTCCTGATGCTTTCCATGTGCCCTTGGGACCATATCCGTGATCTCTTCTGCTGAGAAGCCAATCCCAGGCTCCTGGCTTCCCTCTGTGTTCCAGGAATATGATTTCCTCAACTGTTCTCCCCACTGGCCTGGGGGACCTGCTATGACAATGAGGGCATTGGTGGGTTCTCATCGGGTCATGAGGTCCTTGTGGGAGGGTGATATTTTGTGAGCTGACAGGTGATGAGGATGCTGTTTCTAATGTGATATCAGATATCAGTGTCGTCACGCACAGATGTATACAATTTTGCCCATTGGGCAATTTGAAGTCTTTTTTTTTTTTCCGGCAATTTGAAGTCTTAAACCAGAATCCAGTCTACCTCAGAACGCTAGCCATCCCCCTCCCAACTGCATGAAGCATGCGTCCCAACTGCATGAAGCATGCGTCCCATCTTAAGGGTCATTATCCCGAGCACCTGTTTGTCTGGGACCACCTGAGACCCAGAATAAAGACCCATTTCAGAGACTCCCAGGCACCTGTTCAAGAAGGAAGAGGCATGAGTAAGGTGTGCGGGGACCGTCCCTCTCTGCAAGCCGGTCACCCAGCGCACAGACCATGGCCAGCAAAGAAGTCCATCTTTTCTGTGAGCTACACTCGGCCCTTTCCCCGGGGGCTCAGACTGTGGCACAGACCATGAGCCCCCCTCAGTGCCCCTCACTGGGTTTGTCAGAACCTTGCTTGCATCAGGGCAGGCCAGGTCCCCGGACGTGCAGGGAAGTGGCAGTGAGGATGCCAATGGGAACACACAGAAACCAAACCTGAGGGTGCGGTGTGGGGGTCAGCCAGCCCTGTGGGGAGAGATGTCACAGTGTGTTTCTAAATGCTGATCAGCTTTTGTCCCTTTAAAGTATTTACTTAGGTGCATCCTCTTTATTTTCAGCCCCCTTTCGACTATTTCTGTAGAAATGACTTACTTTAGTGTCCTGGGGTTTACGGGACTGCTGAAGGACATCTTGTGGGCGCTTCTCTGCAGAGCGCCGCATTCCCCGACTAGGTCAGCTACAAAAGTGCTGTGACTCAGGAGTCAAGTCAGCTCTCTTCTTGGAATTTAGCCACAAGTTTGGCCACGTCTTCTTTGTAAACACCCCGCATAGCTCGTGCATAAGGAGAGGTCACAGCACACTCCGTGTTTCACACACAGCATCCGTGTTGACCGCCGCAGGTGACCTGTGCCAAGCCCCACCTCCAGGAATGCAGACGGAGCTGCTGATTTGCCGCCCACCTTAATTTTATTCAGGGGACCCCCAAGATGCTATCGCTCCTTGTGAGCCTCCCTGCACACTTTCTACAGTTTCTTTAATTATTGTCCTAAGTAGTGTTTTCCTAGAAGGAAGAGTTGGTGCTAGTGGAGATGTAGAAATGACTATTTTAGGGTATTTTAATAGTTACCGTGTTATAATTCAACGGTATTATAAATTAACCTGACTCAGCAGCTAAAGTAAGCTTTTATTTGCTGAGTTTCAATATGGCAGAGGCTTGCCAGGTGTGACCCGAGCCATTCGAACCACCACCTACGTCTGCTGAAGGTCCGCCACCCAACGCCTCTCGATGGAAAGCATCTTGGCTAATTGCTCTGCCTTAGTCATTCATTTCCACTGTTTGATTGGAAAATCAGTGCTCATGATGCGTTTTAACCATGGACAGTAACCATGCATGACAGCTGAAGTATATACTATTACAGGTTTCAGAAAACAGATAGACAAGTATAATCACAACACAAATTAAATGGTTTTGAAGGCAGGAAATTTTAATGTTGATAAACACAGGCTTTCCACTGACAACAACAGAAAAAGAAAACAGTGACCCTTAAGGTGACCGGAGGCCAGGTTATGTAACATTGCAGCCCACACTTGCTGACTCTGTAACTTTAGCCACGTTATTTCCCTCTGCGAGCCGCGGAGGATCAGACAAGGTGACCAGCATGCCAGACAGCTGGCCTGGGGAGGGCTGGCAAGGTCCTCACCGTCCTTGGCAGGTGCAGCCACGCCTCTACCTGCCCCTCCTGCTTCCAGCCACATGCTTACCTCGAACCACAGGACACATCTCTCAGGCTCACGTAGCTGCTTCTACTTCCATTTAAGCAGCTTCCGGAATTATTTTCACCAACTTTCCAGAACTTGAATTTTACAAAAAGCTAAGTACAAAGTCCTGGGCTTCAAGGTACTTCCTCCTGATGGACTCTGCCTCTTAACCTGTTAGATGTGTTCACGACCCTGCCGGTTCATACCATCAGAGCAGCGATGTGCTGTGTGCGTGGTCACTTCAGGGCTACCCGCGCATAGTAACAAAGGCGCCCCTGGTCGGGAAGACCCGCAGACCACCTGTGGGGGGGCTGGGCTTGCCTGCGGCGCATCGAGGGCCCACGTCCCAGCGAGGTGTCGTCCCCTCTCTGAAGCTGCTTGCTCTGTTCCTGCACACACCTCTCTCGGGGGTGGCTTGGGGGCCCCCTGCCTCCTCTCCCTCACCTGTGCCCACTCCCATGCCCCTGCGCTGCCCCCCATGGAGCCTCCCCTCCCTGCTCTGCTACCCATACTTTATTCTGAATTCCCCTTCAGGCCACATCCACTGTGTCTCTCTCAGCCCTCTCTCCTGGCTTTTCCTCTTCCATTTTTGGGAGACGTGGAGGTTCCAGAGGGTTCCGGGAACCTCACCCATGTCCCTGGCTCTCAGTCTGTTGCATTGCTGGTGTGTTCATCAGATCCTGTGAATTCAGTGTTTAAAGCCCCCAGGACTGCTCCTTGGCCTGGAAAGTGAATTGTCTAGTTTAGCATCGCACATCCTGGACAATCTCTGGGCAGCTGTGAGCTGCCGGGTCAGTCCTTCCGCCTCTCCCTGCCTTGGTGTCCTGGTCTAGGAAATGCTGATGCTAAGTGCTCTTTGTGAAAACCAAGTGAGTTCGCGCCTGTAACTACGGAGTCCTTGGTACTGTTCTGGGGCCCCCAGGAGAAAACCCTAACTTTAGGGCTCTAATCCACCCTTCCTGCATCACAAGCCCCTCTGCATGGTACATGTGTCTCAAGCGCATGGGACTTCATGCTGTTTCCATCCCCCTGAATTCCCTCTCCCCAAATGGGAAAACTCCAACACCCAACTCAAGCCCGCCATTTAGGGAATGTCCTTGCCCTTCCTGTGCAGTTGGTTGCTTTCTTCCTCAGCCCCCGACATTCTTGCAAATCTCGATTTGAGCATCCTTGATGTGTTCCGTTCACCTGTCTGTCTTCTTCCCTGGACTGTGGCTTCTTGAGAATAATGGTGCGTCTTCTTTATTTTTGTTGCCCTTTGCCTCACTCAGTTACTCTGCTATTATCTACTCATTAATAGCCTTTTTCAATAAGAAAGCAAATAAGAACCATAAGGTTAGAAGAATGGATAAATGGATGGGTGTAGAGGAGAAAGATGTAGGAAGGAATTGCCTATTCATTGTGCTATAAATGAATCTAACCTATCAGAAGAGGGGAAATGTAGTTTCAATGCTGAAATAGCATGGAAACAAGATTTTCCCAGGAAGACTCAAATAAATTTAAGGACCAGCAAAAATCACTCTGAATATTTTATTTAGATTCTCAAAAGAGCTGTTGACTATTTCCCACTAAATCTGTCAAGTACAGTTATAGTAGAAATGAAAAAAATGTTTATCACAGAAAGAATATTGTCTTAAAGTCAGTAAATACGAAATATTTCAAGGCCCTTCTCTGGGTGGAGAAATGATATAACAGAGAATCAAATCCTTGGTAATCAGTGACTGGATTCACTATCTTTTATAAATCCTCTGGAATTAGGAAGGCACCACACAGAATCTCCAGTGCTGGAGATCTTGTCTGGTGCCGTGACAAGACCAGGTGGATTGTGTGCAATTGTCACGAGGCTGGGCCGAAGGGCTCGGTGGGGGGCCGTACCTGCAGGCATGCAACAGCAACTGTATACTTACTAATGATGAGTTCTTGTTTGTCACTTTCTTTCCAAAGAGAAACTTAAGTCGCAATAAGCCATTCCCTGAAGACAGCTACCAAGAGGGTGCTATGATTTAAAGAAAATAATCAAAAAGCTCAGCTAAGTATGGGCACTATGAAAAGAAAACTTGGTGTCATACCCTCTTTTTGGGAAAAGATGTTCTTGCAAGGCTCTATAAAGTCGGTTAGCGCTGGTCAGGGAAAGAAACTAAAATGTTCAGGGTTGGAGAGAGCTGTCTATCGAGAAGCAGCTCAGGGGAATGGGCTTATGTTGGGAAGATGAGCCGAGAATAAGGGGAAATAGTGTGGATGGGGTGCCGTGTGATCTTTCAGTGGGATTGAAATGGTTGCCCTGCAAGGATGTTGAAGGTTCAAAGTAAAAATAACTTCAAAAGCGTTTGAGATGTTTCTTTAGGTGGTAGAAATAGAATGGACTTTGCATAATGGAAGCCAGAGGGACTATTAGCTCTTCTCAAATTATTTCAAATGCTCCCTTTGAGCATTAGCCATATTGTACCCAGATTATTCTCCCATGCCAGAGTTAATGCAGGGTGGTTACTCACTTGACCAAGCACGACATTTCCTAGGTTCTTTTCATGACCTCCATGGAAACTGATCTCCAGCAATGAGTGGAGCATTGGAAGTTCGTGCTCAATGAATGCTTTTGTGTCCGTGTGGTTTCGGGAAGCTTCAGGGCAGGGATATGATACCATATACTACATCTGCGTGGCACAGTGCGCTCTCTCATAACCGTGCTCCTCCCCTGAGGTTGCAGAGTTGGATTCTGTTACCGGTGTTTTGTGGATGAGGAGATGGAGCTCCAGCAACACCAAATGGTCCTCCCACGGTCAAAAAGGTGGTTTCCACCCACAGCCCCTTCTGTGAAAATGTGGGCAGAGAGACAAACAGCACTGTAGTTAAGTCAAGCATCTGTCAGGTAGCTTAATAAGTAAAGAGGAATTAAACACTTGGCAGCCTCCTGGTCAGAAGTCTGCGTCCGATGCCCATTTCTGGTGGTTGGGTTTTGTTCTGCAAACAGGCAGCACTGGGCTTCCTTTCTGCATATCCGGTCTCTCCTCGGGTATCTGTTGGGAAGTGCGAACAGAAATCCACCTCTTGTAAAACCTGTTAGTGTAAATGCTTGTTGAGTTATAAAGCATGTGCTTTTGTTCCAAGCAGTAGGTTTCCTGGCGTAGAGGGCCCCTGTCTCTGAAGCTGCAGGACCCCAGGTTTCAGAGAAACTGGCCATGCCCCCCCAGACATAGCTAACGCATCCTAGGAGCCCAGTCTCTGCCTCGTCCTTCCTGGCAAGAGCTCAGAGTTTCCCAGCCCTTCGGCAGGAACACCAGCCGCCTTTGCTCTCACGGCGTAAATACTCCATGTTCAGAACACAGCTAGCCCTCACACTCCTCTGTCCTGAAGCAGAGGATGAAATGTCTGAGAGCGCTGTGTGGGGGGAGGGGCTCTGCGTACTCAGGTGACTTCCGGGCGCGGGAAGGGCAGAATCAGACACCCTCAAGAGTACGGGGCCTCATTCGCAGGAACGCACTGACTTCCACTCCACCCGATGATGGAGCCTCTGCAGACGCGAAGCCACGTGCCCCGTATTCCGCTTGAAACTCGTTGCAGAAATCTCGATCTTGGCCAGAAAGAATTATTGTGCAATGGTCTGCACCCCTGAACACTGAAGTAACCGATATCCAGTGTGTAGGACTAAGTCATGTGTTAAGTTCTATGGTCCAAAAGTGTTATATCACCTCCCTTTAAATGGTCTGAAACCTGAGAACTATTAAGTTCTAGAACATTCTCAGGTCATTAAAAATACTCCAGTGAATGGATTTAATTCTGGCATGTTTTAGGGAAGTAGTTACTTTTCCAGTCACATAACCTGACAGACAGTCGTGTTGACTTCCTTCTCCCTGTCAGACCCCAAATCTAATGAGTTAAGTCTTCCTTCATGGTGTTTTAGGTGAATGAACTTAGAAAAAAAATCTATTTCTGTTAGTCTTTTGAAGATCATCTTCTCCCCTCCATCCCTGGGCTTGCATCCCAAATCATCTCCCCATTTTGAATTCCTTCCCGTCCCAGTTCATCCTATGTAAAATTTCCTGAACTACAACTTCATGCAAATCACTTCCCTACTCAGAACCACTGAAGACATCTGTAGTATATCCTGAGTATATAAAAGTGATTTTGTTCTATATTTAGCTGGGTACCTTCACCTCAAACCCCAAACCCCACACTTTCTGGGCTCTGTCTGTCATTCCAGCTGCATTTCTTCCTGCCCAAACACCCTTTCTAGCCCAATTACATCACTCGGTGTTTCCCAAATACCACACACTCGCCTGCTTTGGTTCCTTGTTACTCTGGTTGACAGTGCATCTGCCCCGATTGAAACCCCAAACTGTGAGGAGGCTGAGTTGTCTCACAATCTCTCCAAAGAGTACACTAGAGAGAATTTAACTCCTCTCAACGCTGACAAATAGAAAGTGGTGAAGTCACCAAGTGTGCACGACAGACGTTTGCGTATTGTGGTTCATAAGCAGGGGACCTGGTTCATTCTCCCCGGACAGTAGCTCTGACATGGAGCTCAGCTTGTCGATGCTGCATGGTAAGGTCTGTGATAATCTGAAGATGCATCCTGCCATTTGCTGATCTTTGAGTTTTTTTATCCAGTGCTTTTTAAACAGAAAAATATGTGTATTTGTCATTCATGCATTAGTGTCTGTCAGCT
Organism: Mirounga leonina; assembly: GCF_011800145.1. Taxonomy (NCBI): domain Eukaryota; kingdom Metazoa; phylum Chordata; class Mammalia; order Carnivora; family Phocidae; genus Mirounga; species Mirounga leonina. The sequence goes on along the minus strand of NW_023270320.1, from coordinate 40,412,067 downwards.
GTGTTTTGAATAAACTTTTCATGCAGTTCATCCATCAACAGCAAATTCTAAGACCCCCGGAACAAGGACCCCTGAATGAGCCACACAACACTAATACACGGGCCAACAAAGCTTGCAAAGGGAGAATCAGTTTTATGTTGGATTCTGTCTTACTGTGATGCCACAATATCCCCCTGGAGGAGAGTAACACTTATTAGAGCTGGGATATTATGAAATTGTATTTCCATAGACTGAGGAGACTAAAGGTTGCAAAAAGCCAGAATAAAAATCCATGGTGACCAAGAAGCAAGCATGTATATCTAGAGTATATAAAAGAGACATGTAGAAACATGAGCAATCATCATGGCCGACACTCCCCGAGCCCCTGTTGTGCGCCAGGATCGAGGGTGTGGCTGTATCCCTTGTTGCGTGTGACCCTCAGAGCACCTGGCAGGCTGAGGAGGCCTATCCCCACTTTACAGATGGCAGAGCTGAGATTTGATGGGGTTTCCTAATGTCTCAATGTCCCCTGGAAGGAGAGACATGCCATCTCTAGGAAGCAGGCTTCCTGCAGTTGCAATAGCCAGATCCCGGGTCTCTCCACAGCCCATGGCGGCAGCATCTGCTGAGGCTGTGGGGGAGACCGCTGCCCTGCCCCCGGGGGGTGCCGGTGACCCCGGCCGCCTGTGGAGGCCCCGTGTGCCACAGCCATGCTGTGCTCCTGGCTGAGGTCATTCCCCAGTCCCCCTCCCGCCAAGGTGTGATGGAACATGGCTCTTTTTGCTTTTCCTGTGTCCCTTCTCTCCCAGGGCTCAAGGTCAGAATCACGGGCCGAGACGGCTGTGGGTATTTGCACTGACACACAGTCCCGTGGCCACGGTCCTCATTCGGCCTGCTGCCCATCCCACACGCAGGCTCCACCAGAGACCGCCGGCCAGTGCTCGGCCTCAGCGCCTGTGACCCATGTCCCAGAACCTTCTGGGTCTTCCCTGGAGGGGAACTTTCGGCAGACCCACCAGCACCCCTGATCCTGAGACCAGAGAGGCTGGAGGACCCACAGTGGTGCACAAAGATGGGGTTCCGGCTGGGACCCCCGGCCGACTTAGTGACATCTGACACGAGAGGACAGAGAGGTTTGGGTCTGCTGCTCTTGTGGAGGCCACGAGAAAGCACATCTCTTCAGAACTCTTGGAATCCACTCTCTCTGTCAAGAAGAGTGATCTTCCGACAAAAAGGGGAGAACACATATTTGCGGAGAGAAATGAAGTCTGAGATGGGTGAGAACATAATTGCACTAAATCAGTTTAGATCTGCAGTCCCAGATGAGCTGCATCCCAGGGAAGTGATGGCGCTTGCGTGTGTGATCGCCGAGGCGCTGGTGTAATTCTTGAGAAGAAGCCAGAAGACCTGGGGTGGGAAGTTCCATCCTGTTTTCCAAAATGAGGAAGACATAGGCTCCAACAACCGTTCTGTTCTGGTGCATGTGCACCTACTGCGCACAGCCCTCCACGCCCTGGCTTCACGGCCCGTCTATGAGGATTTAGAAAGAAGAGTGGCGTCTGGGAGTGAATGTGGGTCAAATAGTCCCAGAGAAACGCCATTTCCGTCCCTATAGATTTTACACACATCTGTGTCTTGATTCCACGAAGGCAGAGAAGGGTTTGAAGAAGGCTGTCTTCGGGAAGGAAGGGGTGGGTGGTGGAGTGGAGCACACAGGGGTGAGGGAAGCCTCGCGGGCCTGACTCCTCTGGGGCTGCAGAGGCGGCAGGTGTGGGCTGTGGCCCCTCCATGGCGCAGGGTACACAGTAAGTGTCCGTTAGTTTTGCAGGAAAGCTGCAAATGGCCAGAACTGGGGGGGGGGGGGGGGCATGTTCTATTGTCAGGTGGGGAAAGGCTAAATAAACAGTTCAAATATTAGAAATGCTAAGGGGTTAAATGCCCATTGGATGGTCTAGAAGTCAGCTGAGGGACAGTGTGGGATGAGCTGCTGGGAAGTGCAGTGAGCTTGTCCCGGTTTGTGCGACACCACCCTGCTGGGGCTGTTCCATCCCAAGACAGCACGCCCTGCCACCAAGCTGAAACAGAGCAGCATACTCCGGAGGCGGCTGCGCGGTGGGCTCCCGCCCTCCCATGCACGCTGATCGGTGACCCTCCAAGTACCGGGCAGGGCTTGTCCTGGACGGGGTCCTTGGTCTCGCGCAGCCCCGAAGGAAAGCAGCAGCTGGATGCAGTGGGTGGTGCCCTCAGAGGACGTACACAGGGCTCGGGCCCGTCGGGAGGGCTGTCCGCCCAGAGCTCATGAAGGTGGGGGGGCCTCCTGGAGGAGGTAACTTGTAAGTCTGTGGGGCGAGGTCCCCTGCAGGGGACCAGGGGAAGGGCCCACAGCTGTGGCGCATGAAGAAGGTCTACGGTGTCTGCCGTGGGAAAGGAGACACGGGGCTGGGAGGGAGACGGAAAGGGCCGTGGAGCAGAGTGCGCACCTGCCAGGCCGCCAGGGACGGAGCCTTTGAGGGATTTGTATGAAAACGGTGAAGATTGTCGTCCTGGGACGTGAAGGCCAGTGGGAAGGACATGGAGCCAGGAGAGGCCCCTGAATGGAGAGACTGTGTCTGGAGTAGATTCAGGCTAAACCACTTGGCAAGAACCCTCTCGGGGTACCAAGTCTTCAGAACCCATGGCACCGTGAGGCACGCGGCTGCAGGCGGTTCCGCCACGAGTGACGGTGAATTTTCCCCGAGGGGTGAGTGCTTGTGAACGTGGATTTCCCCATTTTCAGCTAGTAAATCCTGTCCGGGGTGATGTGAGGCCCACGAGGCTCTCACAGCTCCTTACCTGCTCCACTTATTACGCTGGTTCTGGAAAATGGTGATTTTCTAATTGAAACATTTCTTTTAGATTTATTAGCTAGCTTCGGACTGTGAAGAAGAATGTTCCTTTATTTTCTCTTTCTCTCCTTTTGAGTACTTGCTATGGGCTCAAAGATTCTGAATTCTGCATTTTTTGATTCCTTGATTTAAAGTATTTGCTTTATTCATTTGGTGAGGTCCCTTCTGAGGAATATCTCATTTCCTGGTAATGCCAGCTAAATGTACTGTTATATATTTTATTAAGACAAGGAATTTGGAGGGCTTGTTCTGATACGGAGTAGTGCAGTTCTGGAGAAGCTCAGAGGACACGTGGTCTTTGAGCCGACTTCAGTGAAAGCCTATACGTGTGTATGTATTGAAGGGTGTGAATGGCTTGGCGTGGCTCCCACTAGTAGAGGATGAGCGCACCCCTGGCTCTAGGGACAGCCTGGAATTACCTTGTTCCCGTGTGGCCGGAGGGCCCGTGTACCTAAGTGTGGGTGACCGTGGCGACATCTCAGCTGGTCGAAACAAACGACGCTCCTCGCAGTAGTTGGAGACCCAAGAACTGGTGAAATGTTTGGGCGACCCTAACAACATAGATTCGTTCTGTCCGGTCATGGCGGGGTGCAAGCTCCGGAACAGTCTCGAAGTGCTAACCCGGAGCTGACTGACCATGATTTCCGGCAGCTGAGCCTGGCGCCTGCTCTCCCTGTCGGACTCGGTAGAAATCCCTGCAGGGGCTGACAGCCTGGCGCGGTGCATTATCGACAGCCTGTGCGGGGAACTCGGTGTGCGGACGCCGTGTGGGGGCAGGGAGGCCTGGCGGGACTGGCGGCCGGAGCAAGTAGCCACGTCGGTGGAGCTACTTCTGGTTGTTGAAGAAATGACCATTAATCCCAAGTTAATCTCTGTAAAACTCAGACCTGCCTGTGGACGATCATACCCCAGAATGGAACATTAGGAAAGCAAGACTATCATGTTTTCAGACGAGCCTGAAATAATCAAGAAGTGTTGGGAAATAGATATGCTCTTACTGTAAACACCATGATCTGAATGAGTTCGACCAACATAATAGCCAACCAATTCAAGTAGCCAAGTGGACTGAGCGTTTCCTGTTTAACTACTTAAGGTGGCGACCAGATGGCGTCCATGTCCCTGAGGTAACACGAGGGGAAACACACAGCAGCCTGTAAATATTTCCCGCCTTTGACCAAATTTAGAGACATCTAGGCATTTACCTCTTCTTAGGCTGGTTGTCTGATGTAGGTAAGAAGTATGTTAAAGCCGAAGGAGGCCAATTCTTCCATCTGCATTCTAGTTCCTAATTTAAAGGACACGATAAATTTCACTAAAACATATGTATTGAGTACATCCTAGTGTTTGGGGCCTGATTAGCCACTTATCTCGTTTTCCTTCAGCCAGAGCATATGGACAGTTTGGGATAAAGGATGGTTGTGGTTTCTAAGGGAAGTAATGAGAATTAAAATATTCCGTTTTTTATATCCTCGTGAGGGAACATTGACCCGCCTCCACAAGGAAGGACATTGTGACATGGGGCACAGCATGGGTGGACCTCGAGGATGTCGTGTGGAGGGAAGGAAGCCAGGTGTGAAAACACAAGCCTCGTGTGGTCCCACTCATAGGGGGTTCCTGGGGGAGGCACGTCCACAGGGATGGGAGTAGATGGCAGGCGCCCCAGGCTGGGGAGGGGGTGGGCTGAGTGGCTAATGGGGACGGAGCCTCAGGGTGGGAAGATGGAAATTCTGGAGGCGACGGTTGTGATGGTTTCATAATAGCATGAATGTTCTTTTTTTTTTTTAAGCTTTTATTTATTTATTTGAGAGAGAGAGAATGAGAGACAGAGAGCACGAGAGGGAAGAGGGCGGAGGGAGAAGCAGACGCCCCGCTGAGCAGGGAGCCTGATGTGGGACTCGATCCCAGGACTCCAGGATCATGACCTGAGCCGACTGAGCCACCCAGGCGCCCGTAGCATGAATGTTCTTAATGTCGCGGAAGTGGGGCTTTAGAAATGGGTGAGATGGTAACTTTTATGTGGCATGTAGTTTACCACAACTTGAAAACTTTTTAAATGTTCAGCTCTTATAAACTTGTACAGCACTTTGCAAACTAAAACACTTATTTTTAATGAGATACATTGACATATAACATTGTGTCAGTTTAAGTTGTACACCTGTTGATTCGACACATGCATATGTTACAGTGTGATTACCACTGGACTGTAAGCTAACATCTCCCCCACGTCATGTAACTGTCATTTCCTCTTTGTGCTGGGAACAACGGAGACCAGTCCCTTAGCAATGTTGGGGTTCACGAGACGGTGTTGTTGAGCGTAATCATGCTGTGCGTTAGCGCCCAGGACTCACCTCTGGCTGCAAGTTCGTACCTTTAAACAATATCCCCCGATTCCCCGACCCCCAGCGCCTGGCAACGGTTTTACTCTGCGTGAGTCTGACCTTTGTAGATTCCACATAAGAGACTGTGAGTGTTTGTCTTTCTCTGTCTGGCTTATTTCACTCAGCATAAGGCCCTCAAAGTCGTCCCCCCCCAATGCTGTCACAGACGGCAGGGTTCCTCCTTTTTATAGCTGAGTGATATCCTGTATGTATATAAAATCCTCTTCAGCCATTCCTCCCACGATGGGCACTTAGGTAGTTTCCATGTCTTGACTACTGTGAATAATGGTGCAGTGAACAGGGGGGTGCAGATCTCGCTTAGAGATTAGGTTTTCATTTCCTTTGAATATATACCCAGAAGTGGGATTGCTAGACCACATGGTAGTTCTAGTTCTAATTTTTTGAGGAATATCCAGACTGTTTTCCATAGTAAACTTATGCAGCATTTTGTTGTTGTTGTATCTTGGCACTGAACAATGTAACACAGATTATACCTAACGCATAGCTTCGGACATGGTAACATTATGAACCAGTCTTTGAGCTAACTTTGGTGAAAGTTCATACACATGTATGTGTTAGAGAATGTGGAGGGCTTAGGCGCATCCCTGTCCCTAGAGGATGTCCCCTGATAGCTGAGAACCTGGCCTTGTGTTAACTACCTAGCTGTCGCCCCCTGGAAACCTGATAAGGGTAAGAATGTTAACTGGGATTCTAGGCAATATTGGAATCCGTGACCCTGGCTAGTAAATGGAGTTAGGATAAGCATCTGCTGGGGACCCCACGTGGGGGTCCTTCCTGAGTGTGGTGACTCTGTGAAGTGGGCACGTCCCTGCAGGGGCCCAGGAAGCCGTCGACATGGAGTTGTACCATGAGATGATGGCAGCCCCTGCAGGTGCCCGATGCGGTGTCTCTTTACACCTGAAGAATCACCTGGACACCTGGGGCTGCCCAGGTAGCAAGCTGGGGTTCCTGCCCTGTATCAGGATGTGTGGACTAGTGAATCAGGGTAAGTGTCTCTAGGAACCATTGAAAGATAAACCCCCAGCGCACTGTGAGGGACGAGGCTATGGGACTCCAGAGTGCAGACCCAAAGCAACTGGACTCAGCCAGAAGTTCAGGACCTCAGAGGGAACATGGATGGGAGCCAAGGGGCCAACCCACACCCAGTGCCCGAAACCTGGAGAGAACAGACTGAGGAGCAAGACACAGCACGTGTCCTGAGCAACAGAGTAGCGAATGCCCAGCCTCCAAGCTGAACACCAGTAGTCGATGGCCTCATGCCAATAGCTCCCAGCCACCACAGTGTGGAGGGGCCTGCCTGGATGAGGATCCCAGGAGGAAGCCCCTGGAGCCCCAGGACAGGGAAGTGGGGAAGCAGACTCACCAACCAGAAGAGGTATTCACTGCAAATGCCATGCAATTCACTGCAAGATGGTTTTAAAATACATCTGGGGGCGCCTGGGTGGCTCAGTCGTTAAGAGTCTGCCTTCGGCTCAGGTCATGATTCCAGGTCCTGGGATCAAGCCCCGCATTGGGTTCCCTGCTTGGCAGGAAGCCTGCTTCTCCCTCTCCCACTCCCCCTGCTTGTGTTCCCTCTCTCCTTGTGTCTCTCTTTCTGTCAAATAAATAAATAAAATCTTAAAAAAAAAATACATCTGGGGAAAGCCACACCAAAATAAAAGAAAGAAGAGTAACACCTATCTATCCAAATGATGAGGGAAAAGGAGATACGAATTAAGAACAGATGTTTATGAAAAATGAGGAAACCAAATACTTTGAAAATATAGTCCTTGGAACTTAAAAATAATGCACTAGGCAAGATAAACTCCAGACTGGATATGCTCAGTCTATCTGGGAAGGGAATTCTGAGTTAGTGAGCAGAATATAGCCGAGAAATACAAAGAAATGAAAAGCATGGAACAGGGATTAAGATACAGGCGGGGACATTTCGAGACTCCAACGTATGTGGAGCAGGGATTCCAGAAGAAAAGATTCCCAGAAATGACAAGGAAGCAGTAACCAGAGAATGGGAGCCAAGAACTAACCCGAAGATGCCTTCCTTCACCAGACAAACCTGCAGCTGCAGATTGAACAGGTTGTAGTCACATTTAAGACCATCCGTGGCCAAGAGAAACTCCTACAAGCAGCTGGAAACGCAGTCCCCCAGGCACCGGGCTCAGGCCCACGACTGATTCCTGCAAGAAGATTGTCAAATTCGAGCCCCCAAGTATTGAAGAGGAATCGTTTCCTGTCTAAACTTCCATGTCTGGGTAAAAAATGACTGATGGTAAAATAATAACAGTGCCAGATACCCCAAAACTCAACCTTTCATTAAACTTGAAATATTACGAAAATTTATATGTAAGCAAGAAAAAAGAAATTGACAAATGTACATTCATAGTAGATTTTAATATATTTTCTAGAAACAGGACGCCTGGGTGGCTCAGTCAGTTAAGCGTCTGCCTTCGGCTCAGGTCATGATCCTGGGGTCCTGGGATCGAGTCCCGCATCGGGCTCCCTGCTCGGTGGGGAGTCTGCTTCTCCCTCTGACTCTCCCCTCCACTGTGCTCTCTCTCTGGCTCTTCTCTCTCAAATAAATAAGTAAAATCTTTAAAATATATATATATAAATTTTTTTTCTAGAAACAGGTAACACCAGCTGACCAAAACAAAACAAAACAAAAAACAAAACACCCACTATAATGAAGATATAAATTACTTGAAACACAGACAAATGTAATATAACTATGTATCAACAAATACAGAACGAGCATCTTCAAGCACACATGAAACATTTGCAAACCCAACCACAAAAATGTTAAAGAATAAATATGATGAAGGTACTTGCTTTAAACATTATGCGATTAAATTAGAAACCATAACACGAACAAACATATCCGTATATGTAGAAACAATCAGATGCCAAAAGGAAATAGTCTCTGTAATTCATGACTTAATACCACAATGAACATCATAAAATATCTGGAGTAAATAACATCAAATCGAGTAGTATCAGTATTAGCGGGAATAGAACTAAAAATGATACTTAGATTGTAATTTTAAAAATCCATGGATGCATTCATTGAAAAATGACAAGGATAATGGAAAATAAATGAGTTAAATAAGGGAGCAAAATGAGCTAGAAAAAGGAACACAGTGCACCAAATGGAGAGAAAAAATGATCAAGATAAAAGAAAAATTCAAAATGGGAAGCAGAAATGGCTGGTTCCTTGAAAGTAGAAAAACCTCTATCAAAATTGATCAAGAGAAATAAGAAAAACAGCGAGCAATTTCATGATAATGAATTTTAAAATCTAAATAAAAAGGACAAATAAAAAATTAAATTGGCTGAAGAATAAATTGAGAAACCAAATAAATCAATTGCCAGTAAAAAGCAATTGAACCTCCAGTTTTCTTAGACTAAAAGAGAGGCAGAGAAAGAGGGGGATGGAGGTGAAGAACATTATAAATGGGAAAGGAAGGAAAACTCAAAGCCAAAGTTTCAGAGAGTACAAAAAAGGGAAAAGCTGGCCAATATTATGAATCCTATTTTTTTTTGTACCAAAACAGGTCAAGGACAGTACAAGGAAAGAAAATTACAAGTTAGTTTTATTCATGATCACAGATGGAAAACAGCCCGATGTGAGAAAACTATAGGTATATAATAAAAATAAGTATGTACATACCACAAATATGAATCATCTTAATTTTGATATGGTGCTTACTCTTGACCAAGTAAGGTTTATCTCAGGAATGAAAAGATGATTGGCATCACTGAATTCTACCTCTGAAACTAATAACATAGGATATGTTAATTTAATTGAATTTAAATAAACGATTAAAAAAAAAAAAGAACAGATGGGTCCGATATAGGGAATGCATCAGAGCAAAGGTTTATGAAGAACAGGAGGCACGTAGGTGCTTGGGCTGCATGCACTGGCCTCCCCCAGCCAGACATAGACTCCCTCCCCGGGGGCAGCTCCTGTTCCCAGCCTGACACCCCCCCTTGTTTACTGAGATCCTGGCATGTCCCTGATGCTCACCCACTGTGCGCTCAGTGCTCCCTGACAGAGTCAGATTCACTTCTGTGATTTCAGGGCTTAGTAAAGAACTGGAGAGGTACCGAACTAGGTGTACTGAGAGAATGTCGATAGAATGAGAGGCTGGATTGATTGATGGACCGCGTGCAAGCTGAAGATCACTCAGTGATGCCGAATACTGCCCTTTTGTGGGATGCTCTTACGATAACAACTTACTAAAAAACAATTCCTAAAGGCAACCGTCTGCAGCCACAGAGATGGTGGGAGAAACATGCAGCAGAACATAGTAGATCAGTGTTGACTAAAACCTGCCTGTTGGCATGGATGGATATGCAGCTGGCACATGGCAGATGCCAAATTAGAGCAGAGTTCTCCTCCTCCTGAGGAGCTTCTCCCAACCCATTAAGTCTGCAGTGCCTGCCCCTCCATAGAGAAAAAACAGGCAGTGCCCGTCCCCCGGGGCCCTTCCTTTGTGGCAGCAAAGCAGTAGTTTATGTTCATTAAGAAAAAAGGACTCAAGCAATACTCCTATAACTCAGCCTACGTGACTGGGCCATTATTTGTGGGGTCAAAAGTATATGCTCAGAGTACATTTTATTTATCTGTTTCTTTATTTATTTTCCTGAAATACATTGGACAGAATAGTGTGCAAATTTAAGGTATAGGATGTTAATTTGTTATATTTATGAATGACAGCGATTGCCATTGTGGCGATAATTAGCACCTCTATCACGTTACGTGATTATCCTTTCGTTTAAGTGGTGGGAATCATGAAGTTCTGGTCTGTCAGCGAGAATGATGGTTTTGAGGGAATATTGTTGCCTAGATCACTGCCCCGTGCGCCAGATCTGTGAGGCTTGTTTCCTGCTCGCTGCATCAGAACACAATTTCGGTGTATTCTCTGCGCCCTTCTAGATGATTCTCAGCTGTGCACCAGACTGCTGTGGGATGAGAACAAATAGAAGGTGGAGGAACAATATCTATGCGAAAATATAATCCCTATTTCATGAGCCCGGTTATGTGACAGTGTGGTAGAGTGAACGGCTGTGTAGAATTCGCCTTGGAAGGTCATTTTGTGACTCATGAATAGGTTTCGGTGCACACTTGGAAGAGGACATTCTCTGCAAAAAGATTTTAATCCCTCTGTGTCATCATTGATCTGTGATTCCTTTGGTTGGATTTTAATTTGGATTTTAAATAAGCATTAGAAATTGTTCTTGCTACAAATAATAAAATCATAATACAGTTTAAATATTTAGAGGCTTCATTACACTTCATGGAGGACCGCAGCATGTTGTGAACATGTATGTGCTTTCTCGAACACAAGGAGGCCGTGCACGTGCTTCTTGCGAGGCTGGTTTGGGTCGAACCATAGAAGACCGAGGACTCTGAACTTGGTGGGGAGTCTTCCGGCATAAGGAGCCTGGGGTTGCTGGTGTCTAGAACCGCTGGGCCTCCCACAAACCTGGGATGCCTCCCAGCCTCAGGACCCTGGTGCTTAACATGAGCATCAGACCTCGGGGCTCAGTACATGATCGTTCTGTAAGATCAAGAAACGTGGAGGGCCTGCCTCCCGTACTTGGTTGAAGAAAAACTAAAGTTAATCACTTGAAGGATTTTTCTTATTTTTCTTATCTTATTTTCCACTCAGAAACAGCTTTAAACTGTGGCATCCAAAAATTAAAAAAAAAAAGCAATGGTTATTAAAAAGCCATTTATTAGTCTTTAAAATAAAAGACAACAGCCAGCCAAGAACGAAGAGCAACTTCTTAAATAGGAGGCGTGAGGACTGACCAAGAGTGATGAGTGCTCATTTCTTGTCCCGTCTCCAGGGACGGCCCACTCGGGGGCTCGGCAAGCCTGTTCCCTCTGCGGCACGAAGCCAGGGCAGCCCCCCTCCCACCACGGGGAGCAAAGGACATACTTGCACATAAATCTAGAAGTGAACCTATAAACCACAGAACTGAGCCAAGGTAGCTCTTACTGTAGCTCCTGGCAAATACTTGTTATTGGTGTATAAATCACGGAGGGCGGGGTCCCGTGGAGGCGCCCCAGGCCATTAATAAAAAGTGCATCTGGTGTCGGTCTGACACAGGATGAGAGTCATTGCGTCGGAGCCCCAATTCCACTTTTTTTTTTTTTAATTTTTTTAAAGGCTGAAAATCACTACGTTTAACTTCAGCAATGAGTAGAGGAAGAGCTTTGCTTATTTATTCCTTGACTGGGTGCGAGCCCCGGGTCCGGGCAGCGGTTCTGCCTCTGAGCCCCAGGAACAGTAGGACCAGGAGGGGCAGGAACAGAAGCCGGGGAGGAGAAGAGCAGCCGTGCTGTGGGACGGAGAGCCCCTGACACACAGGCTCTCACGCTGAGGCCCAAGCTGGTCACATCCCCACCTGAAAGGCAAAGGGGTGAGGTGGTCTCTGGGTGGCCGTGCCGCTCACATGACGGCGCTGGAAGCGGAGCGGGGCCTCCAGCCTGCGGGCGGCGTGGGCTTCCAGTCCCTGCTCCCCTCTCGAGGACATCAGGCACTCACTTCATCTTTCTTCCCTTGGAGTTGGGAAAATCAAGATCACCATCTCTCCTGCACACTGGTGTGATGCATCGTCGAGCCCCGAGTCCGCAGCTGGCCCAGGACCCCGCGCCGGTCGGTCACCACGACAGTCACCGTGGGGGCCGCAACACGGCCGTGGGGTCATCGCGGGCTGTTCCCACCACATCCTCATTGTGGAAACAGGTGTTTCTCTTCCTGCTTTTTCTCCCCTCCATATTCCACTGGAGTAGACAATTTGTGAAGGCCAGTTGCCAAGATCAAGATTATAGCATTTAAAAATTCCTCATCGATTTGCTTCCCTTTCTCCATAGAAGCAGCTGCCAAATTTAATCTGAGAAACTGCTTTTGCACTCAAGAAATGCCATGTGCCTTAAAAAAGGTAGAGAGGATGAAACACCAACTTAATTTAAAAGAGCTGGATTCAGGAGATTAGGCCAATCAAGGAAGCTGCGGTTTTGTCTAAGTGTTTATTTATAATTGTTCCATAAAGATCCATGGTGCACATTCTCTTCAAACTGCCACCAAAATTGTTGAGCGGGGCAGGGGGTGGGGGAATAAGATGGGATACAGTGTAAAGCATGCTGGGCACTCAATTTATGAAATTACCTCTTTATTTTTGTTTCTGGGAAGTCAGAGTTTTTTTATTAAGAGTAAGAACACATTTGAAATTTTCACATTGAAAGCACTTAGAGAAAGCTGTTCATTTCTACATCTGTTATATTTGGCATGCTATGAATTTTTGGAAATAAATGCCTGGCCTGTGAGTGCAGAGAGCACATTTAATTCCCCTCAAAGTGTGTTTTGGTTCAGCGGGAGATGACGGCCCCATTCCGAATCATCGGGTCTGCGGGCTGAGGCCGACCGTGTAGGGGAAGACAGATGGGGGCAGAGGCATTTCAGTGGGAACGGTGAGCACCCCTGCAAAAGCTCGTGGAAATCCTGAGGGCCATGGGTCCGTCCCAGCCTTCCCCGACCTCTCATGGCCCCACAGGGGTGGCACTAAGCTGGACCTCTGCACCTCCCCCATCCTTGACGCGGACGGCCCTTTCTTTCTTCTGGATTCAGGCAAGGGGAGGCGTCTGGCTGCACACGTCGGGACTTCCTTAGCTGACCACGTGGTCCACTTGGGACACGTCGGAGCCCAGCGGCTAAAGGAGAACTGCAACAGCCAGCTCACGTCTCCTCTGGAAGGTTCACTGGGTTTGCGTTCCATGAGCCCTCACACGGGGGTTCGCCTTGAAAATAGATCCCTTACGACACCTTCCATGTGTTTGGTGACAGAGCCCACGTGAGAGTCCTCTCCAAACGGCTACTCTTGTGCTCGCCCAGCCACCATGTGGGGGAAACCTTGCTGGTCACAGAACGCACATAATCCATGGTGCGGCACAAACACTGGATGACGTCCTTATGCACAGATGGCCAAGCAATGGAGCATGTTCTGGAAATGAACCTTTACACGGGGACTTGTTGCTGAGCTTGTATGATTGCGTCGGCCATCCCTGGCCTGTTTGCTGGAATGGATGCATTGTAGCCCTGTTTGGTGAGCCAACCCAGCAGTCTCTCAGTTACATGGCACGTTTGAAACTCAGTCATCATCAATATGGCAAAATTACTGAACACGGGGCAACAGAACCAGCAGACCACCTGATCTGGGAACTTTTCCTGTGTCCACACACTCAGCCACCCACTGACCCCTCATTAGGGGCTAGATGCTAAAGGTTAAGGAATCGGCATCAAGTCTGGCTTCTTAGATCAGGAAATTCAGACACTGGGAAGGCAGTGGTCCTCCGCAGTGGAAGGTCAGGTTTGTGGGAATCCAGATTTTATCAAACTACACAACATCAGTTTATTTGTTGTAACTGTTCTCCACCACGCATATGTAATCTGGTTTAACAAATGTTCTTTGCACTCCCTAGGGGACGTTAGCACTCGAGAACTGACAGGATGATACCTCTCTGAAAACCACACGCCAAGATCCTTGATGTAAATATTATTTGAGAGAAGGAAAGGAAATGGGGCCCATCGATTCCCTCCAAATAAATATGTTTTGCAGACAGTTCGAGAGCCAACACCTGCGCGGAGTCTGCCTTGCAGGGAGGGGCGATCTGCAGGCCGCGCGTGGGGCACGCATGTGTCCACTACACCGTCCACATTAGGGGATTAGCCGTAACTCAGCAGCTCGCTCACACTCACTCTTTGGGCAGGTTTTCTCTTGGTAAACATGGAACCTTCTGGAGTGACCCTGATGACAGCGCACTTAGCTTCCCCAGCAAATTATCAGAGACTCCAGAGATTTGCCAGGATGGGTGGTCAGAGAAACGAGACTGGATGCGGGAGTCGCTTCCCAGCCAGCAGCCCACCCGAGGGTCCGTGTCTGTGCGTCTGTCCACGGCACTCCCAGGGCTGTGCAAAGCACTGCCTGTAGATTACAGGGAAGGCAGGTGAAAAATAAAGAATGCCATATAAACGTGAGTGGGGTGGATCATCGTCCCTGTCATCATCCAGCGTCCCTCACTGGGGGATGGGTTTGCCCGCGATGCACACACGTGAATATTCTCTTCTCTTTCTAAAACCTTAGTTTTACCAACATTTTAGGAGCCACGTCAACCCCGATCTTTCTGCCTGTTATGAGATGTTCTGGCTACTTCTGATGTAGAGACCCAGTGCCCTTTCAATCTATTATCTTCCTTAGAAACAGGCATAATTTGGGGTCAGGATATTTGGCTTCCAGCCCCAGATTTTCCACATTAGCTGTGGGGCCACATTGAGGGGCTTAAACTTGGGGATTGTGCATCTGTCTCAGTCCGTGGTAATGTGGGGTGGTGCTGCCCACTTCCTAGGAACATCTGTGTGTTGAAGAGAGAGTGAGCGTGCCGTGCTGAGTCTGTGAGGAAGGATTATCCCACCTCTGGCAACTGTCCTGGTAAATACACACCCTGCTCATACGTTAAAAAGGAGCTTTTTTGTCGTAAGTGGAGAAAGAGGCTTAAGTTAAAGTACTTATTTTGGGCAAAGGATTTGCCAGACTATGAGCTAAGTGTTTCCACTCCGAAAATACTTGTTTTGTCCTTAGAGGCCGCCAGCACCAGGCCCACCGTGCAGGGACCGAGCCGGGCAGGGCAGGGGAGGATGGGCCCGTGGAGTGCCATGTGCAGGGGGGGAGCTCTGGTGGTTGGGGCTTTCACGCCTGCTGTGATGTATGTTTCTCTCCATTTCTCCCCCTCGCTTGGGCTCTGCTGCCCAGCCCTTTCCTGAGTATGAGGACGGAATACTAGTCTTTCAATCACCGAGAATTAAAACCCTCAGACCAATGACAACTGGCATTTTGGTGTCATCTTACCAGATCCCTTGCTTAAGTCAGGGGGCCATTTGCATGGACTGCTGGAGCTTTTTGGGAAAAAATGAAATTGTCATTCTACCCTAACCATATCGAGCCCCAGAGAGCTGGGGTTTGTTAAGCGAACCCACAGCTCATGTATCTAAGTGGTGACTCACCACTCACTTTCGACTGAATAATTTTTTAAAAAAAGAATTACGTAGAAAATATTCTAGTGAAAACTAGCAACAAAGGAGGAAATGAGAAGTGTTTTGTATAGATGAGCAGAAACAGGGAGATACTATCCAGAGATTCTTTCCAAGGGTGACATTGGGTCTCTCACAATACGAGCTTCTTTAGAAAATCACTTTTGCGTGTGTAGACTGTGAAGACAATGCGGTTGGGAGAATAGGAAGGAGCCGCATTTGCTAAAAATATGTCGCCCGTTGCTATGGGAACCGTGGTTCACAAATGTTCCATGAGCCGAATCTAGCTGGGATTTGAATGGGGTCTGATACGGATACCCTAATATTACTTTTCTTTTTCAGAGACAACATCATTTGCACAATGTTTTAAATATAAACACAAAAATAGGGACATTTTGTTCAAATACAGCTAGCCATTTAAAAATAGTCACTGTTTCTGAAGGAATAGCAGGCTGGGTTCAGGTGTAGATGCCCGAAGGGGGGACGTGGGAAATGATTATCCGTGCTAGTCAGAAAACTTTGCCGCTTCATCCTCGGTAATAATTTATTGAGATGTAGATCAGGTTTAGCTACTAAAACAGTTTTTTTAAAATAAATACAGCATAAGCTGCAGAGACTCCTGAAGCCGTTCTCGTTTCTGGGGGTCGCGGCGGGACCACGGGCGATGCGCGGGTGGTCGGTCTGCAGGGCGGGGTTGGAAACGTGTGCTTGGCTCAGAGCAGGTCTCAGTGCCGCCAACATGTCATTGTTCTGGGAAGTGGGGATGTTGGATTTTACCTCCCTTCGTTTGAGGAAGAAGTCCGTTGAATTTCGGGGGGAAGAAACCCGAGGACAGCCTCCAGCAAACATACAAATCATACACATCATCCCAAATTGTGATGTAAAGTGGGTACCGACTTTGAGTTCAGTTTCCCTTGCAGCATACCTTTAAATCCTGTGCTGTAAGTCCTGTCTAACTTTGAGGGGGGCTCGCATGAGGAAATACAATCTACACCGAATTTGCATTGAACTTTTCAAAAACATATAGAAACCAGCCAGATGGCACAGAGGCACACTTGACTGTCCCTGGGCCTTGCCCACCTGCAGAAAGTACTAGAAGTTCCTGAGCAGGGAGGAAAGGAGAACAGGTTGAAAGAAACTTGTTAGCTATACAAACGTGACATACATTTCCTAGAAGAATAATTTAAGACCAAAGAGGGGAAAACGGCAGAAACTGAGAGGCTCCTGGGCCATTCTGAATAGACACGCGGCTGAACCCGTCGACCTGGGCTTGAGGAGGGGCTGCTTCCTCTTGTGGTCCTGGGGGGCTGCACACTAACCGCGATCGTGGGTGTCTCTGCACGTCTGCTCACACAGCGGGTGATGTGCCCCATTCGCTGGATAAAGTCAGCGTCACGACGAACCCCGTCTGTGGGTTTGGTGTTATGTAGTTATCGATTTACAGTGATGGATAGTTCTTTCTATGTGTTTATAACTGGAGAATTCTTTGAGGTGCTTAGTACTATCTTACAACACAGGTTTTGATAACCATTCATGTCATTACACGTTTGAAATGGCTACTGTTGTGCCCAGGTTGGAGGAGCGCCTTCTGAAACGTCTTTGAAGGAACAATGCAAAAGCACGAAGTCTACATCATAACCTTCCCAGCGCTGCGATTTTGTAGCTGAATGGTCAGGACTTACGAAGAAAATGAAATACTCTGTGGGTACGGTTTAAGCATATAGAAAACCGACAAAAGGAAAATTCTGTATTAGAATGTAATCTGAAAATAAAAATCCAGCTCCAAGAAATACAGTTTTGAGGAAGTAATGCTCGGATGAAGAGATATATTAATATAACTGATGTGTAGTATTTACTTAGTGCTAATCTCTTCATTGAAATGCATTCTGAGTGTTCATAAATTCTGGAGATTTAATTACGGATATGCTATTTACCATTGTATTATAAAATTGCATAAAATTACCACCTTTCTTAACATCTGTGCTGATTAACACAAATGTCTTCATGCCTCTAGTGTTGTCCAGTGTCTGCTCTCTCAGAGATTGATTTGCTTAAGACCTCGTGTAGTGAAACTCCTATTTGGGGTCACTGTACTAACTGGGGTTTGTTTCTGAAGTTTATAGTATGCAGTGAAAGTGGGTTTTCACTAACTGGCCGGTTTCCATGGAGAGGAGCTGCCCATAAATGGGAACTTCGTAAGCTCCAGGGCTGTGCTTGGACGTGTGGCTTTTTCTCACCTTCGCCGAAGAGATGATTTGTCAATACATAGATCTTGTATGCTATTGATGGGTTCAGTGATTATGATTCCACCAGTAACCCAAACTATCCTGCCTCGGGTGATTTTTATCACATAGATACACTTAAGGCTTTTTTCCATTAAAAAAGAAAAGAGTTTTCAAAAGAAGCACTTGCGTTGGTGGAAATTGCTTTTCTAACTGCGCCTTCAATTAATCTCATTGATCATTTAGTGAATACTTGGTGCATTTCTCTCTGTTACACAACCATTAATGATATTATCATTTTAATGCTGCCGATATAGGGGTAGCTCTAAAGTATACTTTAAAAACTAACTTAAAGCTTTTTCACGTTGCAACAGTAATTCACAGTCACTGCAGGAAACATACTGAAACATAATCCCTCCACCCAGAGACAAAGGAGGTGAACGCTGGGAGTCCTTTCGGGCCCCACTCCCTCCCACCCATGTCTGTACTTACGGCCTCACACAGCATTCTCGATTCCTACGGTCACCACTCACTGGTTCATGAATATCATTTCGTATCACTACATCTCTTTCTGTGACACAGAGGGAGCGTGACTAAAGGGTTCAGGTCAGATCAGTGACAAATGGCACTAATTAGAAATAAAAGCCCATCTTGATTTTTTTAAATCAAATGGAGGCATGCACTAGCTTCGTAACTGACATATTCGGACAGTTCTGTGACTTTCCCACGCCTGTGATCGGTCTGTACACGCAGAGCGTGGGGTGAGGGGGAGCACGCAGCCCTCGCCCCCCGTGTCGTCTGCAGGACCCACATCCTCTCTGGCCATGGGGCAGGGATGTGGTTGCCCAGCCAAGCTCACGCTGGATTCGAGGGTTCAAACACAAACCACAAGACCATCAAATCCTCAGCTTGTTATTTAATGGGAGACTGGGGTTTCCTGTCTCTGGAGATCAGGGACTCAACCATTCCCATATTTAATGCCTTCCCTCCTCCTCGTTTCGCTTGACATCTTTCATCTGGCGTCATTTCGCCTTCCTTCTCGAGTGTGCTGGGAAGCTCTCCGTCCCTGTCTCCACCATCACCCTTTCTGGGTTTTCCCTTCTCATTTTTCAAGCTTACAATCCCACAGTTTTAATGACAGTCTCTTCTTTCCCACATGCTCGCCCCCCCACCCGTGGACTCACCTCACAATCACACTGCAGACCACTAGTACTCACAAATTCAGATGACAAAGCTCCGAGGAAATAAATTTAAATAATAAGCCCCTGAGCAGCTGTCTTGAAAATCTGGATATTTCCTTGTTGTTCTTTCAAATCTGTTTTCACAGATGTAACTTTCTCCGTTCGTGTTACTGTCCCGATCGCTAGCTTTCAAGTTCGGTGCATGGCGTCCATAGCCCTGATGTAGTAACGGAAAGATAGTGGGGGGACGTGCAGGCCCACGGGGTTCCCATCCCATCTGCACCCTGACTCTTGCCAGTGTGTAGCCTTGTGTGCACCATTCAGATGTCTCTGGAGCGTCCACTAACGTCAGCCATCATGGTAAGTGCTGGGCATTGGAAGATGAGATTCGAACAGGGTGTGTGTTCTCAGGAAGCTCCTACCCTGGTTCAGATGCACACGCTGAAAATGGAGCAGTGATCTTGTGGGTCTCATCACAGACAGGGCCCCCACTCCCCAGGGTAGTGTGGCTCTGCCTTTGTCCTGGTGTGGTCACCCTTCCTGCCCCTGCCCCTCTCCAGACTGCTCCAGGGGGAAAGTAAATAACCGGCCACCCTCGCACTGTAGAAGTGCTCTCAGCCCAGGCTGAGAGGAGGTTTTCTACGGGTGGAGGCCCTGCCCTCATCCCAGGTTCCGGCAGGCAGGTCTGGGACGGGGTCGGGACCAGACAGCGTTCAGAGCTGCCAGGTGGTTCTAATGGGCAGTCAGGGCTGCGAGCCAGTGTGGTGAGCGAGGTAACCAGCAATGCAATGAGCAAGGTGTGACGGGGTGCTTGGGCAGGTGTGTTCGCTCTGCTTCAGCAACCAAAGGGGGCTTCACAAAGCAGATGTAGAAGCTAGCCATCCAGGGTGATTGCGAACAGACAAAGCCCATATGGAGTCCAGCATTTCGGGAAGGCTGGCCAGGAAAGGCAGTGAAGGAAAGCACATCTTGTGTGTGGGTCTGGCACGAGTCCTAGTTTAGAGCAGAGCTGCTCATGTTTTGCTCTTGTCAACGCAGAGTCTGGTCGCTGAGCTCTTGGGGCCGACTGAGAGCCTGCATTTCTAACGAGCCCCCAGGTGTTGCTGGGGGCTGTGGTCCTGGGACCACACTTCGAAAGGCAAAGGTTTTCCACATAAGGGGGAAACAAGGAACACCCAGACAGGCCCTCGGAAACCAGACTCCAGCCTCACTGTGGAGGATCTGTGAGAAGCCCGAGCCCAGCTCTCATGTGAAAACTGCTCAGATAGAGCACCTAACCTAAGAAGTCATCATGAAGATGTAATGGCACCATGCAGGTGTGTGGGGCTGCAAAGACCCAGCAAAGTAGGGGTGTTTAGGGCTGTTGTACTCGCCTTTGGGGTTAATGGAGACTGTCTAGGAGCACTTCTTCATGGGGCCTTCCAGGAGCTCTTCGTCATATTCATCTCCACGGGGCTATTGGGAATACTTCCTCATGTCCATCCTCATAGAGTCATCTGGAGCATGTCCTCACGTCTGTCCTCATGGAGTCATCCAGGAGCACTTCCTCACGCCCATCCTTGTCTTGGTGCCGATTTTCCCTTCCAAACTTCCTCCTTCCTACTGACGGTTCTCTCTGACTATAATTGTTCGACATTGCAGTTCTGAATAATAGATGTGCCAAGTGTCTGGGCTGAGGAAAATGCTACAGAATGAAGCTGTATGAGTATGTATGAGTATGTATTGCTGCAGCTGAACAGCAAAGAAAAAGTTCTCCTCCTCTGATGCTTGTGTCTTTTTGTTCCATGTTCAAGAGCCTGTGAGACAGAAAAATGCTATTTAAGAAAACAGAAGAGTGTCAGAACTAGTAAAGTAAAAAAAAATAGTTTTTATTTTAGAAGAAACACTGTAATAATCAGTCCTTTAAAAATTGCTTACTAAAACATGTTCTCAGATTTCTAAGTTAAAGCACTGATTTATGTTTGGGTGCTTCCCTTCTCTATTTGAGAGCTCATCATACCTCCACATTATAAACTTGAAACGAGAGATCCAGTCTCTGTGAATCCCAGACTATTTATTTCTCATTGTTGCCATGGAATTTTTAAAAATTCAGTATAAGAACAAAAAAAAGGAAAAAGCTTGCACAGACTCCCATGTCCCAGAGATAACCACCATTAATATTTTGCTAAATCTCCATCTCAACCTTTGTATATTCATACATGTAAATACTTTGTACTACTCGTCATTCACATCAGTAAATAGACATTGGTTACAAGATAACCTTTCTAAATCACTGATGATCTTTTTTTGTTTTTTTAAAGATTTTATTTATTTATTTGACAGAGAGAGCGAGAGAGCACAAACAGGGGGAACAGTAGGGGGAGAGGGAGAAGCAGACTCCCCACTGAGCAGGGAGCCCGACGCGGGGTTCGATCCCAGGACCCTGGGACCATGACCTGAGCCGAAGGCAGACGCTTAACCATCTGAGCCACCCAGGCGCCCCTAAATCACTGATGATCTTAATGCCCAATGCTCACTGAACATTTTGTACAGAGTACTTTATGTGCCTGATTTCATTTAATTTTCTTGATCACCCAGCAAAGTAAGTCTAGTGATGGTCAGTATTTTACGTGCAAAGAAAGTAGAGCTCAGGGAGGTACCTGGGCAAGGTTATGTGCCTGATGAATGGATGAGCTCTCCTTTCAAGTCCTCTCTGCCTCAAAGCCAAGCCCTCCATCAATGCACCGTCCAGGCTTCTCTACTCCACCCGCTGTGTTGCCCCAGGACACTGTGCTCAGCTGTGTGTGCTGGGAGTGGCCGACTAAAGGACCAAGTAGGTCTGGTTGTTGACACGTCTGAGGAGCTGGTGTTTCTGAGTTCTGTTTGAGGGGCCCAGTCCACTGGCCATTCTTCCGGTTGTACATAGAGCGAGCCTCATGTTGCTTCTTTCCTTCTCCCACTTGAGAGGTTGTCCAGGTGCGAACGGCCCACAGATGCTGGTTCTCCTGGTGTTGAACATTTTCTCTGTGGCTGGTGGGCGTGACGAGTAAGGGCATCCTGTGTGGACCAGTACAAATGCCAAGTGGCCACCACCTTCCAGCCCCCACGCAGGATTCGTGACTGCTCGGACAGGCGTATCGTGAGAAAGATTTCTCCGGAAATTAAACACCCTTTTGCTCTCTCCCTTTGGTGTCCAGATGTAAGTGGAGAGAATGAATTAGCATTAGGAACCCAGTAAATTCAGCATTATTTCTGAAATCCTGAGTTTGTGCTAAGTTGGTTGGTCAGTGTGAGTCTGCCTTCAAGTCTTGCTTTCAGTTGGGTGGCGTCTTAGTTTGAACTGCTGTGAGGACGTGCCGCAGACTAGGTGGCTTATAAGCATCAGAAATCTGTTTCTAACATCTCTGGACGCGGGAAGGCTGGGATCAAGGCTCCAGCAGAGTCGGGTTCTGGAGAGAGCTCTCCTCTGGGCTGTAGATGGACATCTCGCCAAGTCCCCACAGGGTGGAGGGGGCTGGGGGCTCTCTGGGGTCCTTTTCAGAAGTCACTAATGCCATCATGAGGGCTCCCCCTCACGACCTAGCCACTTCCCTGAGCCCCCCCCCAGTACCATCACCTTGGGGGTTAGGGTATAACATGGACTTTGGCGGGACACAGAATTCAGTGCACAGCTGGTTGCCTCTCTCTGGGGCTTCCGCAGACACCCTCTAGCCGTCAGCCAGCCAGACCGGGTAGCGCAGCACAAGGTCCACACGGCTGAGTTCCGTGGGTCAGCTCAAGAACACACGGGCATCCCGGAGGGTCAGGAAGCACCCTGCCAAGTGAGCAGTCCGGGGTCCTGGGCTTCAGCTGTCATTCCATTTTAGGAATACCTGTATCACTGAACTGTTGCTAAGGATTAAGTTTTAAAACAGGAAAGAAAGAAGAAACAAACAAACAAATAAGATAGAAACTATGCATTGAGAGTATAGGCTCTAGGGTCTTGGTAGCAAAGCCCAAGAGAAGAAGTGCAAGAGGAAGGCAAGGATAAACGCAGAGAAGGAAATATGCAGAAAAAGTGCATGAATAGCCACGTGTTCTTTTCTTATGCCCCTCCCCGACCCCTCGCCAGCCACCCAGCACCATCCACCAGGCTGAGGCGGGGGGCGGGGACAGTGCCCGGATGGGCGGATGGGGAGTGCCGGGCGTCAGTAATCAGCGGCCATCATATTTGTCATGTAGCCCCGACAAATCTTGAGAGGGCTGTATTTGCACTAAGATGGATAGATCCTGGTCACGCAGCCAGGCGTCCTGTCCCTCACCTGCCGCCCTGGCCTTCAGTGTGGGTGCCCGTCCTTCAGGTCATTCACCACGGGTGGGCTCTTCCTTCCCATGCAGCCGAGGGACAGTTAAAAGTACAAGGAATGTACCAGCTCAGCATCTCCAGGTTGCTCTGAACGTCCCCCCCGCCCCTCCCCCAGCCGCACTGCCCACAAGTCACGTGTCCGTCAGAAGGGAGGACCCGGGCCTTTTCCCCATACAGTCTGAATGCGGAATCACGCCAGAGGTTGGAAGACACTTCCTTTATACAGAGGCATTAGGAGCTCGGGACTGACTTCTAAGAGTGTTGTTTACTTAAATTTAGATAAACAAAGCTGGTAGATGTCCTGTTATTCTTAGAGTAAGTGTTGTTAAACTCCTTCTTTAATCCTTCTTGTAAATAAGAAGGACTCAACTTCAGAATCGAAATTGTTCACTTGAAGGGCTCAGCAACAAGTAGATCACCTCTTTTTTTTTTTAAACCTGACGTCAGAAATAACTGAGCCGAGTTGGCCTGAAGCAGGGCCTAGCAGGCGGGGTGCGCCTGTGTGCGTTCCCCAACCCCGAACCCCACGCACGAGGGCTTGTTCACCCTTGCACTGCTCTCCTGCCCGCTACGGGTCATCCTGCATTCGGGGCAGACCTGAGCTTGTCTCCTTCTTACCACCTGGGGGGACTGATGAGCGTTGCATAACCTGTTCCATCCTAAGTTCTGCAAAACCAGAATAAGAATCATATGATTACGTTGAGGATTAAATGGGATAAAGTGTGTGTATTTAGC
Organism: Mirounga leonina; assembly: GCF_011800145.1. Taxonomy (NCBI): domain Eukaryota; kingdom Metazoa; phylum Chordata; class Mammalia; order Carnivora; family Phocidae; genus Mirounga; species Mirounga leonina. The sequence goes on along the minus strand of NW_023270320.1, from coordinate 40,388,251 downwards.
ACAGTGTCTTCCAAATAATGAATGTTCCGTATTAGCAGTAGTTCATTATCATCTGAGGTGAAGATATTCAAACATGATTTTATATAAAAGTTGGAGACCTCTCAAGATTAGATTTTTCCGGGTTAAGAATACTGAGACTTCCTTAATCCCAGTCATGGAGAATATCCGGATTTTGGCATTAGCTCTAAAACTGCCACTTCTCACTCCAGGTCAATATGACTGACCTCCAGGGGCACCTGGGGAGAGGGACTCATCCCCTATGTCTGGGCCCCTCTGGGACAGCATCACGGGCCTCCCCGAGTTTGTCAGCCCCCCCACCCCTGGCCTGAGAGCTGGTGTTGGCAGGTCCTCTGCACATCCACAGGACACAGAGGAGCCCCAGCCCACCCCACCTGCCCTCCGCTCTTATTTGTCTCTTGGCGGTATAAACAGAGATGACAGACAGCCGAAACCCACTGCAGTCTGACCCAGATGGTGATGAAAGATGCCAGTCACGCCCTCACCGTGTTCTATTTTATGCAAAGGCTCTGGCCTCCCCACGTTGGAAGGAAGGAGCCACAGGCGTGCCCCTGTGCCCATGTCGGTGAGACCCCCCCTTGGGTCTCAGAGTCTTACCACACAATTTAACCCACGTCAGCCTCTGCCAGGGCCAGGGAACACGTGGGCCTCATCCAGCACGTCTGGTGCACACACACCCGCACCTCAGTTTCCTTATCTGTCCCCCAGAACTGCCACGAAGGCTGAGCCGAAGAGGGAGCCTGCTTCCAACACGGCATGTGACTCAGACGAGCTCTCTGCAGGGGGAGGCTTGATTTATACCATCTCCATTATGACTCACCCCACAGCATGCAGAATCTGGAACTGATTTTGCCTCTAGGGACCCTGCGTCAGGTGCGCCGAAACAAACTGGAAGGGAAGAAATGAGGGACATTCCCAGCAAAGGCACTGTCTGCCGATTCTGAGCCAGGAAGCAGAGCGGCTACCGTGCTGGCTGGTCCACGTCCTGGGTTAGATCAGTGGTTCTCAAAGCGTGGCCCTTGGACCAGCCACTCTGGGTTCACTTGTGAACATCTTGGAAGTACAAATTCATGGGGCCTGTGCCAACCTTCTGAATCAGACTCCCCGAGGAGGAGGTCCATTCAGGTTTGAGAACCACTGTTCTGGTACAAGGGGCGTGGCTGGATGTATTTTCAATGGGTGCACAGGTCCAGGCATGTGCAGACTGTAGAGATGTAAAGCCTACCAGGCAGCTTACCAAAGCGAATGAGGCACGAGAATCCATCGTTCAGAGAGGAGAGACGATTGCACAACATAGAGAGTGTCGGAAGCAGGCAGAGTGTGGAGACATACATGAGTACGGAGTGTATGTACGGAGTACAGCATGAGAAGTCCCGTGCGAGAGAAGCCTGGAGCTGAGCCACGGAGGGCGGATGGGTGCCCTCAGGCGTGTGAAGTGAGGACACTCCCGGGCATGGATGGGCGACGTCCTGCTCACTCAGGGAACGGAGGGCAATCAGGAGTCCTAGGGGGTGGGGTGACTCCAGGTCAGCAAGACTGCAGAGACGGACAAGAACACATGGGGGGATTGTGTGAATATCAGCCGTGTGTGAGAAACACCGTTCCCTCCATCACAGTTACATTCCACCATGAAAGACAGTCTTTCTCGTGCACTCCCTACAGATAGCTCCGAGAGAGCACAGGTCGTCATGAATTTCACTTTTCTAATTGGGTTATCGTCAGGGCCAATCCATTTCCCTATAGCATGAGTGACAAAATGAGTGCATCCCAGCCCGTGTGTGTGACTGCTTTGAAAATGCTCATGTATTCTCAATGAAAGACCCGGAAATTAAGTGGATTATTCCAGAGTGCCATCATTGGCAGCCTGAACTTGGTGACATCTTACAAAGCATCTCTTGGGGTCCCCGGGAAGGAGCAAGCGTAATTTAATCTGTGTTAGTGTGCCCCGTGAACCTAGCTTAGCGCCGTGTCCGGGCCTGAGAAGGAGCAGAGGATGCGTTCTCCGAGTGCAGACGTTTGAGCCACCACCGTACTGTGCAATCAGAGCGTTTGTATGGTCAGCGAGAGCACAGCCACGGAAATGAGCTGTCACCCACAATTCTCATTAGAATATGCGGCTCCATAGCAGCAGTATGTGTTTGGAATCGTAACGGGCTTGCAGACGTTTCGGCTTGCTCCAAAACGGTAGAGCACCAGACTCAAATTATTAAAACAAAAAACAACGGGGCGCCTGGGTGGCTCAGTCGTTAAGCGACTGCCTTCGGCTCAGGTCATGAGTCCCGGGATCGAGTCCCGCATCGGGCTCCCTGCTCGGCGGGGAGTCTGCCTCTCCCTCTGACCCTCCTCCCTCTCATGCTCTCTGTCTCTCATTCTCTCTGTCTCAAATAAATAAATAAAATCTTAAAAAAAAAAAACAACCAACAACAAAAAACCCCTCTCGTTAGACAGCTCACTTTGAATTCAGTCTCCATAGAAACTGGATATTCAGATGCGTCAAGGTATTTTTGTCTTTGGAGTGTCTTTATGTCTTGGAATTTGGACATGTGGGGAGACAAGAAGCCAGATGCCTCACCCAGAGCGTGAGAGATGGGCTGGAGACGTGTCACACGGGGCAGGGAGATGCGTCTGGGAAACAGAAACAGAAGTGGCCACTGTCGAATGGCAGATTCCAAAGTTGAATCTCAGGAGTGACAAAACCATGGACACTTCATAAAATTAGGCAGCTCTAGCATTCACTGGCCAGAAAGAGGATTGGGCTCTCCTTTGTAAACCAAGTGTCAGCACATATGTGCACGCATGTGCATGTGCATGCGTGCGTGTGTGTGTGTGTGAGAAACACGTCACCAGAGAGGCTTCATCAGGATGGCACATGCGGGGTCACCAGCAGCGTCTTTGCCTCGAGGATGCGGCACCTGGGGCCCGGCTTCCCGTCTCCTGAAGAACATAATCGATGGCAAGGTGCTCTGCAGGGAGGATTTGCTGCCTGTGATTTCTTTTTGGATTATAATGAAACCTCCTTTTTCTTAAGAGCATCTGAAGACAGGGATTTTCTTTGCCTTCAGAAAATCAATTCCTGCGTCTCGCTGAGGCAGGAGGGTGGCTCACCCACAGCCAGGAGGGACGGTCTTGCTGGTGTCGCAGGCCTGGTTGAGAAGTGAGCCCCAGGAGCATCAGACGCCACGGGGAAGCGTGGCCTGCTTTGTAGCGGGCGGCGGGGGGGGATCTGCTGAGATGAGTGTTTATTTCAAGGGAAGCAGACTTTTCTCAAATAAAGTGCCTACACAGTCTTGAGCTCCCCGGGGGTGAACAGGAAGCCTTGAAGCCTGGGCATGTTCTCCCTGGGGTCGGTAGGTTGTCCCTCTTCTGGGAGGCACAGTTAGCCCCAGCCTCCGCGGCCACGGGGAAAGCAGGGGGCCAAACCCTGAGAAGAGCCAGCCGGGCACAGTCGAAGCCGGCCACCCAGGCAGAGGGCCGCACGCCCGGGGGCCGCGGACCCCTCCCAGCCCTGGCCTCACGGCCCCAGGAACGCCGTGCGCTCGCCTTGTCCCACCAAAGTGGCACCGGGACGGCTGGGACCGCCGCTGCGCAGAGCCCCTGAGTTTCCACCTATGGGCTAGTGCGGAAGGCACAGCCATCACTGAGCATCACTTAGCGGGGTCTGAGTCTGGGAAGGAGGGTTCTGAACAGGGCAGAGAGTGGAACACATGTGGTGTGCACACATCCCCCACGGAACCTCCGGTTTTCGGTGGAGGAGAGATGCCTCCGGGCGAGCATGCCGGTGGCCGGGTAGAGGGTTCCCGGCAGGACACGGTGAGCGCCCCACATCGTGGGGCTCCTCGCAGTTCCTGGCAGCCAGCTGGTCAGGACTACTTCCAGGGAAGGGAGGTGGAGCGGGTGGGGGTGGGAGCACTCCCAGGGCTGCCTGGCGGGGGCTCAGTGTGCAGACAGCAGGTTTCAACAGCCGGGGCGGGTCCAAGGCAGCAGGTGACAGAGGGACTGCCGGCCAAGAGCCAAAGGTAACCCGATACTGAGACCCCTCTTTTGTCTGTTGAGATCCCAGATTTGGGGAAAAGAGCTGAAAACCAGATGAGAGGATATGGCCAGTCCTCTTTATGCCTGATTAGGAGTGAACACAGGAGTTAGATGCTGGAATAAGACCACTCACATCCTCCTCCAAAGACAGAGATACTCCTACAACCTTTCTTCTCCCCCACCCCAACCTCTTGGGCTCTCTTAAGATGGGCTCTCCCTGTGCCCTGCTCCTCCTCCCCTGCAGGAACTTCCAGGGGCCATCCCACCCCCCACAGGCACAGAAACCCATTTCTCCTCTCATTAAATGTCTTGCCCTCAGGGAAGCATTTCTGGACCCCCGGCCTGAGCTAAGTCACCTAGAGAGTTGCTAAGTAAGTGTGCAAAATTTCCCCCTAGTAAAACTCACCTCACTCACTTTTTCTTGTTGGGTGTCAGTGTCCCAGGTGGACCATACTCACCAGGAAGGCAGGTGGTGGGTCTGTCTCATGCCCTGTCCTGGCCTCGATTTGGCCTGACACCAGGGCATGAGCTGAGAGGCTCTGTTGGAGACTCCAGACTGTGTTCAGATCTATTACAGGGCACCCCACTTTAAAAAAGAAGCAACATGCTGTGTTGAATACTAAATAACTCTTTGGCTTTATTCTGAGGAACCTGTTGTTGAGTGACTAGTGGGTTTGTTTTGTTTTTTTTCCTAGCAATTTTTCATGGATGACATTCCTGCTACCATTTTGCATTTCATTTGGAAACAACCTAATGGCTTTTGGAACAAGCCCTTCCCAAGAAAGCTGTAGATTCTGCAGTATTTTGCAAATAGGAAGCTTTCTCATCTCTGTAGAAATACCATGTGCCAGGCGCTGTCCTTACCCCAAAGGGTGTGTCTTTTAATCAGAGACAGTGTTCCAGGTTATAGAGAAACATTTCCATGTGCAAGCTTCCTCCAAGCTGCCGTCGCTGCTAATGTTCATTTTGCCCTTTTAAATATCACTGAAATTCTGTCAGTCTTACTAAATGAATAGCATCATGTGGGTGTTATAGCAAAGTGTTTTCCAGGCAATCACGTAGCTGTTCAAATTGACTTCAGTGTCTATTTTGTTGCTTGCAAATAAGGGACTGTTGGGATTATTACAATATAGTTTTGGAAATGACCAATTTAATGGTAAAAACTGCTTTAAAAACTACTGTCAGAAGCATCCCTTTTTGCAACAAACTAAGCTTCTTAATTAAAAAAAATTTAGTGCCACAAAGAAACATAAACCATATTTTCTTCCTTTCTTTCTTTCTTTCTTTCTTTCTTTCTTTCTTTCTTTCTTTCTCTCTTTCTTTCTTT
>NW_023270320.1:40308320-40367874 GCF_011800145.1 Mirounga leonina | reverse complement strand
AGGATGGGGGCAGGGTGACGAGGATGGGGGCAGGGTGACGAGGATGGCGGCAGGGTGACGAGGCTGGGGTCAGGGTGACGAGGATGGGGGCAGGGTGACGAGGATGGCAGGCAGGGTGACAAGGCTGGGGTGCAGGGTGATGAGGCTGGGGGGCAGGCTGACGAGGCTGGGGGCAGGCTGACGAGGCCGGGGGCAGGGTGATGAGGCCAGGGACAGGCTGACGAGGATGGGGGGCAGGCTGACGAGGATGAGGGCAGGGTGACAAGGATGGGAGGCAGGCTGACAAGGCCGGGGGCAGGCTGACGAAGCCGGGGACAGGCTGACGAGGATGGGGGACAGGGTGACAAGGATGTGGGGCAGGGTGACGAGGATGGGGCAGGTTGAATGTTCGTGGAACACCATGTGCAACAGCTCTGTCTGAAGTCGGTTTGATAAAAGCTAAGTGTATGCGTTTCCCCGGCTCAGCATTTCCATTCCTAGGTGCCTACCTAAGAGAAATGAAAAGTACGTCCACATAAAATCCTTTATACAAATGTTTGTAAGAGCTTTATTTATTTTTGCCCCAAACTAGAAACACCTCCATGTCCCTCACTGTGTAAATGGCTAAACAAGATGGGGTCTGTGCAGCCAGCAGAATCTGGTGCAGGGAGGAGAGAGGGTAGGACTCGCACAGCAGTGAGGGAGCACCTCACACGCTCGGGCGTGACGTCAGTGCGTGCCGTAAAGAACCAGACGCAGAGCTGGCATGCTGTGTGGTCCTGTTTACGTGGCAACCTTTAAAAGGCAAAACTAAGGGAACAAACAGCAGGCTGTGCTTGCCGGGGGCCCTAGGGGCCTCGTGGGGTGATGGAGAGCACCCATCCTGATCACGGTGCTGGGCATGCCCCCGTGCATATCTGGTCACGTCACTGCCCACACCTGAAACATGCACTGCTCTGTATGCAGATTACACCTTGACAACCGGATGCACAGGAAATTGTGTTATTCTTCCTGAGAATTTCCTTGAAGATCAGGGAATGAGTACACTTTATTCTTGGCCAAGAAAACAGGGGAGTGATTCACGTCACGGTCGGGGCACAGAGAAGCCTTCCGAGGAGCTGGGAGCAGGCCAGGGCTTGGCTTGGGGTGCAGGAGAGAGGGTGCACCTTGAGGTCAGCTTGCCCCTGGGCTCCCCACTTGTAATTGTCAGAGTCACCGCTCTCTCCAAACTGCAAGTTTCTTCCCGTGTTAAGTGGGGTCATAGCCACAGCAGAGAGTTTTATGCAAGGTCTCGAGTAGAATGGACTTGATTCATAGATGTCTTTGAAATAGTAACTGTTTCTATTCCAAGAACTGGGGGTAGCGCCCCGCTGTGCACCGCAGGGGCCACCAGGCTGGGCTGGGGGCCGCCCTGCAGGATGGTCCCAGTCCTGCCGCCCGGACACCTAACCCACGCTCTCTGAGCTGCCTCAGTGGTCTGAGCCATGTGACTCGACCGACAGCAGCCCACTTGTAACAAATGCATTTTACCCAAGGATCCAGCGTGCAGGCAGGTGCACACGAATGCACCTTTGCAACAAAACCCAGTTCCCTTCACTGTGTGAAGTGCCTTCTGTTCTTTTCCATACTGTCCTCCTCTATGCTATTCCTTTAAAAATCATTCCGGCCACAAGCCACAGAGCTGCACCACGCCCTAATAGGTCACCGGCTGCAGGTTTAAAATCATCCCATTCAAGAGTGTTCAGGACTGAGCCCGCCTGGGAGTCCCTGGGGGCACCTGCCCCAACTGTTACGCACAGGAGCTCGAGCCCGGATCCACACAGAGTGCGAGTCATCTCTTTTGTGCGTCACTCAAGAATTCCCTCAGCGGCACAAAGCCCGTCAAACGCGTTTCCTTACTCACTTGGAGCTGTGTCCCGCCGTCGTGCTGGGATCCTTTGTAACACGCTGTCGTTCTATGGCAAGGTGTTGTTACCGCCTGACACGGCGGCCGCCCCCGCCCTGCCTGGGTCTCCGGACGGAAGCGCAAGCTCACTCCGTTCCTCTACTGAACCGCACTTCCTTATGTTCCCTTCGTGTTCAGTAGACGGTCGCTTCCCGGGGGTGAACACATTTGACTAAGGCGGTGGGTGTCACTGCTGTGATTCAGTGGCATCTGTCGAGAAATCATACGCCTCGTTCTGCGGCGTTGGTGCGCCATCTACGCAAAGTGCGGCGTCTTGTGGGTGGGTCACCATGAGAGGAATACTTGCTGCCCTGGCATTTGGTTCTAAAGTAGCCCCACGGATTCTCTGCTGCGTATTTTAGGTGGATCGATCAAGGGCAGGGATTCAGTCCCGTCCACTCGGCGAGAGGTGCCCACGCCCGAGCCCCGAGCCCCGAGTGTCAGGAGTCTGCAGAGGCCATCTCCAGACCAGCGCTGGAAGCCGGGGCAGGGGTGCATCCGGAACACTTCCTGTCTGATGAAAGAGCAGGGGCAGCATTCTGAGGGCTTCGGGAAGTCACAGAAACACGTGCCAAAATGAATTGCTTTCACCCGCTCTTTGATGGTATTTCTAGAGTGTGATTTATAGAACTTTTACTCTTGCTGACCAAGTGGGAAGATTCAATTTTCAGGTTCCTTTTATTTTTCTCTAGAACATCTCAGCAGTACCTTTTCTTCATTAAAAAGAAAAATATTTTCTGTAGTTACTCTTCCAAAGTTTGATCTCACAGCCGACAGAGCTGGTCGATCTTCCTTTAGAAAAATGGAAGTACGAGGGGCCCACGGCATTCTTCACAAGGGAGTGTCACTGCTCGGCTGGAGTTGTTGTGATGCGCTGGGGGTAGCAAGAACAGAAGCTGCAGAACACAGAGCTCCACGACATCATCTGTTATGTGGCTAACGATTCTCACATCCTTCATGACGAAAAGATGCGCCCAGGAATGCATGGGGAGCCTTGGTGTCTCCGCATAACGTGCTTGCGTTTCATTTTAGTGAGTTTCTGAAGAGGGCCTCAGATGCATTTTAAAAATCATCTGCAGTCTTACTTATGTATACATCTATGTGAGAAAAACAATGAAATCCTGATCATATCCCACTGCATGCTTACACCCACCATGAGAAACAAATCTCCTCTGAGGATGTGAATAATTGCCCATCCTTCCTCTGTGTTCCTAGGGATGTCACTTGATCGACTCTCCTATGGCCTTCTTAATTTTTTATAGTTTGACTGAGCCAGCATGTGTGTATTTTTGGCTGAGTCAGGCTAATTGCTGCTGGGACCAGCGCTGATATTTGGATCACACTCTTCCTCTCAGCTCCTCCCACCCCGTGCAGACTTGAGTATTGTTACCTTCAGAGTGACGCTCCCGAGACGTCGGTCTACCTGCCACGGACTTGCCTTTGAGGAGGCCCCTGTTCAAAATGCCCATTTTTGCTAAGTAACACTGTGCATTGTAATCTGCTTGCTTCAGGCGATGCTCAGGAATCCAATATACATGAAGACTGGCCGATTCTCGATTCTCGGGTAATTCATGCAGAATAGAGCACTTACTGTATGCAGAATTTACCTTTTTACTCTTGTAGGTGCTAGACAGATAGCCTTGGCTGTCAGAGGATTTGATTCATACACTGGGCATATTCCATGGTGGAGGTGTGGGTAGAACAGAAAAAGGCGTTCCTGGATCTTCATGCCCAAGGGACAGGACGGATGCATATCTGCCCTCAGGAGCCATGACCAGAGGCCTACCCTACTTACTTAGATCAGGTCTTTGGATAAGGGCCAACAGGTACAAACCACGACATAAAATACCAAGACATATAGTAGAAACACCATTCTCCTGACCTGTTTGTGGTAAATGCCCATTCGGCGGATACGGTGATGGAAGCTGGCCCATGTTTCTGCTCTGTGTGCACCCACTCACTGTTCTTCCCTTCCCATGTCCACAAATCTCCACTTACCTACCATCCCCTGTGGCCCAGTTCAAGTGAACTCCCCCCATTCACCCTTAAACTATAAGGAACCATGCTCTTGTATTGAATCTGGCTGGGACACGTGGCTTGAGCACCTGTCTGACCTGGTGTCAGATTTCTCCCACTTCACCTATCCACAGCGTTGGTTGGAAGCATCCTTCTACCAGTCTACTCAGGGGAATGTGGACCCTCAAACAGCTAGCTTATTTATGACCCTGATGTTTACTTTCTCGATTACTGTGGATTTGACGATTCAGGACCCAGAAGAGCCTACTTGCCATCAGAAGCAGCCAGTGACGTCCTGTGAGCAGTTTCTAGGCCTCCTTACACTGGGGACACAACTGGGTGTTAGCAAGCTATGAGAACCTCAACTCACATTGAAAGTGTTGTGTGTGGACATAGCTCATCTTCTCAGGGAGCCCGTCTGTGGTTTCTATAACATTTTCAGGTTCTTCAAAACACTGAGACCACGGCTTTGGATCCTAGCTTTCCTGGGTGAGCCCTCAGGTGTCCACCATTCCTGGCCACTCTCCTGCCTTGAGACCTTGCTCATTTTGTTTATCTCCCTGTGCACGTGTGTCTTCTGCTAAGTTACGTGGCTGTCCAGTGTCAGAGCAGGGTGTCCCTGTGCTTGGGGATCCAGGAAGGACTCGCTATCCAATCTTAACAAAGATGAGTCACTAGCCAGGCGCAGAGGAAGCAGGGCAGCTTCAGGCATGTTATGAAGTGGAGGGGAGATCGAGAGCCAGATGTACTGTAGCCAAATATGACTAGTGGAGCAGAACCTCCAGAAAACACTTACTAACCTTCCAGAAGTGATGCTGGAATGAAAGAATTTAGTGACCTCAGGACTCATAATACCAAGTGGTAGCCCCAAGAACCCGAGGGATGGCCAGACTAGTGATGCTCCCAGTGAGGCAGGCACAGGTAAGCCAGAGAATTATTCCCGCTGACCTGGGAAGCTGCAGGTCTCAGAGTCAATGAGTCTAAAATGAGTTTCCATTCCATAAACTGAAGGGACTTCCTGAGCTTTGTTTAGTCACCAGAAAATGCAAACAGGAATTGTAAGGGGCACATGTAATAAGAAGCTGAACCAAGTGATAATAAGCCCTGGCTCAGAGCGCTTGTGCCTGGGCTGTTTTCAGGATGAAAATATATTTTTGCAGGAGGAAGCTTTGCCCTGAGTAGTTGATAGGATTTGCTGCCCACATTTAGGACTCTGCAGGCTGTGTAGCCATTAACATGCTATAAATGAGCATCTGAAAATCAGACCCATTGTGAAAGGGGTGGGGACAGAGTTGACTCCTTGGAGGACGTGATTCATGAAGCAAAAGCAAAGGCTGTTTGTTCCATTTTCCCTTGCGTATTGATTCTTGAAAGCAATGAATGGTATCATTCCCTATTTGGTTTTGGTAAGTCACTGTTTTCTGTCTCCCTTATCATTCCTATTATGCAAAAGGTTGGCCAACCCTGAGATGGAGAAAATCATAGCTTCTGCAGGAGTCTCTTCCTTGTGCCTTATCCACAGCTGCTAAGGCCCACGTTGGCTGGTGTCTGTGCCCCGCAGTGCTTGGTGATCACGTGGTGCAAACAGCAAAGAACCTTGGGTTGGATGGAAGACTTGAAAGCTGGAATTATTTATCTGGTGGGATTTATTGTGCAAGTATCATGGTTGCGTACCTAAACTGGACGGTTCTGGCGTGGGGATGTAATTTCCCAAGGATGTCCTGCAGTGGGCAGACATTTAACCCATATACTTGGTAAAACCACGCTGAGCCCATGTCTCTTCCTGCCTTCTGATTGATCACAGAGGAGCCCTGTATGGCTGGGGGAGGGCTTCATCATCCCCAACAGCAGGGCTGTGCTTTCTGGCTCTCAGAGCCGGCTCCTGACTTAAGTGAGTCTGTCTCTGTGCTTTCTTGAAAGAGAACAGAAGAAGGGATGTCTCAGGGTGGATTCAAGTCTTTCTTCTGTTGTGTTCAGCACCATATTATTACAAAGCTGTATGTATGTACAAGGCATACGCATTCAGACCTCTTGCTTTAAACAGCTTAAACCAAGAAAGAAGATGTTTGTTTAAGCAAAGACACAGGACAGCTAGTCCTTTGGCTAGCCCCCTGTATCCCTTATGAATGGTTTGCCAAATAAGAGAGTTCATGTTTACAAAATAAAGCTGAACAGTGTGTTAAAACCTGCACCGATCTAGTGTCTGTGCATTTCCCACACAGCCTGTGCGCAAGGAAACAAGGACACAGGCTGCTAGGTAATGAAGCCGTGAGGCCCTTCCCACACCAGGCTTGATGGGAAATACACTTTTCCTTACACTGGCAAAGACTTCTTCCGGAAGAATCTTAGAAAGAAAAGTCAAAGCTAGATGACATTTTATGGGATTTTTTTTTTTTTTTTTGTAAGGCATTAAAGTCTTGGATAATGAATTTTAAAAGCTCTGACTCTTGAGCTGGCCCAGAAAATTGAACTCCTCTTCGGGCATCTCCGTGTGCTGAGCATCAGCTGGACTCGGGCTTCCCGGGCTCCTGGACTGTGCTGTTCTGGTCACCGGGTTGGGTGACATCACCCCTAGGGTGCAGAATGGCGGGGAGGAGATTCCCAGGGCGGGACCCGAAGCCCTGCCCCCCACGCAGCCTTGGTGTATCCATTAGGATCGGGTGTGTGTTCTCTGGAGGATGCTGCAGACGTCTTCGTGATGCGGTTCAAAGGAGCCACGCCTTCTGAACACAGACACGTCCAGTGGTTTTGTGGTGTCATGCTTACCCAGCCATTTGGGGGAACCTAGTTCATTCACATGGTATATACGTGAGAATATGTGGGTTTTGCAGACACTTGTAAATTCAGAGCACTTGGTTTTCCAGGTCATAGTTTTCCTCTTAAAAGAAACGTGAAAAGCCATCTGATCTACCTGTTGCTATCTGGACAGGCCAAAACTGAGATTTCTTACCATGAATCATTAATATCTGTAATGAATCTACACCCGGCTCGCTCTGTGTGACGTCCGTGGTTCTCTACCCTCTGTTTTTTTGTACTTAGCTTTAGAAGCTTTATCTCTGAAACAGAGTTTGGCATGGGTTGAAACTCATCGCATGACTTTTTTTTTTTTTTAAAGATTTTATTTATTTATTTGAGAGAGAGAGAGAATGAAAGACAGAGAGCATGAGAGGGAGGAGAGTCAGAGGGAGAAGCAGACTCCCTGCCGAGCAGGGAGCCCGATGCGGGACTCGATCCCGGGACTCCAGGATCATGACCTGAGCCGAAGGCAGTCGCTTAACCAACTGAGCCACCCAGGCGCCCTCATCGCATGACTTTTTAAAGAATTTACAGATATAATAATAGAACTTATTGAATGTTTGCTCTGTTAAGTAATGGTATCGTTTTTTATGATTCTCACAAGAGCTCACAGTAGCTCTATAAAATATCTTGTGGTTAATGAGGAAGGCCCCACAAGACGAACACTTAGGCACTTGCCCTGACGGACAAGGCCCCTGGGGCCTGCCTGCCTTGCCCAGACTTGCTCCCAGCCCCACTGCTCCCGGGGGATGCGGCACAGCCACACGCCCCCTGCCTGAGTGATGCAGCTGGGGACAGTCACCTAGCAGAGGGGAGAGGTTGGGGGGAAGCTCTGTCCCCAGCAGCACCAGGCCGCCACCACACCCACCTCCCTCCCGGCGCCGGCTCCAGCGGGTCCCCGGCACCTCAGGCCAGCGCTCGGTGGGAACTGCGGCCCATCGAGCCGTCTGAGCCTGGGGCCAGGGAGCAGCAGGGAGGGCCTGGGGCGTTTCTGAGGCCGTCGTAGAAGGCAGGCTTCCTGTCTGATGTGAGGGTCCCCGCACCACCTGGGGCTTTGCACTTCAGGGGGAGTCTCAGAGGGTTTTGAGGAGGAAATGACCCAACTGGAGCTTTACAGAGTACCATGACTGCACCTGCCTCCCCTGTGAAGGAGGGTCCGCCGTGGGCAGGACCCCAGCGCATGCTCCTGATGCATGCACAGTTGCAAGGTTTCGCACTGCCTCGGGGAGACCGTGCGCACCTGGCATCCCATGTTGCCCCTGGAAGCTCAGGGGCTGCCAGAGAGGCTGGGACGGCAGGCCTTCTCCGCAGGAGGCAGGGCGGCTGCCAGGACACGCCGTGGTCTCCCCTCCACAGAGAGACTGGACCGAGTCCCCAGGAGCTGTCACGGAACAGGACGGCTCTGTGAGGCTCGAAAACATCATTTGCTAAAGATTGGTAATTAGGGCCTCTTAGATTCAAAACTAGCAATCGTAATAGTGATCAGAATTAAAATCCTTCTTTTGAAGAAAAGGCAGGAGGGAGGCCAGGTGCTCGAAGGCCGGTAGCTGGGCCTGGAAGGAGGACAGGAGGAAGAGGTGTGGCCCCTGGAGCAGCTTGGGGGGGGACCCCTGCGGCCATAGAGAGACCAGACCCGGGGCGACCCTGACGAGCCCCGTGGGCCTCTGAACGACCTCTGACTGCTTTGTACTGAGGACTGTTCCAGTTCCCGAAGCACTGCTGTGTTGAGCCTACAGACCGGCCAAGTGCCTGGTCCAGCAGAATCCACGCTCATGGGTTTCAGAATTCAGCACTGCAGATTTGCAGAGGAAAGTTCAGTCGTGATGGTTTTAGAGTTCTGTAGGTCCTCACTGCCCAGAGATACAGGAAAGAAAAAATAGAAGCCTGGTGGCTTAGCCCTACTCAGGGCAGGTCCTGTCCCTGAGAAAAGCCAGATGACCTCAAGCGTCTTTTGTGGTGCAGTAATTTTTTATCGGGAGGGCAGAAAATCGTTTGGCAATAGTGCAGAGCCCTGATCCGGGGACTCAGGGGGGTTTCTAACTGACTTGGGGTCATCAGGCTCTTCCCACAGATTCGAAGTGCTTTGGGGTCATCGGGCTCCTCCAGCTGGTAAGACAGACACGGACCCGAGCTGTGAGTGGATGGGGAGTTCTGTGTGACCATGGCATTTGATACAAACACACTCCTGCTGTTAGTTCATGAACACTTACAGGCGATGCATGACAATTAGCCCAGCCCTCCGTGGCCACCATCGTGCTGGAGGAGTGGGGGCAGACACGGATGGTCGCGTGGTTTCTGGGACACTGGCACTCATCCTCAAGCGGAGTCGTCCGACGGGACCCAGATACCCCCTGCCCCAGAAAGCGGGTCTGACCCCTTAGCCACTGGTCGTATTTCCGTTACTTCTCTGCCGTTTTCCTCCTTTACGTCTGCCCTCTTGGAACTTTATTTTGCCACCGTGGCTACTGCATCAGTAAGGAAATGCTATCTTAAGTGTTGGTGAGAATGAGTAAGTTGAGGGTGGAAATTGCGCGCTAACGCCAGGCGTGCCCACGGGCTCTGTGGATACTGAGGAGTGCGCCTCAACAGGAGGCTTCAGAAAGGAGCTGGGAACCGGGATGGTTGTAATGCAGCCGCCCCATTGTTTTTCTGTAAAAATTTATTGTTGTCCTCCTTTTCTCTCATCTTGCTAGTTAATTATAAGCTTTTTTAGTATAATTCAGACTACGTTGATTAGCCAGACCTGCTCTACACTATAAACACAGTTAATGAATTGCAGGTTTTCCCTGAAGTTTTTCCACCTCAAAGCACAGGGAGGACTTATCACAAATGCAGAAAGTGTTTTGGTTTTTATTTTAAAGATTTATTTATTTATTTGAGAGAGAGAGAGAAAGGAGGGACAGAGGGAGAGAGAGAATCCCAAGCAGACTCCTCACTGAACATGGAGCCCAACTCGGGGCTCGATCTCATGACCCTGAGATCATGACCTGAGCTGAAATCAAGAGTCGGACGCTCACCCGGCTGAGCCACCCAAGTGCCCCAAATGCAGAAAATGTTTTTAGTAGCAGCCATGCATCTTCAAAGTTCGTGGAAAACCAGTAGAGAAGTATAAGGGCCATGACACGTCATATGAGACAGAGATGTGGGAAAAGCACATATTTGCTAGATTCCATGAATAAATGCTTTTTCTGACAGCTGATGAACCATGGCTGAGGCCCTGTGTCCCAACGTCAGTGTGAGCTAAGACCGTTCACTGGGGCTGGAACTTCCTGGTCCTTCTCCAAAGCACCCAAGTTCAACTGCCGACGGATGGGTACAGTCTGAAGTGTGGGCCCATTTTGCAGATGAAGGACAAAGTCAGAAAATCAATGGTCTTTATCTTCAGGATCCCCGCTCCATGTTTGTGTTCTTCCGGAGTCCGTCCATCTCCTGGTCCTCACTACCTGGGCTCCGAGCTCTGGCCAGAGACCTTCCTGGGTGGCTCAGCTGTACTCACGTTGGGGGGGAAGGGACACAGTGTCGCCTCTCCCGAGAACTGTTTGGGTTTTCACGGGGAAGTCAGGACACGCTGGGGGCATGTTAGGGACGTCCCGTGGGTTCTTCTCACGTCATGTGGTCCCCATTTTACAGACGGGGGACAAGGCTCCTGTGTTTTGCCCCAGAAACAGAAGCGAGCACATCCTTCCGCCTGGATGTGGGCCGGTCAAGTGGCCGGGAAGCTGTGCCGTCCACACAGATGTTCGCAACAGCAGTGGGACTCGGGCACGCGGAGCACAGAGTCCCTGAGGATGAACCCAGACATCTCAGCTCGGGTGGCCGCTCAGAGCCGCGAGCTCCTGGGGCCTCTGTGACTTAGGAGGGAGCCTGTTGGGTTCCGGAGAGTCCTGACAGAGCTCCGCCCAGGGAGGGGAAGGCCCCTCGGGGAGGCTGTCTGCCTGGCCCTGGAGGCCGGTGCTGTGCTTCCTTCCAGACGCAGCTCCTGAGCCGGGGAGGGGCTGCACCGTGGACCCCATCACTCTGCTCTTCTGGCTCCCGAGTGACTCCTGAGAGCCCCACATCGCATGGGATTTCCATTACAGAATATACATTGCTGGAGGCAAACAGGCTGCTCGTGAACCTGGCAACGGCAGCACCGTGCGTCCTGGTGCCAAGACACGCATTTGTGGCCGCTGGTCATGGGAGGCGCTCCTGGGAGGCAGCTGGACCTGGCGCTTCCCTCGTGTCGCTGGGACCCCACAGGACCAGCCATTTGCGTGGATTGAGACGATACTGAGCAACCGAGCTGCCGCGGCGTGCGCTGTCCATTGCGGTGTGTCTCGGGCCGGGGCTCCATAATTTGTTAAACCAAAATCGATCTGGAAACCGAGGGCTTTAAGAATGAATTGCCATCTAGGTGGCTGCCGTGAAACCGTGTACCTATCAGGATTCCCGCTAGTCAGCGTGACGGGTGATGTATTTAAACAAGAAGAATGACGCCTTCGGCATGATTTGTCAATGAGTAATAGGTGCCCAGTTTCATCTGTCATTGTTTAACAAATGTTATTCGCTTTTATTAATATCCAAAGGAATAGTGAACAATGGCTAGGCCTGGGGCTATAGATCAAAATTCAGTTTTATGGCTAAATAGTCCTGAAAGTGGGTATTTACAAAGATTCGGGGTCTGAAACAACCACCCGCAAATCAAATTTTTGAAGTTGCTTTCTTTCAGAAAGTAAGAATTAGCATAACATTTTGGCTATGAAATATTTTAATAGATTTATATAATAAATTTTACATATAATTATGAGTTTAATCACGTCTGTGCAACAGCTGAACATAATAAATCATAAGCAGAGTTCCTGGGGTTAAGAAATGCATTTTCTGGGGCGCCCGGGTGGCTCAGTTGGTTAAGCGACTGCCTTCGGCTCAGGTCGTGATCCTGGGGTCCCGGGATCGAGTCCCGCATCGGGCTCTCTGCCCAGTGGGAAGCCTGCTTCTCCCTCTCCCACTCCCCCTGCTTGTGTTCCCTCTCTCGCTGTGTTTCTGTCAAATAAAATATTTTTTAAAAAAAGGCATTTTCTAAAATAACTCACCCCATGAAGTCCTGATTTAATCCACGTGACCACATGAAGGACTCCCACGGTGCCGCTGTCAGGTCTGAACTCACTTTGCTGGACAGAAATCGCGTGTTTCTGTGTGAGTTTCCTCCAGACTGTGGGCCCCGAGCATGGGTCACTGTGCCCCAAACTCAGGGTCAGCCAACAGGTGCCTGCTGAGTGGGGATTTCTGGGACAAAGGCCCACAGGTGCTCAGGGCTCAGACGTGACGAGGAAGCATTAGTGCTGACAGCCAGGAGACCATCCCCCTCAACTTCTGTTTCCAGGAAATGCTCGGTTTGGTGCAATGGTATGTGTGAAAATATCATCTTCTCAGTGATGCTTTAAGGAGGCATTTTAATAAGGTAGGACTAGCACAGGACGCGCTCGGTATTTGGTCCTTGGACAGGGACAGAACTTCTCAATAGGCCCGGGCCTCTCACGGCTGCTGTGTGGTGTGCCTGGGGTGGAAGACTCAAGGCTCCTTTCGACACTGTCCCCTGAAAAGCTACCCTCAATGCCTCATGGCTCTGAGTGGGGACACAGTTCCTGGCACTGGCCACTGTCAGGCAGAATGGGATGTAGTGTGGGCACGGGGGGAGGCTTACTGGCATCCATCTATGTTTTAGTACGAACGAGTTGGTCATAACTCTTTTCTGAGCCCAGATTTGGAATCCAGAAAAGGAGTGCTTTAGGGAGGAGATTGAGGACGGTGGGCACGTGGACACTTCAGAAAGGCACAGAAAGCCAAGAAGTGGTACCAGGCGCATGTTCATGTCCCCATCATCTTCCCAAGTGTGTCCGCAGGGGCTCCGGATGGCGGATGAGCAGCGGATGAGCAGGTGTGCAGCCCGGGAAGAGCTGGATTCAGGAGCCAGAGAGAAGGGTGGGGCCCGGCCACCGCCGTGGCGTGGCCATGGGACTGCTGTCACTGAGGCGTTCTGTAGCCGTGCGCGCGGCGGCTGGCGACCAGGCATACGGTGCTGATCGCTTGCGGAGCGTGCAAATACCGAGTCATTCTGCTGCATGCCTGAACCTAATACAGTGTTAAATGTCAGGTGTGCCTCCTAGGATTTTAGGTTAATTACCCAAAATCCCTGAGGCTCCCTCTCCTCATTTACAAAATGCGTATAATAGCATCTTATCTTCAGCGTGTCGATACCGAGTATCCTCCTCCAAGGCAAGGCTCTGTGTTAAGCAGATGAGTGGAGGCAACAGGCTGCGTGTCTGAGACAGAAGAAAGGGGCGTCAAGGGGCGGGGCCTGGATTTCCAGATTGGGGCAGTGGGTCACCGTGGGCCTGGCCTCTGCCAGGCCTTCTGAAGGACTTCCCGGGGATGGACATGCCTGACAGGGCCTCGAGACACACAGCGCCATGCGTCTCTGCCTGTACCCACCCGCCCCGCACTGTGTTCAGGGTCTGCAAGGAGCTCAGGTGCAACCATTCTCAGGACTGTGTTCCGAAGCTGCCTTCTTCGGTGCCCGAGAAGCCCTGCATGTGTCACAGACGGATGGCTAAGGAAACTCACAGAACTATTCCTTCTTCGTGTTTCCTACACACGATGAACGTCTGGAGAGCCGTTTTCCGCGCTGGACTGGGAGCCGCCTGCGTGCACCGCTCATGGGCTTCTTGTTTCCCATGGTGGGGGCTCACCGTGAGCCTCGGGGGCAGGAACCGCACCAACTCCCAGCTCAGCGTTGCCGCCATCCTCCTTCCAGACCATCTCATCTGATAAAGTAGGAGATTCACAGGGCAGCTCTACCATGGTTTCTGTTTACTTCTAAAACACGACCGGCTGGTCAAAAAAGATCTGCAGAGCACAGGAAGTTTGGAGAACAACAAAAGGTCACCGTCGTCCTTCAATCAAAGACTGTGCCTGTGGGCATCCTGGTAAATGCCTCCCGTCCTTCCTCCCTGTACAACAAGGATCAGGAAGTACATGGAGTTTGCACACCACTTTTCTCGTGAGTGTTACATCAGGAAATTCTACAGTAGTGGAAAGGTCTCCAATGCTCAGTGCTTTGTACTGGATTTTATCAACCTGTTCTACCTCATCAGATATTTTTAAAGAGAAAGAAACAGAGCGTCACTGCCTATCTGCAGTGCATATGTGCGAAGTCCCAGGCGAGGCATGATCATAAGCGGAACGCGTGTCCGTCCTGCGCATCAGAGCCCTTGACACGCGGCGTGGAGGTCATCCCATGGGGAGGGAACAGGCAAAGCCAGACGCTGAATATTCATCCAGGACAGAAAATTAAGGCAACATATCAAATACAGAATTTAGGAGTATTTAAAAGTTAACATCATGGCTTCTTTGAATGTTAAAATGCCCGAAGAGCTCCCGTCCAGACAGCAGGTGATGTAACGAGAGATTGAGAGGGAGGGAAGCAGGTGGAGGGTCCCATTCCCTGTCTTCACACTAAGCCGGTAACTCCAGAAGCACCTGCACACTGTGGGGCCATGCTGGGCGCCCCTGCAGCCCACAAATGCTGGCCACAGCTGGCCCATCGGGGTTGGATGTCAGGTCTGATGTTTTTAGTTGGAGGAGAAGAAGGTAGAATTGGGGCCTTTGATAAATTACTTTGGTTCATTCCACTAAATGAATGGTTCTCCCTGCGGCTGCACACTCTACACTGGGCTCTGGTGCCATGACGTGAGCTTGCCCGGGATCCCCCAGCACCAGCTGGGCCAGGGTCCCCAGGAGATACTCCAGGCCTGAGCATCTCCTTGGGGGTATCAAGCCAACATTGAGCCAATAAAGGCACAGAGTGTCTTCGTAAAATTGAATTTCAGACAAACGACAGATGCTGCATAGGTACAATAAACAAAATTATTCTTTGAGTATCCGAACTTCGAATCTAACTGGGCATTCTGCATGTCATGTGGCATCCCTATGCAGAGACTTCTCAAGAGCGAGCGTTAGAACGACCCGTCCGTCAGAGACACGAGCTGGTCGTGCTGATCTTGGAGGCATCACACCATGCAGCTCGCTCAGCAGTAAGCCCAGGTGCGAAGGCCAGGTTTGCCTAAGCTTCAGAAGACCCTTCTCTCTGTCTTTAAAGTGGTATTTCCAGTTTAAACATGACGAGCAAATCTTCAAGCAAACTTTGGCATAAAACCTTATTAAATACAGAGAGTAGTGCAAAGGATTTAACACCATTTGTTTGGAATTTAGATTTAAAACAAACCACATTGAGACACCACCTTACACCAGTTAGAATGGCAAAATGGCAAAAATGGACAGGGAAAGAAACAACAAATGTTGGCGAGGATGTGGAGAAAGGGGAACCCTCTTACACTGTTGGTGGGAATGCAAGTTGGTACAGCCACTTTGGAAGACAGTGTGGAGGTTCCTCAAAAGTTTAAAAATAGAGCTACCCTATGACCCAGCAATTGCACTCCTGGGTATTCACCCCAAAGATACAGATGTATTGAAAAGAAGGGCCATATGCACCCCAATGTTCACAGCAGCAATGTCCGCAATAGCCAAACTATGGAAAGAGCCGAGATGCCTTTCAACAGACGAATGGATAAAGAAGATGTGGTCCATATATACAATGGACTATTACTCAGCCATCAGAAAGGATGAATACCCACCATCTGTACTGACATGGATGGAACTGGAGGGGATTATGCTAAGTGAAATAAGTCAAGCAGAGAAAGTCAATTATCATATGGTTTCACTTATTTGTGGAACATAAGGAATAGCATGGAGCACATTAGGAGAAGGAAGGGAAAAATGAGGGGGGAATTGGAGGGAGGGATGAACCATGAGAGACTATGGACTCTGAGAAACAAACTGAGGGTTCTAGAGGGGAGGGGGGTGGGAGGATGGGTTGGCCTGGTGATGCGTATTGAGGAGGGCACGTTCTGCATGGAGCACTGGGTGTTATACACAAACAATGAATCATGGATCACGACTTCAAAAACTAATGATGTACTGCATGGTGACTAACATAACATAATAAAATAAAATTTAAAAAATAAATAAAATAAAAAATAAAACATTATATAAAATACAACTAATGTCACTTTGGAAGTGAGTAGCGTTCAACTTCAAGAGCAGAAGGTACCGTTTCATCTGGACACTTTCAGATATTTAAATAACAGTCTCCTTTTCCCAGGTCCAGAAAAAGGCAACAGTGGATGCTGCTATTCGTCACGACTGAACTCCTTGAAGACACGTTTGTAACTCATGGGAAAGGCAGGGGTGGTGAGCTGAGCTCTCGAGCCTCCAGGCCCGGAGACGGGGTTGTGCCCGCGGTCACACAGCCCTCCCGTGTGGCGCCGACGCTCAGCCTGACACCTGTTCGCAGAGCCCTTGGTTGTCATCCTGACTTGGGTTGGGATTGACTCATTAGTGACTTTGCGTCGTTCTCTCAGCCGGACTTAAGTGACATTTAACTACGAGTGAGAAATCTGCAGACTTCAGGGGCCGCTTCTGCTGAGACTTGATCCTTGATCCAAAATTAAAATCATGAGTGTTTCTGTGGCTTTCAGGAAAAGCCGTTAGTAATCATCGTGGCAGTCCTGAATGGTGCAGCTGTGAACGGAACAGAAGGGAAGCAAACGTTAAGGCTAATCAGTGTCTTTGTCCTAACGGAGCAGAAATGAATTCTTAATTTAAGCAGCCTTCAAATCCCATCATTAGGGAAACAGCTAAAACCTAGGCTTGAGGATGCTTTTTTTAAAAGTAAACTTTTAAAGAACGGGAAGAATCTAGAAACTGGGCAGACTGTTGGAGTGCCAAACTTTGTGGGCCACTTAACTTTCTCAGCGGAGATCACGGAGCCCTGGGAACCACTGCCACGTGTCGTGCCTGAAGCCTGGGACCGCCCTGCAGTCTGGGGTGTCACCGGGCCCACGCCGGTAACACCAGTGACCCCCCGAGGCCCCTTTCTATCCGTCAGGAGGAGTTTTCTGACCTCAGCTGCACGGTCAGGAAACTCGTCTTCGAAGGTAGACTTGCTAACTTGACCGCCCGCCTCCACCCAGTCCCCATCCCTGAAAGAGCTCATGGTGACCTTCCTGGGGGAGGCTGACGTTGGTGGGTCTGAGCAAGGCGGGGAAGGCTCTGAGCAGAGTGGGACGTGCAAGCGAGCACAAGTGAGCAGGCGCCGGATGGACGGAGGCAGAGAGACCCCGGGGGCAAGGAGGCTCGTGACCTGCTCAGGGCCTCTGTGAGCCACGTTGGGTCCCGGGACTGGAAAAGGAACAGAACAGACCTGGAGTGGGGCCGACCCCCAAGGGAAGACCCAGGGTCAGCTGGGCACTGCGTGGGGGCCACGAATGGCCTTGGGGGACATCAGCTAGATGTTGAAACCTACGTTTAATAGCAAATCTTCCCATTCTACTCCCATCGGAGCAAAGCCTGCTGTCCCCACAATAAGAGGAAGTGACTGTCCTCTTCAGACAGAGATGAGGCTGGCTTCCACTGTCTCTCTGCTCCTGGCCACCCCGTGTGCCCTTCAGCCCCAGGGCTGTGCAAGGGAGCTTCGTGGGTGCCGGCAGAGAGGAGACGGAGGCCCACAGCCCTCCTCATGCACTCCCCATCTCTGCGCTGCTTCATTGTTTGGGGTTCTGTGTAGGTCGCATTTGGGAATGAGACTGCCCTGCTAACGGCTTGCGCTCCAGCATGCAGCGTGGACACCGGGGTTCTGGAGGGGCTGGGGGCAGGCCGCTTCTCCGCTCAGCCGGGAAGGACACGCGGCCGCCCTCCCACTGCCACGGAAGCCGCAGGCTACACCAACCACTAACACACATACATTCGTGGGAACGCTGTCAGGAACGGGGGATGGGGCGGAGTCCCAGCACGGTGCCTTAAAGCTGGCATTTTGTCTTCTTGGTGTTTATGAGGTAATCACGGTATTGTATTCCTTTACACGAAGAAATCCAGTATTTTCTTATGAGCAACTTGCCTGTTCATATACAAAGATTGTTTTTCCTTCGACCTACTATTTTAAAGCCCTTCCTGTTTCTTTTTTTTTTTTTTAAGATTTTATTTATTTATTTATTTCACAGAGAGAGACAGCGAGAGAGAGAACACAAGCAGGGGGAGCGGGAGAGGGAGAAGCAGGCTTCCCTCCGAGCGGGGAGCCCGATGCGGGGCTTGATCCCAGGACCCCGGGATCATGACCTGAGCCGAAGGCAGACGCTTAACGACTGAGCCACCCAGGGCCCCAAGCCCTTCCTGTTTCTTATTATCAATTCCAGGCTAGTGTGATTGGAGACAACTATTCTCCACCCAAAAGGTGTGATTTGTACCCGTACTTAAGAGGGTTTAAACACCCAGAGGTTGAAAGCAGTAGGACTTCATAGGTCAGGTGCTTATGAAATGCGGGTCATTCACTGCTGATGCCTCCAAACAGAGGCCACCACCCCGTGGCCGGAAGAGCCCGGCCCTGCAGCGTGAGAGGTGTGGTATCACGGGAACCCTCTTGTGGACACGTGGCTTACGCTCCCCAGGCCTCGATATCTGCACCCATCGTAGTGGAGATGAGGTCCTGCCTCACCACAGGCGGCTGGGGCAAAAAAGTGAACCAGGGGAGCCGTGACTCCCCGCAGACGTGCACATAGATTATTGTACATAGCACCCCTCTTCACCGCGTCTCCAAAATAACGCATCACGGAGACCCACAGGGAGTGGATCGCTCCCGGCCATGGGTGGTCTCGGTGCCAATCCCTACTTTCCAAGATTGAAGAAGGAGCCAGCTGCAGCAGTCGAATCCCGGGACGTGTATCCAGGAGGAAGAAGAGCTCCAGACACGTACGACAACAGGTATAACAACCCTGCCCAGAGCTGTAGGCACTCAGCCCTCCGAAGAGGACAGCGATGTCTCCATCCTCGGCGTGAGCGAACGGGCCTGAGAAGTTGATTTACACTCTCGTGGTAGACCCAGCTTTCTCTTTCCGGTCCGCCGTGCTGCCTCAGAATCCATCCCCTCGGGTCAGGGGACCAGCCGTGACCGGTAGTGAGGGACCATCCCAGGGAAGCTGTGAGCACTCCCCGGAGGAGGTGGATAGCTGCCCTGTGGACTCAGCAGAGCCAAACCCCGTCCAGTAGCTGTGCTGACGTCCCGTGTTTGGCTCTGGCCTCCTGGGGGCTGTTTGTGCGTGGAGGACCCTGGCTTGCTCCGTAGCCACCCCGTGCTGGGTGCCTCTCCTTCTTGCAGAGCATGTCATGCCTCCTCCTGTCTTCTAGGACCGGCGGTTTGCCTGTGAATCCACAGTTCTTGTTTCTGCCCCAGGATGGCCACACCACGTGTGTCCACAAGTGGATGTTGTGATTCACTGTCCAAATCCAACTCAGTTAATTGAGCTGGTCTCAGGGGTTATCTAGCCCCATTGCATGTCGGGAAGCACGTGACAGGCCCCGGGGCCGCCGGACACCCTGTGGGACCCTGTGCGTCCTCTTGAGAGCCAAGGGTGGGTCTGCTGTGCTCACAGGGGAGGAGGAGCATGGGGTCACGACCGAAGACTCTGCAGAAGGCGACTCAGGCCCAGCACTGTCCTCCTCCGATGGATCCTGAGACGTGCGCCTGCCTCCTAAATAGACGTCAAGGGGTGCCTGGCGGCTCAGTCGGTTAAGCGTCCAGCTCTTAGTTTTGGCCCTGGTCGTGATCTCAGGGTCGTGGGATCAAGTCCCACATCAGGCTCCATGCTCAGGACAGAGTATTCTTGAGGCTCTCTCTTGCTCCCCCTCTGCCCCTCCCCCCGGTCACGTGCTCTCACGCTCGCTCTCTCTCGCTCTCTTGAATAAATAAATAAATAAATAAGCTTGAAAAAATAAGAGGGAAATAAATAAATAAGCTTAAAAAAATAAAAGAGGGCCGCCTGGGTGGCTCAGTCAGTTAAGCATCTGCCTTCAGCTCAGGTCATGATCCCAGGATCCTGGGAGCAAGTCCTGCATCGGGCTCCCTGCTCCACGGGAGTCTGCTTCTCCCTCTACCCTTCACCCCTGCTCAAGATCTCTCTTTCTCTTACTCTCTCTGTCAAATAAATAAAATCTTGATAGATAGACAGATAGATGATAGATTGATAGATAGATGATAGATAGATGATAGATAGAAAGAAAGAAGTCAAATGTCCACCAACTTCCATGAATGTTGAATTTCTGCTTGAAGTTAGTCTCCCTGGGGGTCCTCTGGCCCATCTGTCCCTCCCCCATCCAAGGTCATTTCTGTCATCTCTTCTGCCCCTTCATTCAGGGGGTTTTACCTCATTCTGAGCAGTCCAAGACGGTGGACTTCCTCTTGAGGAAGGCCAGTGCGGAGTCTGCTGTGAATGAGACACGAGTCATGGCAGAGCATGGTGCCCACTCGCAGAGATAACAGAGCAGCCAGCTCGGGCTGCCTGTGACTGTGTGTCCTCAGCGCACTTACTCAGCCCCTCTGGGCCTCATCTTCCCCAGTGGACAATGTGGAGGCCACGACCCGAACGTGCTTGTGAGGATGGGCTGTGGGGAGACACTGAGCTCGGGTTCCCTTCCCGAGGAGCTGAGTGTCTTACAGAGCTGAGACACCCCTCCCGTGACGGGGGACGTAGGTGTTCTACTGAGTGCCATGACGGATTATCTCAGCCCCCTTCCTAGATGCTGGGGGTGCAGGTGGGAGTCTGCTGGCGATCACAGGGGCGCTGGAGAGTGTGCCCGTGTCCCGCCATGCGCGGGGCCGATCGGGGCTCTTTGGGCTGCACCCAGGTGCATCTGATGCTCAGCTCAGACAGGCCTCACACACGTGCAGTCAGGCACGGGCTCTGGAGAAGCGCGATGACACAGAGCCACAAAAACGCCCTGAGGTCCCAACAGCCGTGCTGGGTCACATGTCAGAGGGCACTGATGTCATCAGCTTTCGGTATAAAAGACAAACAGCTCATAAGTTGGGTTCAGTCGGAGGGGTCGTGGGTGCCCAGCCCGAAGCAGGGGGTCCCTTCAGGGGTCATGACAGCGAAGACCGGACTCATTAGATGCATCTCAGTGCGTTGTGGAGGGTTTCCAAGATGTTCACGTCTGTGGCACGTTTCTGTTTTTGCTCTGAAACGTGATGGAAGTTTGAACGTGAGATCTGACGAGGGCGCCTCGTTTCCCAGGAGGGACTCATGGGCACCTCGTGTCTGCACTGTTTCGGGCCCTCCTGGCTGTGGCGGGGTTGGCGTGGATGGTGGAAAATCAAGACGCTGGGTCAAGGCGGCTCACCGCCCGCCGGTTCAGAAGGTCTGGGTGCAGAGCCCGCAGAGCCGCTCCCCCCCACGCCTGCGCATGTTTGCTGCAACCGTGACACTTGTCTGCACGACGTCGGTGGGCAGAGTTCCGTTCCTCAGCACGGACTGGGAGGAAGAGAGACGCCTGAGGGTGTGAGCATGTGTCCGTGGGGCTGTCAGAGGGGGCAGTGGGCCCGCACCCCTGCTGCTTCATGAACGTATGGTGGCACCCGGGGCGGACTCTGGGAAGGGCAGGTCAGTCTGGGTGAAGGGCACATGCAGCCCCACCAAGTGACCCTGAGAGGCAGGGCCTGGCGGTAAGGACACCAGTAGGCTCTTCGAACGTGCAGCTGCATCCGCTGCGAGGCAAAGCCCAAGGTTGGCAGGCGGCCTTTGCCCTCCGCCCATACCCTATTTTGTTGTTTTAATGTGAAGGTTTTGCTTAGTTGAGTTGCTTCTAGGCCTCATTTTATCCCAGTCCGTCTGACAAACGACAGGAGCAGAGGCGAAACATGCCGTGAATCATTCCTACCCATAAGACTCAGGACTGACCTTCACCCGACTCACCGTCATCCAGGGAGGATCGTTCTCGAGAGTGAGACGGGTCCCCGCGTCCAGCTACAGGGATTACACCACGGAGCTCACGCTCTCTGTGAATGCTCGGCTTTGTGGGCTCGTGTGAGCATTCTGTCTGTGGCCTACGTGTGCCCGGTGTGTGTGTCCCAGCTGTCGTGACGAGCTTGTGATTTCTACAACCAGTGCAACGTGGACGCGTCCGTCAAAGTCCTTGTGTTGACGCTTGCTCTGTCTTTGCCGTGTATGTGTGTGTTTAAGGAGAACACGATCTGAGACGGAAGGTAGGTTGTTGGGGCTTATTCTGCTGATTCCATGCTTCCCCGACTAACGCAGGCTGCTTTCGAGCTGGCCACATGGACCACGTGACCACGGTCCCCATGGCAACTGTATTTATTTAGGACTGTGCCTTATATTGCATTATATTTCTAAACAAATGAAAACATTGCCATCTCTGCTCTCACATTCTACCTAATGTGGCCATCTGGCTGGCCGGCGCTGGACTAGACCACTCATTGGCAGGAAACACGGCCCCAAAGTGTGCAACCTGCCGTAAGCCATGCGGAGACGGGGCGTGGTCAGATCACACTAAATAATTTTAATAGGCTGTCTTGTAAAATACTTAGCCCAGTTCAGACCTTTATTATTCATATATAAAAGTTTAATATATATAACTTTTAAGAGCAGTGTCTGGAGGCCCCCTGAAATGAAATTCTGCTGCAGATTTGTGTGAGAGATTGGCAAGCGTCTCCCACTGCCGACCTTCCTTAATGTCCTGTAAAGTTAGAGAAAATGCCAATTTGCTAGATTGAAGGTGGTGGTAGCCTATGTGGGCTCGATCACGGCACCCTAGAATGACTCCGTTTGCAGACTATAGCGTGGATAACCGTATCTACTATTACTAGCAGGATGTCAATGTGGCATTTTTGCCTCAAAACTCATTCAAGAATATTGACAGCCTGCATAAATGCACATGGAAAAATTACATTTATGCAATATGTGCCAAAATGATGACGTGTGTATTATATACACAGTTATTTGCAAAAGGGTCCTTACCTGAAGCTGCCTGTCTCCCTGGGGACACCAGCTGCCTACACCTCTCACTCCTGATTCGGCGTGGGGTCGAGGACCCCGGGGCCGCACAGGTGCAACCCAGGGCAGGGACTGCCAGGCTTCTCTCACCCAGCTCCGTGGGGGGCAGCTGGGTAAAGAATGCAGCTCTCTGCATCTCTCTGGCCTCTGCCACCCCCTCTGGGAAGGGCAGGGCCGTTCTTCCTCACACAGTGACATCCCTGTAAGAACATCGTGTCTGCGTTACATGCAAGTGAGCGACTGAAAATCACTGCTAGTGATGTGAACCCGAAATGTTCTCCCAACGAAAAGAAAGAAAATTCATGTTTGGGAAGAATCTGACCTAAGATTAACTAGCATTAAGCAGTAATGCAGGAACTGCAGGCTTTGAGTATTGGTGAAGGAGGCCTGAGTCTAGAGCTTTCTGGAGAAGGGAGGAAGTGCCAGGTAGTGTAGCTCTCATGGGGGCTTCCAAAGTGGGACATGGCTTTGGGCTGCAGAGTGTGGCCGACTCTGCAGAGTCTCATAAGTCTGCGTAGAGCTCAGATTTATTATTGATTATTGATTAAACCCGAGGTAGAGCTGAGAACCACGGACGCCCTGCCTGAGTTGGCACCTGCACGTAGCTCTGAGCCGTGGCCCTGGAGCAACTGGGAAGAGTCTCTGGTGTTTGGGCGTCTGGGTGAAGAGTGTTGGAGATGCACTGAGCTGACGGCCGTGTACCCCTGAACATACTAAAGAATGACTCTGTTTCTCTCTTGCAGAGGAAGAGGGCGGGGACCTGGTCCAGCCCGGCATCAGCTTTCCGGGGCCAGCAGAGGAGGATCTAGGTAGAGTACACATCACCTCAGCCCTGGTGACGCGGAGATTAGACACAGCGGGGCACGCCCCGGGCCGGACGACTCTCTGCACCTCAGAGACGGGATCCCTCCCCACAAAAATGGTTGAAGCATGTGTGTGACCTTGGCATGCCCTAATTTAAAGAACTGAATGAGATGTGGTGAACGTTTTAAATAATTTGTACAGAGTGGAGAAACTATAAGTGAGAACACATTTGCTCCAGATCACTGCAGACTAATTACTAAGACAGCTAGTCATTATGAATAACGATTAAAGCAGTCAGTAGCGTAATTGATACACGTGTAGAATGGCACCTCTCTCCCTTGCTCCCTCGTGACTAAACCTTACTCTGAGTAAATCCAAGGAAGAGAAGAAGCCTTTACTCACAGCTCTTTACGTGGCTCTTTACCTGACACAGACAGCTGAGTGCGTGGGCAGGCCCAGCATACACTGGGGCGTGGGTGTCGAGTGCAATCATGTGCTTTCTTGCAGGGAGCTCCGAATTATGATATGATATAATAGGATAGCATATTCTCCCCGGGGCTAGTTAGAGTCATGTGGAAATTTTACTTTTATGTTGTCACAGACACAATAAAGCCAGTGCCACCTTTGGCCGTGATCACTTGACATGGATCACACGTACGTGGAGAGGGGCCGGTGTTTCTGTAAGACACGTGAGCTGTTGAATAAATTCAACGTCCAACAGTCCGTGAGAACCCCCCCCACACACACACCATAGCTCAGGCTCCCGCTGTCATAGCACTCAGGGCTGAATTATGGATCAAAAAGATAATTCCTACTTGAATTTGAATTTTTCTTAACTGATTTCAGACCTTTAGCCAATGAATCTGTTGCCCATTTGATTGGCTTAAAGAATAGTACTGTAAATGGAGGGGGTCTATTTGTATAAGTCTGTGATTTCTTTTAAAGAAAAGTAGAGGCAAAAAATTTTCTTTTCAATTAAGTTACGAATATAGGTGTAGTTCTGAAAGAGTGACGGCTAGTGATGGGACATTTTGCACTGCAATGGAGCTCAAAATGTATTTCTAACTTGCCCTCCTAAACAAGCCTTTCTTTGCTCAGAAACATGCAAGCGAAATCATCTTCCCTTCCTGCTGGAAAGGCGTCCCAGCTTTCTCATTTGAATTCTGTTCCACTCTGGGGACGGTCCCTCGCAAGCAGGTCTCGGGAGGCATCCAGTGAGTGCACGACTCATTTGACTTCTGTTTCCCTGGGGCTTTGGGAGTAGCCCACCTGCGTCTTGCGCTGTGCGGTTTGGATGTCATGATTGTGTCTGGTGCCCGTTCTTTCCCGAGACAGTCTCTCGGAATGGGGCAGACGCGCGGAAACCGAGGAAGAGTGTGCATCTGCAAGCCCTGTTTTTGTGGCCGGCGGGACTCGAGGCTGACACGTCCACTGTGCGGGGGGATCCCAGGGAGAGCTGGCCCACCTCGGGGAGACAGGTGCCCCTTCTCGGCTGGCTCGCGGCGGCTGGGTGTTGTTTCCCTGGGGCCGGGGCTGCAGGAAGGGCCCAGATGACTGAGCAGCATGAAACTAAACTCCAGGTCATGGGAATCACACCGGAAACACAGGTGCCCCCCCCCCCCCTTGCTGCCAAGTCCCGGACTCAAGTCTAAATGTGTGCCATAGTCACGTGAGCTGAGTGCAGCCAGGCAGGTGCGGGGCGGAAGGGGTCTGCGCACCTCCCCGTGGCCCGCGGACCCGCAGCCTGAGTTGGCGCCCACGCAGGGCCGCTTCCCGGGGCCGTGTTCACAGAGGGTGCCCATGTGGGCGGACAGGCCGCGGTGCTCAGGAAGTATTCTTTGCATTTGGTAAGATAGACACAACATAAAATTGACCATTTTGACCATTTTTAAGTGTACATTCGGGGGCATGGAGTACATTCACGTGGTCGGGCAACTGTCCCCAGCCCCGCCCCCAGGACCCCCATGTTCCCCATCGGCCCCTCCGCACCCCTGTCCCAGCGCCCGCGTCCCCCAGCTCGGTGACCGGCATCCTGCTCCGCTTCCCTGAGTCTGACCACCTTGGCTCCTGGGCTGAGCGGCTCCTGCAGAACCAGTTCTGCTGCAATGGGCTTCTCTCACTCAGGGCCATGTCCTGGGGACTCACCCACGTCGGAGCAGATGACACAGTCTCCCTCCTTCTCGAGGCTGCGTGACATTGCCCCATGGGGACACACCACATCGTTTGTCCGTTCACCCGTAATGGACACCGGGCTTGCCTCCCCCTCCAGACTCTGCTGAATAATGCCGCTGGGTGTATAAAACCTCTCCGGGACCTTGCTCTTAACTTTGGGGGATGCACCCAGGAGTAGACTTGCTGAATCACGTGGTAACTCCACTTCCAATTTTGTTTTGAGGAACCTCGTACTGTTTAGGGACAGAAAGTGTTAGGTGAGCTGTTTCTACAGTCTGGCCATGACAGGACAGTGATCCCAAGAATGTCAAGGGACAGTCAGATTTGGGAGGCTTTGGTCAGAAAGAAAGACGAGGATTGGGGGCTGTTGGCCCTCAGGAGCTCTCAGACACACATCTGGTTTCCCCGCGTGAGGACAGGAATGGGCAGGTGCAGTGTGTTCGGTGGCGGGAAGGCGTGTTAGGACCCCAGGCAGAGGTCACCCGGCTCAGGGACGTGCACATGGCTCTAGCGATTGTTTTCAGCACATTGACCGGGACAGTGGGTCTCAGCCGTGGTTGTCCCCAGCCAGCACCACCACTCGGTATCAGAAATACCGCAACCTGGTTCCCGGGCCCACACGTTCTGATGCAAGGCTGCCTCTAGGGTTCCCTGCGCGTGCCCACATGCACCCCCAGGGTGGAGAACGCTGGTGTGAAGGGCAAGCGCCGATGGTGACAAGAGGGTGAAGGGGGGGCAGGGCCGGGAGGGGTGGGAGCACGGGCGGGAAGGGACAAGTTCTGCGCGACGCTCCCAGGCTGCAGTACTAACCAGTCAGGAGCAAACACCATACTGTGGAACTGCCCGTGTCCTCCTCTGCAAATTGAGGGGCTGCACTGCATGGGGTTTGCGGGCCCTTCCGTCCTGAATGCGCAGCTCTCCGATTCTCCTGCACCAAATCCAGGTGCAGAGCACTTCGCAGGGCCCTCAGTGCTGTGGTCATGGAAGGTGTGTCCTTTCTGCGCGTGGTGGCATGTTTTGAGGCCGGCAAAGGCTGCGTCCGTCCGCACAGAAGCCAGGCGAGCTTTCCTCTGCTCCCTTCAAAGCTCCCGCCTGTTTCTCCCCCAACTGGCCTCAGTCTCTCTGAGGAAAGGCGAGCGACGCTGGCTGAAAGACCAGAAACTGTCTTTAGTGACAGAGAATTTAGGAATAAATGCCGTGCTCAGGCTGCGACCCATTACGGGCGTAGCTAAGGGTGTGTGCTCTGAAGCTCACCTATTATCAGGTATGGAAATAATTGTATGAGGAGGAAAGTGCCACGGAAAATAGGAAGATAAAAAAGGCTTCTTTGCAATTCATCTAAAGTCAGTGATGAAAATGAATTAATTTAGCTCATTCACAATGGCTGCAATAGAAGAGAAAAACCTACTTTTTCCAGGGGAAACGTCTGAGGGAGGACCTTCAGACACACTAACATTAAATTGCTCGGCCAGTAATTTTGTGACCCTGGTTCACGATAGGAGCCATTGGTCTACGGATGCCTTTTCTTCATTCTCTCGAGCATGATATTTAAATCAGTTGCAAAGAGTTGGCAGTTTATAAGCACTTATGAGCTCTATGATGTGGACCCAAATTCTGCACGGGTAAGTCGACTGCAAAGTGGAACTTCTTCAAAGGGCAGATTAAATGATCAAAGAATGGTAGGTACATATTGTATGAGATGCAGCACAGAGAAAATGGGTGAATATTGTAAAAGGCACTTGCACACTAGAGTAATGATGCCCAACACATAGAGGCTTCCGTGGGCCGGGCACGTGTGCTGAGGATGTGTTCTCATTCAGCGGACACCCCCGGGCCCTGATCACGTCTACACAGCATAGGACCTAACATACAAAACTTACTTTAAAAGAGCTCCCTCTTCAGAGGGTGATATTTTACATCCTTCTATAAGCACCCTGGCCATCTTGTAGACATGTAGTTTTGTAACTCGATGGGCATCCACACTTATTTCCTTAAGGTGAATTCCTAGAAGTTTCTAGAAACTGTGAAGTGGTGCCATGTTTCTATCTAGACAACAACAGTGTGTTCATTGCTGCACCCTGAGCATCTGGAGCCCTCTCTCCATCCTTCCCCACCCTCCCCGTGTCCTCCCCACACTCCTGGGATATTCAGGATTTCTCCCAGCCGCCCATGGGAACCCAGGGGCCCCAGGGGGCCAAACCACTCTCCAGCATGTGACATCAGCAGTTACTGTCACACGTGCAGAAAAGGTGGGAAAGGTTACATGTCAGTGAAGGGAGCATCCAAAAAGAGGATTTTATGTGACCATTTCTTGTTAAAACAACCTGAATAGGCC
Organism: Mirounga leonina; assembly: GCF_011800145.1. Lineage (NCBI taxonomy): Eukaryota > Metazoa > Chordata > Mammalia > Carnivora > Phocidae > Mirounga > Mirounga leonina. The sequence continues at coordinate 40,339,889 of NW_023270320.1, read as the reverse complement.
AATAACCGGTAATGAGACTGAAGCAGTGATCAAAAACCTCCCAAAAAACAAGAGTCCAGGGCCTGATGGATTCCCTGGGGAATTCTACCAAACATTCAAAGAAGAAATAACACCTATTCTCCTGAAGCTGTTTAAAAAACAGAAACAGAAGGAAAGCTTCCAGACTCATTCTATGAGGCCAGCATTACCTTAATCCCCAAGCCAGGCAAAGACCCCATCAAAAAGGAGAATCTCAGACTGATTTCCCTGATGAATATGGATTCCAAAATCCTCAACAAAATCCTAGCTAATAGGATCCAACAATACATTAAAAGGATCATCCACCAAGACCAAGTGGGATTTATCCCCAGGATGCAAGGGTGGTTCAACATTTGCAAATCAATCAATGTGATAGAACACATTAATAAGAGGAGGGAGAAGAACCATATGGTCCTCTCAATTGATGCAGAAACAGCATTTGACAAAATACAACATCCTTTCCTGATTAAAACTCTCCAGAGTATAGGGATAGAGGGAACATTCCTCAAGTTCATAAAATCCATCTATGAAAAACCCACAGCGAATATCATCCTCAATGGGGAAAAGCTGAGAGCCTTTCCCTTAAGATCAGGAACACGTCAAGGGTGCCCACTCTCACCACTGTTGTTCAACATAGTACTAGAAGTCCTAGCAACAGCAATCAGACAACAAAAAGAAATAAAAGGTATTCAAATTGGCAAAGAAGAAGTCAAACTCTCTCTTTTCGCAGACGACATGATACTTTATGTGGAAAATCCAAGAGACTCCACCCCCAAATTACTAGAACTCATCCAGCAATTCAGTAATGTGGCAGGATACAAAATCAATGCACAGAAATGTTGCTTTCTTATACACTAACAATGCAACTGTAGAAAGAGAAATTAGAGAAATGATTCCATTTACAATAGCACCAAAACCCATAAGATACCTTGGAATAAACCTAACCAAAGAGGTAAAGGATCTATACTCTAGGAACTACAAAACACTCATGAAAGAAATTGAAGAAGACACAAAAAGATGGAAAAATATTCCATGCTCATGGATCGCAAGAATAAACATTGTTAAATGTCTATGCTACCCAGAGCAATCTATACCTTCAATGCCATCCTGATCCAAATTCCAATGACATTTTTCAAAGTGCTGGAACAAACAATTCTAAAATTTGTATGGAATCAGAAAAAAAACCCAAATTGCCAAGGAAATGTTGAAAAAGAGAAACAAAGCTGGGGGCATCACGTTGCCGAACTTCAAGCTCTATTACAAAGCAGTGATCACCAAGACAGCATGATATTGGCACAAAAACAGACGTATAGACCAATGGAACAGAATAGAGAGCCCAGATATGGACCCTCAACTCTGTGGTCAAATAATCTTTGACAAAGCAGGAAAAAACATGCAATGGAAAAAAGACAGTCTCTTCAATAAATGGTGCTGGGAAAATTGGACAGCCACACACAGAAGAATGAAATTCGACCATTCTCTAACACCATTCAGAAAGATAAACTCAAAGTGGATGAAAGACCTCAATGTGAGACAGGAATCCATGAAAATCCTAGAGGAGAACATAGGCAGTAACCTCTTTGACATCACCCACAGCAACTTCTTTCAAGATACATCTCCAAAGGCTAGTGAAACAAAAGCAAAAATGAACTTTTGGGACTTCATCAAGATAAAAAGCTTCTGCACAGCAAAGGAAACAGTCAACAAAACAAAGAGGCAACCCACAGAATGGGAGAAGATATTTGCAAATGACACTACAGATAAAGGGCTGGTATCCAAGATCTATAAAGAACTTCTCAAACTCAACACCCAAAAACAAATAAGTCAAATAATGGGCAGAAGACATGAACAGACCCTTCTCCAAAGAAGACATACAAATGGCTGACAGACACATGAAAAAGTGTTCATCATCATTAGCCATCAGGGAAATTCAGATCAAAACCCTACACCAGTTAGAATGGCAAAAATGGACAGGGAGAGAAACAACAAATTTGGAGAAGTTGTGGAGAAAGGGGAACCCTCTTACACTGTTGGTGGGAATGCAAGTTGGTACAGCCACTTTGGAAAACAGCGTGGAAATGCCTCAGAAAACTAAAAATAGAGCTACCCTATGACCCAGCAATTGCACTCCTGGGTATTTACCCCAAAGATACAGATGTATTGAAAAGAAGGGCCATATGCACCCCAATGTTCATAGCAGCAATGTCCGCGATAGCCAGACTGTGAAAGAGCCAAGATGCCCTTCAACAGATGAATGGATAAAGAAGATGTGGTCCATATAGACAATGGAAGATTACTCAGCCATCAGAAAGGATGAATACCCCAGTTTTACATCAACATGGATGGGACTGGAGGAGATTATGCTAAGCGAAATAAGTCAAGCAGAGGAAGTCAATTATCATATGGTTTCACTTATTTGCGGACCATAAGGAATAGCATGGAGGACATTAGGAGAAGGAAGGGGAAAATGAAGGGGGAGGAAATCGGAGGGAAAGATGAACCATGAGAGACTATGGACTCCGAGAAACAAACAGGGTTTTAGGGGGGAGGGGGGAATGGTTAGCCCGGTGATAGGTATTAAGGAGGGCACGTACTGCATGGAGCACTGGGTGTTATACGAAAACAATGAATCGTGGATCACCCCATCAAAAACTGGTGACGTATTGTATGGTGACTAACAAAACATAATAAAATTTTAAAAAAAAACTTTGTTGTTATACAAAGAAATCAAAATTACTTTTAAAGTTACTAATATTATTAGGATATTAGGAATTTGATTCTAAATTTCTGGAACGCATTTCCTAGTTTTCCCCCTAAATACCCATTTTTAGCTTGCACAATTTCTGAGCTTGGTTGCTGTCACATGAATTATAGTACATTGTCCCTGGGTTGGTTCCCTTCCTCAAACAGTGAATCTTTGTTGACCACGCATGCACGCCTTCGTCCTAGTCTGTTCAGCTGCTGTGACAAATGACTACAGACTGGGTGGCTTATGAACAGTAGCATCCATTTGTCACAGCTCTGGAGGCTGAGGTCTGAGATCAAGGTGCCGGCGATTTGGTGTCTGGTGAGGCTTCTTCCCGGGCTCCTGTGTCCTCGCATGGCAGGATGTGGGCACTCTCTGGGGTCCCCCACGACCTAATCACCTCCCTGAGGCCCCCCTCCTAATGCCATCACCTTGGGTGTAGGGTTCCACCTATAACTTGAGGGGGGACACAGACATTCAGACCATAGCAGCCTTCGTTCAAGCGATACTAATTCAGCGTTTTCTGCTCTGTGGGACGCACCCACCGAGTGAGCAGCGGGCTCCCCGACTTAGCAAGCTCCACGAGGTGGAGGGGTGAGAGATGGAGCACACGAGCAAAGCTGCTGTATAGACAAGAGAAAATCAGCGCAGCTAGAGAGGTAGGGACGGTGTTCTCTAGAAATGCAGGCAAAAATCAGATCAGCGCAGACCAAGGAACCAGAGGCCATGGTGACGAACGCGGACAGGCTCGGGGCCAGAGAGGGGAGTCCGCTCTGCGGAGAGGGGGGCCGTAGCGCCAGTCCTGAGCGCAGTGCCCTGCGTGGGGCGGGGCTGGGACAGGCGCAGCCACAGGACAGCCGGGGGCCCGCGGGACAGCCCTCCTGGCGTGGGGCGCCGCGTCCGCCTCCTGCACCCCTGACCCTGCCCTGGAGTCCCGACAGCAGCCCTCAGCGCATAAGTCTTGTCAGTGTGCGTACGGGGACATTAAAGAGCTCACGTTCAGAAGACATGCGCCCGTTACGGATTGGCACGTTGTCCTGGGCGAGCAGCTCCTTCTGGAAGGTGAGGGCGGTGAGACGCAGCTGTCCAGCGCGGGTTCCTCTCGCCGGGCAGAGGCACGCGGGGCTCGGCTCTCACAGACTCAGAGGGCCTGCGGGGCTCGGCGCGCACAGAGCCCTTGAGGAGATGAGTGAAGTGGGCGCCTCCGCAGGGGCAGCCGCTGAGCGCCCATGAGTCCGGGAGCCAGAACTAACACACACGATGTGCAGGATCCACAGGGATCTGCAGAACAGGAGGCTCACGAGGAGGGTTCGAAGGCATAGAAGGACCCTGGCGGATGCGGGAGAAGGATACTTCAAGGGGATGCTCATTCGCTGGTTTTGTTTCCGCCGGCCCCACCTCAGACTGTTCACACGGGGGCACATGACTGCAGGGAGGCCACTGGGTCAGAGCATCTGGGCCTCTGCACAGGGGACGCCACGCATGTCCCCGGGCCCCCGGGTGTGGCCATCGAAGATGCTTTCTGCACCTGTCGCCAGGCGTCCCCCCACGCCAGGAGCCCTGTTTCCTCCCTCACATCCCTGGGCCTCGGGGCCACTATGCATCCTGCTGTCACCACAAGGCCAAAGACCAAAACGATTTTACTTTCGCCTTTGGTCTCATGTCTGGATGCTTATTTTATTCAGGAGCTTGTCTAGCTACTTTTTGATGCATACTCAGGGTTTTTTTTTTAATGATTTCAAAGCTAAAATAGAATCTTGTGCATTAACGTGTCTTCTTGCTTCCTGTGTATATATATTTTTTCTACAGAAACCTCCAGTTTCGGGGCAGGGCAGGGTAGGGTCTACAACAGCAGTTCCCCACGAGGGCGGCTTTGCCCCGAGGCTCTTGGGGCTCTTCAGCAGGCCTGCCTGCAGAAAATCCCTAAGGGAAGCAAGCCAGTTCCAAACGTGTATTTGCACGCACACACGTGCACACATGCATGGTCTTGCAAATTCAAGCAACAGCATGGTTCACCTTCCAGAGCTGTGCCTTTTGAAATAACACTTTCCCAGGCTGGCAACTCCTCAAATAAACGCATGATGGTTTGGCAGTAAGTGCAGTAGTCTTGGGTGGAAATGGATTGGGAGGGAAGTAGACAAGGTGGCAGACGTGTTGTTTAATAGGGAAGATGTGACTCGTCCTGTTGACCTTCCCCTAATTCAGTAAGAGATTTTATTTCATGTTTCTGCTCATCTATACTGACATGACACTGATTTTTTAAACTGTGGGTTGCACTGATGGGCCATGAATTCAAGTCTCCCATCAATTTTTAGGTGAAAAAGAATAAAAAGAACAGAAATGTATCGAATGTGTAGAATGGGAAATACAAAGTGTATCACACGTAATGAGGGCAAATAGCATTTGAGGAAACAGTGTGTGTGTGTGTGTGTATTAGGTTCTAGCTCAAAATGCATTTTGTTTTGTGGAACGTCATCAAAAAAAAAAAGTTCTGAAGCCACTGAGAGATTGTCTTGCAGAAACTGGGGTGGTAGAAAGAGAGGAAGTTACTTTTGTGTCACGTGCAGTATTTGGGAACAGGAGGGGGTGCGGGGAGGGGGCCCCAGGGTAGGGATCACCGGCTGCTCGTCACGACAGGTGCACTCCTGATGACTCCAGTTCCTGCTCGAGGACGGGGCAATCCGCCTAGTTTCTGTGACTTTGAATCCTTAAATATTTGTTTGCTTATTTTATTTTAAATAAAAGGGTTGGTTAATGAAACTACTTCCCACCTCATACATAGGATTAGGAAGATTAAATCTGATGATGTAAGACCTTAGCAAGATTTATCACAATGAGTGTTCGACAAGTGTTCGCTTTTACCACAATTACCATTACTGGAAGTTCCTTGCTATTAAACTAACCCAGGGATCAGGGATTGAGTTTCGGAAATCTGTGGGAACGTGAGCATAGAGAACGCGTACAGGGAAGATGGGCGTGGCGCACCCTGGTTTTCCTTCCTGTCATTCCGGACCCTGATTTCCGTGACGACTAAATTCATTTGCAAATTTCAGTCACTGGAAACACGGACTTCCGGGATTGTTTTTGGATTCTGAAGGTGTTCTGTGTGTGAGGGTTTCCCTCTTCAAGGGCACATGACTCGTAAGCATGCTCATGTGCAAATGTGCCTGGCAAGCAAGTAGAAGGAACGCACAGGAGGTGTCTGTCATTTGCTGGAGAATTAAGTAGAAGCAGGCGGGCTGGTCAGGAGGGCGCTGGAATCCTGCTGATTTGTGGGGACGCTGGCCTGTGTTGGTGACGCATGGCTTGTGGGACGGAGGAAAGGAAAGGTCAGCTGTCAGGAAGGAAGCCGGGGTCATCTGACCAAATGTGAGGCAGCTGGGGAACTTCGCAGTTTGGGAAAAGTGGAAAGTAGCAGATGCCCTGAGGTTAGGGGAAATCTTACCGGTCCTCGATGGTGGTGCCCCTCCAGGCTTACTGGTGGCTTCGTGAATGAGGAGGGGACAGCTGCTTAGTGGCAGGACACATGACAGCAGATGCAGGAGGCGCAAGAGAGGAAGGGACCATGTCTGAGGACCCGCAGCACACGCTCTTTGCCTTCTTCCCGACACCTCGGGACAGGGTCAGTCCCATGGCCAACTGCCCAGCTGTCCCTCTCTGTGCAGGTGAGGCTGAAGCTCAGACACCTCTCCGATCTAGTGGCCACATCCCACAGCTCAGACCCCCTCCCCAAGGAGGGCACCATGCGTCACAGACCGTGCGTCTGGTCCATTGTCCCTGACTCACATGCAAAGGGCTTGCTGTGCACTTGACACCCAAGATGGAATTAAGTGTCATGTAAATAATAAGGAATTGCAGGTAGAGTAAACATACAGCTAACATGCATGTGAGCACTACATATGTTTATTTGCTTCATTGGCCTGTATACCTTTGTTTTATTAAGTTTTTAATTTTAATTCCACTATAATTAACATACAGTGTGATCCTAGTATCAGGTGCACAATATCGTGATTCAGCACTTCCATACACCACCCGGTGCTCATCAGACAGTGCGCTCCTTCGTCCCCATCACCTGTTCCCCCAGCCCCCACTCACCTCCCCTCTGGTCCCATCAGTGCGTTCTCTATGGTTAAGAGTCTGTTTTTTGGTTTGCCTCCCTCTCTGTTTTTTTTTCCCCCTTTGCTTGTTTGTTTTGTTTCTCAAATTCCACATATCAGTGAGATCATTTGATAATTGTCTTTCTCTGATTGACTTATTTCACTCAGCATAATCCCCTCCAGTTCCATCCACATTGCTGCAAAGGGCAAGGTTTCATTCCTTTTGATGGCTGCATAATATTCCATTGTATATATATCCCACCTCTTCTTTATCCATTCATCTGTCGATGGACATCTTGGCTCTCTCCACAGTTTGGCTATTGTGGACACTGATGCTATAAACATTGGGGTGCATGTACCCTTTCGGATCCCTACTTTTGTACCTTTGGGGTAAATACCCAGTAGTGCAAGTGCTGGATCATAGGGTAGCTCTATTTTCAACTTTTTGAGGAACCTCCATACTGTTTTCCAGAGTGGCTGCACCAGCTTGCATTCCCACCAACAGTGGAGGAGGGTTCCCCTTTCTCCGCATCCCCGCCAACATCTGTCGTTTCCTGACTTGTTAATTTTAGCCATTCTGACTGGTGTGAGGTGGTATCTCATTGAGGTTTTGATTTGGATTTCCCTGATGCTGAGTGATGTGGAGCATCTTTTCATGTGTCTGTTGGCCGTTTGGATGTCTTCTTTGGAGACCTGCACACCTTTCTGATCTCAGCAATGGACTTCTCTCCTTTATGTGTGGAATGCTCTTGGATTTGTTCTCTCCCCTTGGTCAGCAGCTGTCCCCCCAGGTCACTGGGTAATTCAGCACACACCGTCCGCAGGTACAAGCATTCCCATCACCATCACAGTGTAGAGCTGAGACATATGTTTCTGTAGTGGGTGGAGGCCTTCCGTGGGAATGATGGTGCATGGGCACGACAGTCAGTGTGTCCATGAGCAAAGTGGAACCTCAAAATCTGTTTAGTAGTTCAGAAGTAATATGCTCCCAGTCTTATTGGAGTAGAATAAAAAGCATGCATATTTCAAATCATGAATTTGGTATAAAGTGAATGCTAGCTATAATTAACATTAAATATTTAACTAACGATATTGTAGGAGGCTCCCTTACATCAGGGCCCCTCACACCTATTTGGCGTCAGCCCACGCAGACAGGGCAGAGGCCTCAGACCTACTCACCCCGTGGTCCCCAGGCTCCCGTAGGAAAAGCACCAGGTCCAGAGACTGCAGGAGAACTCATTACACCCATGGCACATGGCCTGTTGCTCTCAGACACCAGATACTTAGTTCTGGTAGAGGAGAAAAATACGAGCTTATGCACACACACAAAAAATGTTTTAAGATTTTATTTAGAGAGTGTGTGAGGGGGGAGGGGCAGAGGGAGAGAGGGAAAGAGAGAAGCTCAAGCAGACTCCCCACTGAGCACGGAGCCCGACACGGGGCTCAGTCCTATGACCCTGAGATCATGACCTGAGCCAAAACCAAGAGTCAGACATTCAATCGACTGAGCCACCCTGGCGCCCCTATATGTTAAATAAAATAACACCCTACAAACCTAAAACTAACCCAGGAATTGTATTATACTCACCCTGAAAATATAATCAAAGTTATTTATTTTACATAATTTCCTAAGCAGAACATCACGAGTTAAATTAAACGTCACCCTTCCCACAAATTGTGATGAATCACGAGAGGCATTAGGGCTGGAGGTGAAAGTGTAAGTGTACCGTGATTCCCTCTGAAGCCTCAGCACCTTGATACTTCAAAGTCGGTACCTGAAAATGAAAGCCCCAGAGCCCGTGGGTCCCACACGTGGCCTGGTGCCTACCCGTCAGGGAAGCCAACAACTCACAGCGGCCAGACATGATGACAGAGCACCACCACTGTGGGTCAGTGGTGATGAACAACTCACGTGGCTGGCGGTCTGGTCCAGCAATTCTCCTGGCTGAGGATTCTGGAACCCCAGCTGATGACAGACCATGGACACCAGTCTGCCACGTCCCCAGCTCTAACCCGTTTACTCTCTGATCCGAAGACTACTTAGACAGATGGCGTCAACGTCACCAACATTTGCCAAGACAAGTGGCAATCCAGGTTTCTCAGTGCCTTCTGGTGATGGGGGTGCTGGCCTGGGACGTGGCGTGTGGCCATGTGTCCTTGCGAAGAATGCAGGGCATCTCGGGGGTCCCCGTGGTCCAGGCCCAGCCTGTAGGGAGTCACGATGGACACGCAAGCCTCTACATTCCCAGCCAGCAGCGTGGCAGGACGGAGAGCGGCATAAACACACCACCGCATCACCGGGGCTATTTGCTGCCCCCCGTGCCGCCCTCTGTGCACGCCTCATAACTTGGCACAAGCCCGCCTCCAAGAAGCTGTGGGAGCCCCCGTGGGTGCTACGGCCTTCCTCACTCAGATCCCGAACCACACCGCACTCCTGCCGACCAGGAGGAGTGCTTTCTAGCGAATACTCATAGATCCAGAAGAAGTCGCAGAAACGATTCGGCTCCCAAGATTACATGGAAATAAACCTGGCACAAAGTCTCATGCCACAAACGTGACCATAGGACTCAAGGACCTATTATTCCTTTGTTCATCCATTCATCCATGCGTTTGCTCATTCGCGTATTTACTGAAGTCCTGCTGTGCACAAAACACTATTTAGATGTTGAATCAAAGGATGCAAATAACTCTACACATCCTCTCAAAATCCTTTCCAAATGGTTCTTTAGGCCATGCAAAGCATTTCGGTTTGCGTTAACTAACCCGCATCAGGGCATCTCCACCCAGAGCAGAGCCAGGCAGGCAGGCATCTGCTGCGTGCACGCACCGTGTGTGACCAGCACTGGGGAGCGAGGCCCGGCACCTAATTAGACAGCGAGGACGGAGGAGGGAGGCGTTGCGAGTGACAGAGTCCGCAGAGTATCTGAAACGAGATGCTCTCTCCAGCACAAAATGTCCATAGTTTTCGGGTTTTTTTTTTAAAGATTTTATTTATTTATTTGAGACACAGAATGAGATAGAGAGAGAGAGCATGAGAGGGTCAGAGGGAGAAGCAGACTCCCCGCTGAGGAGAGAGCCCAACGCGGGACTCGATCCAGGAACTCCAGGATCATGACCTGAGCCAAAGGCAGTCGCTTAACCAACTGAGCCACCCAGGCGCCCCCGTAGTTTTCGTTTCTTATGCCAGTCTTGCCAGAAAGCCACCTACAGCCAACAAAGTGAGGTTAATTCTGAGCAGCCCTGGTATTTTTGAATATCCCTTACGAGCTTCCCGCACTCTGTTACTCCTAGTGCAGAACCTGCAAGCACAGTTTAAACTCCCGTTTTTAAAAAACTCAGTGAAGTTTTATCAAACGTAGCTGGGTTGCAGCCGTTTCCAGAGAGCAGTGTGAAGTAACTCGTGCTCTGTGGGAGAATGTAACAGGACATCGATTAAGCACTAGTGTTTAAGTAAATGCTAGGAATGGGGGTCGGGCGGGGACGTGCCCGGAGTGTGCCCCCGCCGCCTCACGGGCATGTCTGGTGTTCCAGACCCTGTTTGGAGGCCTTCCCCACTCCTGACCGGTTCAATCTGTCCTCTCGGTAGTCCTGTGCTAACTGGTGTTCCAAAGGCGGGGAAGGGGAGGCATGGCATGACTCCGGTGGAGAGGTCGAGGCGGGGGTAGATGCTGAAGGCCTCGGGGAGGGTGGGGGTCGTGCGTGTGTGAGGACCGTGACTCACCGGAGGCACTGACCTGTGGCGCCCAGCGCCTTCCTCCATTTACGGTGACGGACACCCTCTGATCCGAGCGCCCAGCGCGGGTGATTTCCTGGGCGGAGAAGGGAAAGCCCACGTCTCTCTCCAGGTCGACAGGGCACGGTGCTCAGCCATGGCAGCACACACACGGACCTCCTGGGCCGGAGAGGAGCCTCTTCGTGGGTCTCAGGAGCCCAGACACCTCCGGAGCGCGTCTGAAGATCGCTGCCAGAGGAGGGGTCCCTGATGGAGCCCGTTCCCGACCCAGAACGCCAAGGACAAGTGTCTCAGAAGTGAGTCCCCACAGGGGCCTCTGTCTTGCTTCAAGGGGAAGGAAAGGCCCCCGGGTGTCCCCACACAGTCACGCCAGGAACGGGAGCAGGGACGTGGTCTGCTGTCCAGCAACGGAAGCCAACGGCACGTTGGGCACTGGCCACCCAGGACAGGCCGTTGGGCTTATCCGTGTATTCCACCGAAATTCCTCCGAAGAGCACGGAGCCCCTCCGGCCACGAGTCGATGGTGGATCTGTTTTGTGCTCTTTGCTGGAAGACGAGGTCTCACGCACTTGCGCACGAGGAAGAGCCTGACGTACCTCCCGGTCCCCGCGGCCGAGCCCCAAGCCTCGTGGGGCAGCAGTGCCATCCCAAGGGGCCACCACATTTTAAGAAGAGGAACTTTCAAGACTCATCGGGTCCGGTCCTCGTTTGCAGACCGAAGAAGGTGAGCCCCGGCCTGGCAAGCGCAGTGGCTGGAGTGGGCACCCCAGGTGACTGCAGCCCCATCTGTCGTCAGGGGGCGGGAGCGCTTCCTCCTGTTTGCAGCAAGGGGGCCCTGGCCTCTGGCTGGTGCTGCCCTCCCGGGGCCTCAGCTGCCCCAAGCAACCTGTCCCCCCAGCCTCCAGACCCAACGGTGGCGTCCAGGACAGTGCCACCGGCCACATGCGGCCTTGGTGTGACTCACCAAGGAACTATCTGTTGATGAAAAGTTGAGCGTGAACGGCCCCAGCGGCCCGAGGACGGAGAGGCTGCCACAGTGGGAACAGGAGTCACGGTGAGGACACAGAGGGAGCTCACGGGTTCCCAAGGGGACGAGGCCCCCGGAGCATGCAAATGCCTGGATAAACACAGCTAAGCTGAGAGCAGGGCCCCGTGGCAGACGTCCTGATGCAGACCACGCAGGAGGAGGGTCGGGGAGGGGCAGGCGGAAGGGCCACGACGACCCCCGCCGCAGGGGGCTGCCCACTGGAGCTGGGCCACCGTCAACGGCTGGGGAGGGCTCCAGGTGCAGAGGGCAAGGGCGTGGGGAGAGGCGCATGGGTGTGCCCGCAGGATTGCTCCCCTGCACCCCTCATGTGGCCTCCCGGGGGAAGAGGCCACCACAGTCAGGAGGGTGGCCCCATAGCACCTGAGTCTGTCCCATGGACGGAGCTCTGTCTGTCCCCAAGAGCGTGTCTCGACATCGGGGCAGCGGGCCTGCCCGGACAAGGATTCCCAGCCAATAGCCTGTGCACCTATGGTTCCCACAGAACGCAAGCCCGGCAGCTTGATGCCCCGTCAGTCCCCCGGCATCTCGTGCCCCACGTGCTGTTCTTTAAACCAGGGGAGCAAACAGAAGGGGGGTGTCGATTTTCCTCCGTGGCCCAGGATTCTGGCTTCACCAGAAGGAAGAGCAGGCTGGCAATGCCGAGAGGTGTATCCACAGGAGAAGCGACACCCACTCTTGGGGTCACATCCTCCCCTTGCACAGACTACCATCCCCGGCGGCCACGGGGTTGCCGTGAGCTTGTGTGGGTCTTCCACACACAGAAGGCGCCGGAGCTGTTATGTTTCATGGTGCCTTCTGGAAGAGGCGCGGTGTTCGGGAATTCTGGGGAGAGGCCAAAGGAGTGGGGACTCTGCAGGTGTCCATCGGGCAGCTGCAACAGAGCCCCACGGATGGGGGCTTCCAGGCTGCAGACACTTACTTCCCCCGCTCTGGAGGCTGGACGTGTGATGAGGCCTCTGTCTGGTTCCTGGACAGCGTCTTCTCGCTGCGTCCTGGCCCGGAGGAGGGGCTGGGGGCTCCCTGAGGTCTCTTGACGAGGGCACTGATCCCATCCCAGGGGCTCCACCCTCATGAGCTCGTGGCCTCCCGAAGGCTCAGCTCCTGACGCCATCACCCTGGAGGTGAGATTACACATGTGACTCTGGGGACACACACACGGTCCGTAGCAGTAGGCAAGGGAGAAGCCTCTGTGGGGTTAGGAAAGAGAACAGGAAGGGGGCGTTGGGACGTCCTGACCCTGGCCGTCACGGCAGAAAGCCAGCGGGGACACCCACAGTGGGCCCGAGGCCGCAGCAGTCCGTCAGGGAGCAGAGGAGGCTGCACCCTCCCTCCCCAGCACAGACAAGCCTGCCCACCTGGTGTCCGGGAGCCTCTCCACACCCTGCTGTCCAGCCACTGCGCCCCCCGTCTCCGCACGCACCACACCGTGGCCACCCCCACAAGACTGTGCCATCTGGCAGGGAAGGCGAACCTCCGGCCGCCCTTCGGAGGTGCTGAGAGCTTATCGGCCCCTCCTCGTCCTCGTGCGAAGGCACCCGAGGCCAGCAGCGGAGCAGGTCCCGGTGCACCTCGGGGCGGGGCCGGATCGCGGGGATCGCGAAAAGCTGCGAGCAGTCCGTGCGCGTCTACTTGCTCCCTCGGAGCCACACATGCGAATAACACGTGTTTGTGTTTCAAACACAAGCCCTGGGCATTCGGACGTGTCCCTGGGCAGTGGCGGAATATGGATGTGGATTGGGGAGCGCTTGTGTGGGGTTTGCGCCTGGGAAATGGTAACAGCACAATAACTGAATTCCACTCTGGGCGGATTTGTAGACCGTTTTGTGGAAACGACATCTGTAGAAAAATTCAGAAGTGATTAAAACGGAGAGCCTCTGCTGGATTCCAGAGTCTGGTGTATGTCAGATGGCGCTGATCTGCAGCGGCCCAGAATATTGAGTGTTACGTTCCTGGGTGACGTGACTTGTCTGTACCACTTACTCTTCCAATTGGGCACAAAATCAAGTTTGCTGATGCTCAGCCTGAACTGGAGTGGTTACTGGTCCCAGATTGCATTCTGGATGTAATGAGATCTGTCTGCCTCATTCTTATTTACTGGGGTAGAGAATATGAGCTCTGTGGGGTTTTTGTTTGCTGTTGTCTTCAGATTGTCTGTTCTTTGGCTGTGGCAGACCAGTGTATGTTAAAAATTGACTTTTAAATGCACGGTATAAAAGGAAAATGCTAATTACATAATACGCGGTTTGGTGGTAGACTCATAAGGTGTGTGGAACCGAGCTGACAGACATTTATACAGCCCTGGAGACTCACGACAGAATAGCACTGGGCACATGCTCCTATTTTCCAATACAGAAATTGAGTCTCAGAGGGTCAAGTGGCTCGTCAACCCACTGATCAGCAATAAATGACTGAGTCATGGCTTGGACTCAGGTCTCTTGGAAGCTTTAGGGTTTCCAGTGGATCTGGGGGCAGATAATAGACGTTTGATTTCTCCCTGCCATTTACTGTGGATTTAAGTAAGTTGTTCAATCTCGGAGACATCCGTTTCTTAATTTCCAAATATTGTCATAATCACGTGTAAATTCTGTAGCTTTTCTGAGGATCAAATTAGGTCAAAGTGAGCCATATTTATTCTAAGTGACCTTTTCTAACTACAGAAAAGTAATTGTTATTTATTATATATGTTCCTCATCTGTGTGTACGTGTATGAATGTGTACCTGTGTGTGCACATAGGTGTATATGTGTGTATGTGTATATACACATGTGTGGGCATGTGTGCGCTTACCAGTGCTGGATGGCCCCCACATGCTCAGCATCACTCACACGAGACCAGCCCTGCACATATGCGTGGATGTGTGTACATATGTGCACACACGTGTACCTGCACATGCATGTGTATACACATGTGTGCGTGTGTGCATGCTTACCAGTGCTGGATGGTCCCCACATGCTCAGCATCACTCCCGGGAGACCAGCCGTGGCTGGGAGGTCCCCTGTGCTTGGAAGCCACATGCCTAGTACCAGGCACGTGGACAACATGCAGCCCAGACAAACGGCACGTGCTCCTGCTGTGAGGAGTCTCACTGGCTGGGGAAGCGATGCGAACACTTAAGTGGTTCGATCTGCCCCTCAGCTGCCAGAGGTCAAGAACACAGCAACTATTTATTATATGCGGAAAACAGGATTTCTGATAAAGAACAGAAATTAACTTCACTTTATGCTGTGTGTTTCGTCCTACACCTGAAAACCAAAATTTTATAAATAGAATCCCTGCCTATATGGAAATCTTCTTTGAAAATCTCAAGGCGTTCGCTTCTCAAGGCAAACAGTGGCTCCAGGTGGATCTGCTGTCTCAAGTCTGATATTTTGCATGACAAGGTTGATTAACCCAATTTCCAGAGCAGGCGAGGCAGACTGGGGATTTAGGGAGGCTGGGTTTTGAAGTTTGAAAAATTGTTGAAGGCTCTCTTTGTGGCTCAATATTTTATTTCATCTTTAACAGGAATCTTGGCTCAGAGCCCCCCCCCCCCCCCCGCCACCGCCGAATCCTCCGTGCCAGGGAGCCCCTGAGGCCCTACACTCTGCCTTTGTTGTGTCCCTGACTTGCTTCCCTGCCCTTCGCCTCGAGAAGAATCATGTTTCAGACCCCAAAGTCAAGACGTTCTGTGTGGGCTTGGGTTGCTGGTTGACTTTGCCTGCCTCTCGAGTTGTAGGAACAGGGCCTGGGGGCTGTCAGGATTACTGGTTCCTCCCTTGCCAGGTGTCAGAGGTCATTCTTACACAAAGCTGAGGAGGGCCTGAGCTGGGCTGGCCCCCAGATCCCAGATTCGAGTCCTGAGCTCCAGTTTGGACCATCCCCGCCATGCCCTGCCTCTGATATCCTTTCTCTAAGCCTTTCCTTCTAGTCTGCAGAGAAGGATGAGATCAGCTGCCTCGTAGAGCAGCCATCCCTGAGGGCCACTGCCTGTTGCAGGCTCTGTCCAAAGGGATGGGCTTCTGCACAGTGAGCACTGTCCTGTCGCTATGCACTGCGCAGACCCTCACGGTCTGCTGTCTACCTGTGTTCTTGTGGCTACTCTCCTGAATATCAGACAAGTACACAGGGAAACGATCCGGTGTCTTCTGCCCCAGATTTTCCCAGACATGCAGGAGGCTGGCTGTAACATCTTATGAACATGTATAATATGTATGCAAGGAAACCCTTCAGCCAAGTCTGAATGCATCAATAATTCATCATGTGCTGATTAGTCATACACTGCGGCCAAGCGAAATGAACAAGAGCCAGACCCTGACCTTGAGGCTCGGGTGGAGGGAGGGACATAAACACGTAAATGAAGAATTGCCGCCCAAGGAGAACGTGCAGGGACAGAGGGACACAGAAAGTGCTCCAGATAAGATGATAGTGTGGCATGGTGTGGCCAGCAGCGTGCCAGCCCTGGAGGTGTCCCTGTCCTGATCCCCAGAACCTGCACACATGTCAGGTTACGTGGAAAGGGGTTTAAGTTTGCTAATCGGCGGACCTTAGTGGTAGGCGATTGTCCTGGACTGTGAGGTGGTTCCAGTGTGGTCACAGGTCCCTCAGGGGACAGAGGAGTCCAAGTAGAGACATGTGATGTGGGGAACTTAGCCAGCCGCTGCTGGCCTTGGAGATGCACCGGTGGCGAGAGCCGGCAATGCAGGTGGCTGTCCGTGCTAGAAAAGGCAGGAAGACCATTGTTCCCGAGTCTCTGGAAAGGGAGCCTGCTCGCGTCTTGTTTCACCTTGTGAGATCGATTTCAGACTTCTGAGCACCACAACACTAAGATAAACATTGTTGGGTTTGGGGGGGCTTCTTTTGTTTTCAATTAATAGGGTTTATCATTTTGAGCCATTTTAGGTGTACTTAAAAGTTGGACAGAAAATCTAGAGCCCCCCACCCCAGTTTCCCTCTTACTCAATCTTGCATTAGCACGGTACGTGTGTGGCCCATTATCCCTGACTGCAGTCCGTGGTTTGCGCTCATGCTCGCTCTTGGTGCCGTGCATCCTGTGTGTCTTCGCAGATTCCTGGGGTCATCTGTCACCATCACAGGGTCACACGGAGCAGGCTCAGTGCCCTGGAAGTCCTCCGAGCTCCACCCTTCATCCCTCCCTCCCCCCCCCCACAAACCCTGGCAACCCCCAATCCTGTTGCCGACTCAATAGTTTGCCTTTTCGCTGAATGTCCTACAGTTGGAATCACGTAGAATGGAGCCTTTCCATTCTGGCTTCTTCAGCTCAGTGATACACGTTTGATGTCCCTCCCTGTCATTTTGTGGCTCCATAGCTCATGCCTGTCACCTGATGATCATATTCCACTGTCTGGATGGACCACAGCTTGTTTATCCACTCACCCCCTGAAGGTCACCTTGGTTGCTTCAAGTTTGGGGAATAAAGAGTAAGTTTTTAATTGTAATTAAATCTACCCAGTTTTTTCTTTCATGGATCCTGGTTTTTGGCGTCATGTCTAAACACTCATTGTCAAGCACAGGCTCATCTACATTATCTTCTGTTCCCTTCTAATAGCCATATTGTTTGGTTTCGTTCTGTGATCCAGTTTTAGTTAATTTTGGTGAAAGATGTAAGGTGTGCATCCAGACTCACCTTTTTTTTTTTTTTTTAAACATGCGGACATTAGTTATTCTGACACCATTTAAAAACCAAAAAACAAACTACCCTTTCTCCATTGAATTGGCTGTTCTCCTTTATTGAGATTAAATGACTGTATTATCTGGGTCTATTGCTAGGCTCTCTCTTCTGTTCCATTGATCTATTTGTCTCTTCCTTCCCCAGTACCATCACGGAACTCCAGTTCCACGGCCCCTCACTCAAAAAGCCATTACTCAAGAGACAAGTTTTGGATTGGAAAGGAACTGAGCTTTATTCAGGAGGTCGGCCACCTGGGGAGAGGGTGGACTCTTGTCCCAAAGCCACTCTGAGGTTGCTCCTGGCCCGGGGGTTTTTAAAGGGGTTTAGGGCAGTTAGTCAGCAAAGGGAGCACAGGGGCTGGCAGCATGTCTTGAATTCGTGCAGACTCAATGATGCTGGCTATAGACCTTATCTTGGAGCAGGAGGCTTGTGTGAGGGGGGCCGATTCCTGTTTCATGATGTGCAGGAGGACTGTTCTTTCTGCAGATGAGGGCAAGGTCTCTAGATGCACAAAGGGAGGTGAGTAAAATCATTTGTGTGACCTAAAAAAAGAAGAACATTTTGCTAAAAAATTGCTGGGCTAATCAGAAAGCTGAGGCATCTTCAGGCAGTCTTGCTGGCCTGGGAACATTCTGGTCCTCCTCTCCTCAGGGCCAGTGTTCTGCATGTCTCAAAGAGAGTGAATCAGTTGTGTCACTGATCACAGGCCTTGGGTCAGCGAGGAAGGAGTGTGTCAACTTGAAGCAAGTTAACCCTTCAGACCGGATGGAGTGCTGGTATGATACCTCACTGTCCTGATGACCTTGGCTTTGAGGTAGGATGTTGACAAACTGATTCTGAAGTTTGTGTGCAGAGACAAAAGATAGTCAATACAATACTTTTTTCTCTGCACACAAACTTTAGAATCAGTTTGTCAATATCCGTGAATTAGGATTGCATTGAATCTATAGATCAAGTTGGGAGGGACGGATATCTTGACAGTATGGAGTGTTCCCATCCATATACATGGAATACCTCTTCATTTTTCAGAGCTTCTTTGATTTCTTCCATCAGAATTTCATAGTTCCTCTCATATAGAACTTGCACATGTTTCATTAGATGTAAACCTATTGCAGGTTTTGCCACCGATGTAAATGGTTTTGTGTTTTTAATTTCAAAATCCAGTTGCTAATTGCTGGTTAATAAGAAAACAAGTAACTTTTGTATGTTGACCTTGCACCCTGCCATGTTGCTATAAGCAATTATTAGTCCCAGGAATCTTGTATTGATTCTTCTGGAGTTTCTACATAAAACAATCATGTCAGCTGTGAATAACAAGAGTTTTGTTTCTTTCTCCCCAGACTGCATACCCTTTACTTCCTTTTCTTGTCTTATTGCATTAGCTGGGATGTCCTGTGCAGTGCTGAGCAGGAGTGTCTTGTTTCTGATCTTAGCTGGAAGACATCTAGTTCCTGGCCACTAAGTGGGATGCCAACTGTAGGTTTTCTGTCAGTGTTTTCTACCAAGATGTGGAAGTTCCTTTTTCCATAAAAGGGTGCTGGATTCTATCATATGCTTTTTCTGCATCTCTTATTATGATCTTATGATTTTTCTTCCTTATCCTTTTGATGTGATGGAGTACATTAATTGATTTTCAAAGTTTGAATCAATTTTACGTACTTGGAATTGATGCCGCTTGGTCATGATGTATAAATCTTCTTATACATCGTCGGGTTCAAGTTGCTGGTGTTTTGTTGATCTAGGTTCATGAGAGATATTTGCTGTAGTTTTCCTGTTTTGTAGTGTCTTTGGTTTGGTAGTAGGGTGGTGCCCACCTCATAGGAAGTATAAGGGATTCTGTTTTTTTAAGTGTGAATCTAGAGAACTGGTATAATTTCATCCTTGAATGTTTGGTAGGATTCTCTAGTGAGACCATCTGAGCTTGGTGCTTTCTGTTTTAAAAAGTTATTAATTGTTGATTCAATTTCTATAATAGATACAGATCTGTTCAGATTATTTATTTTTCTTTTGTGTGAGTTTTGGTAGATTATATCTTTCAAGAAATTAGTCCATTTTATTCAGGTTATCAAATTGTGGGTTTAAAGTTGTTCATAATATTCTTTTTCTATCATTTTAATGTTCATGGGGTCAGTAGTGATGGCCCCATTTTCATTTCTGATGATATCAATTTGGGTATTCTTTCTTTTTTTTTTAGTGAACCAGGCTAGCAGTTTATTGACTTTATTGATCTTTAAGAGATCAAAGAGTCACCTTTTACTTTCATTGATTTTACCTTTTCCTTTCCCATTTTCACTTTCATTTATCTCTGCTCTAATTTTTATTATTTATTTTCTTTATTTTACATTATATTTAACTTGCCCTTCTTGGACCAGTTTCCAAAAGTGGAATCTCAGATTATTAACTTTGGATCTTATTTCTTTTCTAATATATGCAATGCTATGAACATTCTCCTGAGCGCTGCTTTTGCTGCAGTCCACAAATTTGATGCTGTGTTTTCATTTATTTCAAAATATTTATAAAATTCTTTTGAGACTTCTTTTTTGATCTGTGTTATTTAGAAGTGTGTTGTATAATCTCCCAAGTATTTTCCATCTATCTTTCTGTTATTGATTTCTAGTTTGATTCCATTGTTGTCTGAGATCATACTTTGTATGATTTCTACTCTTTTATTTTATGGCTCAGAATATGGTCTATCTTGGTGAATGTTCTCTCTGAGCTAGAGAAGAATATGTATTCTGCTGTTGCTAAATGAATTAGTCTACAGATGCCTGTTAAATCCAGCAGATTGAGAGCGCTCTTCAATTCAACCATGTTTATGATTATTTTTTGCCTGTTGAATCATCCATTTCTGACAGAAAGGGGATGAAGTCTCCAACTGTAGTAGTAAATTTATCTGTTTCTCCTTCAATTCTCAGTTTTGCCTCGGGCATTTTAAATGTTCTGTTGCTAGTCACCTGCATGTTAAGGATTGTTATGTCTTCTTGGAGGATTGTTCCTTTATCATTATGTAATGGTCTTCATTATCTCTAACGGTTTACTTTCTCTGAAATTAATACAGCTAACACAGCTTTCTTTTCATTAGTGTTAGCATGGTATGTCTTCCTCCATCCCTTTATTTCTAATCTATTTGTCTTTATGTTTAATATAAAGTAGGTTTCTTGTAGACAGTAAACCAGTTGGGTTTTGTTTTTTATCCATTCTGACAATCTCTTTTGTTTTTTAATTTTTTAATTTAAATGCTAGTTAGTTAACATATAGTGCTATATTGGTTTCAGGAGTAGAATTTAGTGATTTATCACTTACATACAACACCCAGTACTCATCACATCAAGTGCCCTCCTTAATACCCATCCCCCATCTAACCCATGCCCCCCACCTCCCTCCATCAACCCTCAGTTTGTTCTCTGTTGTTAAGAGCCTCTTATGGTTTGCTTCCCTCTCTCTCTTTTTTCTCTTCAAATATATTCATCTGTTTTGTTTCTTAAATTCCACATATGAGTGAGATCATATGGTATTTGCCTTTCTCTGACTGACTCATTTCACTTTAGCCTAATAGCTCCATCCATGTCATTGCAGATGGCAAGATTTCATTCTTTTTCATGGCTGAGTAATATTCCATTATATATATGCCACATCTTCTTTATCCATTCAGGAGTCCATGGGCATTTGGGCTCTCTCTGTAGTTCAGTTGTTGTGTACATTGCTGCAGTAAACATTGGGGTGAATGTTCCCCTTCGAATCACTGTGTTTGTAACCTCCAGATAAATACCTAGTAGTGCAATTGCTGGATCACTGGGTAGTTCTATTTTGAACTTTTTGAGGAACCTCTGTTTTCCAGAGTGGCTGCACCAGCTTGCATTCCCACCAGCAGTGTAGGAGGGTTCCCCTTTCTCCGCATCCTTGCCAACAGCTTTTGTTTCCTGGCTTATTAATTTTAGCTGTTCTGACAGGTGTGAGGTGGTATCTCATGGTAGTTTTGATTTGCATTTCCCTGATAATGAGTGATGTTAAGCATCTTAACATGGTTGTCAATTAGAATACTTATACCATTGATATTTAAAGTGATTACAAGGGGTTGCCTGGGTTGCTCAGTCGGTTAAGTGTCTGCCTTCAGCTCAGGGCATGATCTGGGGGTCCTGGGATCGAGTCCCGCATCAGGCTCCTTGCTCAGTGGGGAGTCTACTTCTCCATCTCCCTCTGCCTGCCACTCCCCCTGTTTGTGCTCTCTCTCTCTCTGTCAAATAAATAAATAAAATCTTAAAAAAATTTTAAAAATAAAATGATTAATGGTATATTTAGATCAATATCTACCATATTTGTTACTGTTATCTATTATTTGCCCTTGTTCTTTGTTTCTTTTTATGTCTTCCAGTGTTTTTGTGACTTCGCTGGTTTTAATTCAGCATTTCATGATTCCATTTTCTCTCCCTCCTTCGCATATCAATTTGCTTCCTTTCTCATTTTTTAAAGAGTTTGCAGTATTCATTTACAATGAACCCAAGTCTTCTCACAGGTAACACCTGCTGCTTCACACACAGGACACGTACCTCGTAACAGAGTATTCCCAATTCCTCGGTCTTACTCCTTATGTCCCTCTTTCCACTTACCCATAAGCTGTGATCACTGAGTACTTTGTTGCTGTTGTCATTTTGAGAAAACTATTGTCTGTTAGATCAATTAAGAATTCAAAAATTGTTTTATTTTACTTTTATTTGCTCATTTTCTAATGATTTTTCCTTGTTAGCCAGAATGAGTTTCTGACCTGTGTCATTTTCCTTCTTTCTGAAAGATTTCTTCTAAAATTTCATGCAAGGCAGGTCCACTGGCAACTAATCCCCTCAATTTTTGTTTGCCCTTATTTCACTTCTTCTTTTACTGATTATAGAATTGTACCTTAGTGGGGTTTTTTGTTTTTCTTTTAACACGTTAAACATCTCACTCCACTCTCTAATTGTTGCTGTCATTCCTGAAGAGGGGTCCAGTGCAATTCTTACCCTTGCTCCTCTATGGCTAAAGTGTTTGTTCCTATGGCTTCTTTAAAATATTGTCTTTGTCTTTGAGTTTCAGTGTTTGGATATGATGTGTGTATATGCAGATTTTTGGTATTTATCCTTCTTATCCTTCTCTGAGCTTCCTGGGTTTGAGGTTGGTGTACATCATTAATTTGGGGGCAAATTCTCAGCCATTATTGCTTCAAAAATTTCTTCAGTTCCTTTCTCTCTTTCTCCTTCTCTGGTATTCCCATTATGAGTATTTTATACTTTTTGGAATTGTCGTACAGTTCTTGGGTATTCTGTTCTGCCTTTTAAATTATATATTTTCTTTTTGCATTTCAATCTTGGAAGTTTCTCTTGACATTTCTTTAAGAGATGAATGCAGAGTCTGTCTTCAGCTATGTCTAGTTTATGGATGAGCCAATCAAAGAGATTCCTAACTTCTGTGACAGCATTTTTTATTTCTGGCATTTCTTTTAGATTCTGAGAGTTTCCATCCCCCTGCTGACATTGCCCATCTGTTCTCGCATGTTGTCCACTTCATCCATTAGAGCTCTTAGCAAATTAATCTAGTTGTTTAGATTCCCGGTGTGATCATTCCAACATTCCTGCTGTGTCCGACCCTGGTTCTGGTGCTCTGAGTCTCTTCAAACTGTGCTTCTTCTCTCTCAGGATGCCTTGTACCTTCTCGGGGGAGCTGGACATGACGTCCTTGGTAAATGTCTTTGGTGTGAGTTCTCATGGCTTTTTCTTGGCCAGCAGCTCAGTTGTGTTTACTGTTTGCTGTAGCTGTCCCCTCAGGCTAGAATGTCCTCCGGTGACTGGTTTTGCCCCCGAATATGCAGGAGCCCTTTGGTGTGGGGAGGGGAGGCCTTCTGTGCTCCTGTGATTGGTCTCAGGCTTCCAGTGAGCCCCAGGCTGTGACTTCACACGGCTTCTCTTTCACTGTTTTGAATTGTTTTGAATTCCCCCCCCCCCCACTTAGGTGGGACAGGGATGCCAGGGGAGCTGGGGTTGGTGTTTTCCTTCCTGTCGGTCAGTCAGGCTCTGAGAGAACCCCAGTAAGGTAGCTCTGGTCGACCGGTTTCCCCTGAGCAAGGCCTGGTTAAGAGGAGCAGAGTGCTCTGGAGTCTTTCTGAGTGGCTGCCCGCACACGGGCCCCTTCTCCAAGGTGAGAGCCTGGCGGGGCTCCTGCAGGTATGACTCACCACAGTGTGGGGGCCCCTGAGAGTGGCTCCCCGAGTTCTTGATCCTCCGACTTGTTCCCAGCGAGTCCCCAGTGTAGGGTTTTCCACTGGGCATTGGATTCTGCTCAGACAGGTTGTGATTCTCTGCGTCCGCCTATCTGTGTCTCCAGTTTTGGGAGCAGTGGGCTGCCCTGCGACCTTGGTTCTCTGCTGTCTCTAAAGAGCTGTCCACTTTCCGTTGGCCCAGCTTGCTGGGTGTTGTGAGGGTGCAGTCGGGACCTGCAAGCTTCTCCCCAGCTGGGCCAGAAACCAGAAGTCTAATGAGTGTTGTTTTAAGCGCCTGTGTCCTCCGTAATTTGCCACAGCATCCATAGGAAACCAACAGATGGAAGGACTCAGACATCCAGAAATGGGGGTAGGTGGGGACAGGGAACAGAGAAGACTCTGCCACAGAAGGGAGAGTGTAAACGCCGCCTCCAGGATGCCAGGGCCCAGCCGGGGAAGAGCAGGAACGGAGGTGGAGCTGAAGGGAGTCTGAGAAATAAGGAGGAAAGTCTTTGAGCACAGATTCTGAGGGGCGTCGCCTGCCTGGAGAGTTTGGGGTTTATGCTGAAGCAATTCAGAGAACTTGGGATCAGTTTGTTTCTCCCTTAAAAGAGTGGCGATCTTGGAGCTGTGCTCTGGGGAGGGAAAGCTGGTCGTGATGCCCCTGTGGCCGGGGCGCGGTGACTGCCAGCAGCAGGGACACCAGAAGGGGCTGCTGGAGGTCCATGCAGAGGAGCGGGGACCAGCACTGGGCAGAGGCAGGACGGTGGGGAAATGCAGACACCCTGCAGGGACATCACAGAGCTTCTGGAGCCATCCACATGCTTTACATTCCACAGCGATAGCTTAGGGAGGGTTTACCAAGTGCCGCGAACACAGAGCGTTTACTGGGGCACCGTGCGTCGCCACGGAGCGCTAACTCTGGCTTGCTGGGACCGCAAGCCACCTGCAGTGCAGTCCCCGTGTTTCCCCATCACCATGGCTCCTGTCGTCACAGAGACTTGCGTTGGCATGGATCTCCAGGGACAGGTAGGTCTCTTCCGTGAGATGTGTTCTAGAATCCCAGTCCTTCCATGTGTCCACGTCCCCCAGAGCGGATCAGCTGAGCTCATGACAAGGCTGACCACATTCTGCTCGGAAGCAGGTGGGGAGCCGATGGGATATCTCAGCAGTTACGGCTTGGGGACCTACTGTTTGTTCAGCAGTAAACATTTGTGGATCTCATGCCAGGTGCCCAGAACCCATACCGAGCCATGCCTGTAGATCCTCAGTTAAGATTTGTGCCTGTGATTTTCTGGCTGTGTGGCCACCAGCAAATCTCTTACCTGTCCACTTTGTGCAACGGGGACACAAATGCCTTCCTAGCATGGTTATCGTAAGGATTATGGGTCGTGTTTGCAGTGTGGCCAGTGAAACCCCGGGGCTTAATGCAGAAGCTTCTATTTTAGCAGAAAGAAAAAAAGTTGAGCAAGCAGAATTAGAAATTGGAAATTACTTTTTTGGATGATAATTCAAAACACTTTCAAATTATGTGGTGCCAAGTGTTTCCTGAGCAGATAAATCAGGCCAGCTAGCAAACAATGCCCATTTATTCTTCTTGGTTGTCTTATGTGAGAAAATACGATGTCATAAATCTTAGAACAAAGATTAGGGGATAGCTATGCATACTAAGAAGGGTACAGCTTTACATTCTTCCATCTGGTCTTCACTACAACCACCAGACTAGAGACAGGTCGGGCGCAAAGACCACTGACTGAGGAGTGGCTAGGCCAAACCCAGCAGGATGGCCTTGAAGATGACCTTCCCAGACCTTAAGTCTTCCTCACATCAAATAAGCTGGGGGAGGAGCCGTGCGTCAGAGGTCGCCGGTCCCTCCCTCTTGGTGCTCGGAGTCTGTGGTCCTGCCAGGGCACCATGACCTTGATAATCCCACAGCAAAACCCTTGAAGTGGCTCTGGCTTCTCCTGTCGTCCACGCATGGTGGGGCCGTGGGCCAGTGCAGGGATGGACTGTAGGTGTCCTAGCTGTGGGCATCGCTGGCCGGCAGGCCACCCTCCACCTGCCTCAGAGTCCTTCCCTTGCCTCACCACGTGGGTGGGGACATACACCCCCCCACACGCACCAAGCCCCCCCACTGTCCCCGGGGGCCTTGGGGCCACCGCTCGGGAGATGGCAGGATGCCTCAGCCCCAGCCCAGCTGTGCACGCCCAAGGCAGAACCGTGAGTTCGCTCAGTCTGACTGTTCCAAATTCTGCAGGGCATGCAAGTCTGCAGGCAGGACCTAGGTGGTCTGGGAGTTCTGGGGGAGCTCCCGGTCTCTCCCATTTACTCACTTCCTCAGTAATACCACCCTTGTATCAGAGTGCCCCTGCGGGCCCCCTCTCCCTGCCCTCAGCCCCACCAACGTCTCCTGAAAGACAAGCCTCCTGGGCCCACCATCTCCCCATCTCTCAACAGTTCTTGCACATAATAGGGACTAAAGGGAAATCTGTTGAGTGAACTGACTCAATAAAACCATTCAGTTTAGCAACTTCAGTAACTGAATTGAATTTCACCTGTGAATCAGGAAGAAGCGCATCGTAGATCAGGGCTCACGAGAGTCTGAGCCATTGCTTTGTTGAGAAACAGAAACATGCAGGAGCCTAAGAACCAGCCTCCCCACCTGCCACACACTTGGGATTGAAACAACAGGAGTCCAACCGTGCGCTTCGGGAAGTTATTTCTCTCTGCAGGAATGTTCCGGGGATTTAATGGTTTGGTGGTGTCTGTGCTTCGTCCCTTCCCCAGCCCCTGCCCAGGAGACGAGAAACCTGGCCCTGCCTGAGCCACAGCCCCTGACCTGGTGGCACTCACTGCCTCTTCCCTCTTCCTTCTGTGCCCCACTTCCACAACACTTCACTTCTCAACTCAAAGCCAATTTTTAAGTGAAAACTCCTTTTATCACCAAAGAGCCTGTGGAGAGATGATGGAGCACCATTGCCTTCCTGCAGTCAGTCAGGAGGTGGCAGGTGGGATTGCAGATATGGCAGGGGAAGGGCAGGTGCAGGAAGGGCAGGTGAGGGAGGGCAGGTGCAGGGAGGGCAGGTGAGGGAGGGCAGGCACAGGGAGGGCAGGTACAGGGAGGGCAGGTGAGGGAGGGCAGGTACCAGAGGTCAGGTGCAGGGAGGGCAGGTGCGGGAGGGCAGGTGAGGGAGGGCAGGTGCAGGGAGGGCAGGTGAGGGAGGGCAGGCGCGGGAGGGCAGGTGCGGGAGGGCAGGTGAGGGAGGGCAGGTGCAGGGAGGGCAGGTGAGGGAGGGCAGGTGCAGGGAGGGCAGGTGAGGGAGGGCGGGTGCGGCAGGGCAGGTGCAGGGAGGGCAGGTGCAGGGCGCTTAGAGTGAGCACCTGTGTAGGGGTGACCCCAGGTGCAGCTGGGCATACGGCCTGTCATGGGGCTTAGCCCACAGCATGCAGATTAGGGGACATGGAGGCCACTCCGCCTTGTGGTGTGAGGGATCCCAGCCAAAGCCTGATGCTCTATTAGTCCAGCTCAGGGAAGCCCCGCTCTCTGTCTCCTTCTAAAAGGGCTCGAGGGAGCAGACAGCCCAAAGCATTAGGTAAACATGTGGCAGGAGCGAACCAGAACCTGGTGGCTCATTCATTCCACAAACACTCCAAGCACCTGAGGGTCACTGGCCCAGGATCAGAGATCAGCGGGCGGGCACTGGGCAAGGGGCAGCACGGGTTCCGATCAGTGACATACCTTCTGGAACTGGAGAGGCGCTGTTGTGAACTGGCCCTCCCGGGATGTGCGCAGAAGTGATGGTTTAAAGGTAGCAGGAGGGCAAGGGGAGGTGGGGGCCAGCGGGTTCAGTGGAGCCTGGAGGGAAAACTGCAAACCTGGGAAGGGGGTGGTCCCTGTGCCCCCGGGCTTGCTGCCTGGGCTCCTGGTGCTTCGGCTCCTGCCCCCGAGGCGTCCCCGGGTGTTGCTGGACACACAGGCAGTTCTTGGCAGCTGGGCTTCCCCGGGCAGGCCCTGTGGGGTCTGGGGTCCCCTAGTGATGCAACTGTGAGCTGTTAGAACCCCCGTTCCTTGTTCACATCTTGACAGGTGGGGGTGAAGCCTCGTGGGCAGAGGTGCAGACGGGCCCGGCCCAGTCTGGAAAGGAGAGAATGTGTCACGGGTCCCCTCGTCCTGATGGGACTTACAGTCTAGCAGGAGTGACCAGTTTTAATCAAATAACTACCCAATTCGAAGCCAAATGGCAGTGGCCGTGTGGCACTGGTCTTCGTAGATGGGGTTCCTGCATCCTTGTTGTTTTGCTTCTTTGGAGTCTGCACTGAAAGAAATATGGGAAACTGCTGGTCCAAGCGACCGGAGTGGGTGGCGCTGGGAGGACACGCATGGAGACCCACGAGCTCTCTGAGGAGGGTGAGCTGTGCAGGTCAGCAGAGGCCGGCCGGGAAGCAGCCATTCGAGATGAGAAGGGCAGTGGGAGAGAACTGAGCTGGGAGGGCAGGAAAGAATCTTCCGGAAGATGGGAGAGCATGCGCAGATTCCCTGGTGGAAGGCCGGCCCTCCTTCGTCCTCTGAGCAGCAGGGAGCCCCACGGGTCTGAGCAGGTGAACCTGCAAGAGAGGGTGCCGGGGGGCGTCTCTGATTTCCCATTAGATGGAGGACAAGGAGGAGAAAAGGGGCAGAAAACCAGGAGGGGAGTGGCCTGTGGTCTCCAGGAACAGGGCAGGATTTAGTCTCCCTTTAAGAGAGCAGACAGACAGACGGATAGACAGGAGCTTGAATTTCTTAGGTGATCTGCTGGCAAATAAATGCTGGTGTTAGGGGGAAAGTGAGAGCCTTCACCCGCTCTCAATCCCCTAGTGCCCTCCAGTGTTCGCGTGATTTAACTTTGCTGGTTTTCGTAAAATTTTGATGGCAGAAAATCACTTTAACTATGTTCTCTACTCCTGTCAGTTTTCTCAGTGGTGGGCAATGAAATGGATCCCAGGCTTTGGAAGAAACCTGACATTTAGAGGCCAGAGTGTTCATCGAAAGCTGAGATAAATTTGCATTTACAAAAAGCACTAAAGCCAACATTTCTTACCCAGAGTGTGCTATGCTAGTCCCCAGGTGTTCTCCCAGGTGAGGTGGGGACCCAGGCAGCTGCACACTCCAGACCAGTGTGGGCGCGCCGAGCCTTTGATTGCAAAGAGACTGAGCTTGCTCTGCGTGAAAAAGCCAGCCGCTCCTTGCACCTTGAGCGGACAGTAAGCATGTGCAGTAATGGCCTGTCCCCTGGAAAGACTGTCATGACCATCACTAACGATGCTCTGCTGTGCGCGACCCTCCCGGGACAGCAACCATGAGCACTCAGGCAGGAGGACCCTCCCTCACGTGCACACCCGCGGGGCCTATGAGCTGGTCCGTAGCAAAACCCCCTCCGAAGGACGTCTTTGGATTCCAAACATAGTTGGGTAGGGACAAACGTTCCATTTGTTTTCCAACACATTTCACCTTGAAAGTTTATTCCAGTTTTTTTGTGTTTAATAAATGTGGAGAAACTATAAATTCCCCATATGTATTCTACAGTCTCAGTTTGTCCTCAGGCTGCTGAAACTTTTTTTTTTTTTTTTAGGTTTTTTAAAGTTTATTTTTATAAGCAACTTAATTCCTTCCTCCAAAAATGTAAGCATTTGGTAAAGTTGATTAACTATGGTGCACCTGTTAAATACTGAGATTATTAGAGAATGCGTGTGTATGATGTGTGTGTTCTCATGCTCTTGATCTGGATGAATCGCACAAGAGGTGATGATGAGATGGGGCCATCCTCCCTTCTTGGTTATATATTTTTCTTGGATGAATTTCTGGGTGAAACAGCCTGGTGAATGGATCTGTACTACTTTCTTTAAAATTTTTTATTTAGATTCCAGTTAGTTAACATACAATGTTATGTTAGTGTCAGGTTCACAATATAGTGATTCAGCACTTCCATACATCACCCCGCGCTCATCACGACACGTGTGCTCCTTCATCCCCATCACCTGTTTCCCCATCCCCGGCCCACCTCCCCTCTGGTGACCATCAGTCTGTTCCCTAGAGTTAACCATCTGTTTCTTGGTTTGCCTCTCTTCTCTCTATTTTGCCTTTGCTTATTGCTTTTGTTTCTAGATCTATACTTCTGAAAGATTTTATTCATATAATTTGGTGGTTAAAATTGTGAGGTTAACATTTCTTGTTAAAGTTTCTTGTTAATAATTTGTGTTTTTCTGCCTATGAAATTATTTTCATCTTACCTGCTAGCTTTTCCAAGGAAATGTTTTTCTTACTTCCATGACTTACTTTAATGTTAAGGATATTAGTATTTGGGATGTTTCTTTCCTTTTTTGTTTTTCAATACTCTCCCAGAGGTGGGGCCCTGGGGAAGTGCTGGTCAGCAGATACCCACGGGCAGTTACAGGTGAATCTAAGGGATCTAAGGTACAGTATGGGGACTACAGGAGACAATGGTGTGTTATGGCAGAAGGTTGCCAAGAATGGAGAGATGAAACATTCTTTTTTTTTTTTTTAATTTTATTATGTTATGTTAGTCACCATACAATACATCACTAGTTTTTGATGTGGTGATCCACAATCCATTGTTTTCGTATAACACCCAGTGCTCCATGCAGTACGTGCCCTCCTTAATACCCATTACCGGGCTAACCAATCCCCCGCTTCCCGCTCCCCTCTAGAACCCTCAGTTTGTTTCTCGGAGTCCATAGTCTCTCATGGTTCGTCTCTCCCTCCGATTTCCACCCCCTTCATTTTTCCCTTCCTTCTCCTAATGTCCTCCATGCTATTCCTTATGTTCCATAAATAAGTGAAACCCTATGATAATTGACTTTCTCTGCTTGACTTATTTCACTTAGCATCATCTCCTCCAGTCCCATCCATGTTGATGTAAAAGTTGGGTATTCATCTTTTCTGATGGCTGAGTAATATTCCATTGCATGTATGGACCACATCTTCTTTATCCATTCATCTGCTGAAAGGCATCTCAGCTCTTTCCACCGGAACAATGGCATATGGTAACTGTGTGCAGGATGAAGGGGAAAGATGTGCTAACTAACCCCGTAGTGGTAAGTGTTTTGCAGTATACAAGTCATCATGTGGGACACCCTAAACTTACTCAATGTGATGTGTCAACTGTGTCTCAATAAAGCTAGAAAAATATATTCTCTAAGGAGACACAGAGGCAAACATTCTCTTTTGATTTTGAAATTGCATTTTTCTGGCCAACGCTTGTGTGTCGAGCGTGGGGATACATTGGGTTTGCTCCTCTCCTTGCACACGTGTGAGAATCACGCTGCAGCTAACACACGGGACGTCTGGGAGCCTCACTTGTGGCCGCATCACTATTCCCACCCATCTTTCTCTTGCTCCTGTCAGGGAGCAGGAAGTTCCTGTCCCTGCCCAGGTCCTTCAGGCTGGACTAAGAATCCTAGAGACAGACTGACAAGAGAAAGTCAAGTTTGATAGTCTGCGTATGGGGAATCCACACAGACATGGACATGCCAGAGACAACAGGATCCCATAGTCCTCAGACAACATGATGCTCATGTGGCGTCCTGAGCCATGGAGCAGGGTCTGCTGGGGGGCTACAGAGGGGAGGAAGGCAGGAAGGTGAGAGAAGGGGATTGGAGAACAGACATTGCCCGGTTGTGCAGCTCGGTTTCTTAGGTGAAGAGGAGTCTGTTGATGGTGCTCATCCTGGTGCAGGCTGTCCCTTCCAATGTAGATCGAGGCGCTCGATGGGGATCTGAAGAGCTTTCCTGAATGTGCTGGGGTTGAGCTGTCTTTTAACTCAAAATCATGTTCATGCCAAAGTGGCCCATCTTTGGGGCAGCCTGCCCTTTGCCCCTACGCTTTGTATTTATTTTTTTAAGTTACTTTCTCCTTTGTATTTATAAAATCAAATTAAATCCTTATAGGGATATGTCTGCATACAAATAAACAAGCAAATAACAGACTGGTTTTCTTTCTTTCTTTCTTTCTTTCTTTCTTTCTTTCTTTCTTTCTTT
>NW_023270320.1:40306614-40308310 GCF_011800145.1 Mirounga leonina | reverse complement strand
TTTCTTTCTTTCTTTCTTTCTTTCTTTCTTTCTTTCTTTCTTTCTTTTTTCCTGTCACTTTTTTTTATTCTTATGTTAATCCCCATACATTACAACATAGGTTTTAGATGTAGTGTTCCATGATTCATTGTTTGTGCATAACACCCAGTGCTCCATGCAGAATGTGCCCCCCTCAATACCCACCACCAGGCGAACCCATCCTCCCACCCCCCTCCCCTCTAGAACCCTCAGTTTGTTTTTCAGAGTCCATCGTCTCTCATGGTTCGTCTACCCCTCCGATTTCCCCTGCTTCATTCTTCCCCTCCCGCTACCTTCTTCTTCTTCTTCTTCTTCTTTTTTTTCTTAACATATATTGCATTATTTATTTCAGAGGTACAGATCTGAGAGTCAACAGTCTTGCACAATTCACAGCGCTTACCAGAGCACATACCCTCCCCAGTGTCTATCACCCAGTCACCCCATCCCTCCCACCCCACCCCCCACTCCAGCAACCCTCAGTTTGCTTCCTGCGATTAAGAATTCCTCATATCAGTGAGATCATATGATACATGTCTTTCTCTGTTTCATTTATTTCGCTCAACATAATACTCTCCAGTTCCATCCACGTCGTTGCAAATGGCAAGATCTCATTCCTTTTGATGGCTGCATAATATTCCATTGTATATATATACCACATCTTCCTTATCCATTCATCTGTCGAAGGACATCTGGGCTCTTTCCACAGTTTGGCTATTGTGGACATTGCTGCTATAAACATCGGGGTGCACATACCCTTTTGGATCCCTACTTTTGTATCTTTGGGGTAAATACCCAGTAGTGCAATTGCTGGATCATATGGTAGCTCTATTTTCAACTTTTTGAGGAATCTCCATACTGTTTTCCAGAGTGGCTGCACCAGCTTGGATTCCCACCAACAGTGTAGGAGGGTTCCCCTTTCTCCGCATCCCAGCCAACATCTGTCATTTCCTGACTTCTTAATTTTAGCCATTCTGACTGGTGTGAGGTGGTATCTCATTGAGGTTTTGATTTGAATTTCCCTGATGCCGAGCGATATTGAGCACTTTTTCATGTGTCTGTTGGCCATTTGGATGTCTTCTTTGGAGAAATGTCTGTTCATGTCTTCTGCCCATTTCTTGATTGGATTCTTTGTTCTTTGGGTGTTGAGTTTGATGAGTTCTTTATAGATTTTGGATACTAACCCTTTATCTGATATGTCATTTGCAAATATCTTCTCCCATTCTGTCGGTTGTCTTTTGGTTTTGTTGACTGTTTCCTTTGCTTTGCAAAAGCTTTTTATCTTGATGAAGTCCCAAGAGTTCATTTTTGCCCTTGCTTCCCTTGCCTTTGGCGATGTTTCTAGGAAGAAGTTGCTTCGGCTGAGGTCAAAGAGGTTGCTGCCTGTGTTCTCCTTTAGGATTTTGATGGACTCCTGTCTCACATTGACGTCTTTCAACCATTTGGAGTCTATTTTTGTCTGTGGTGTAAGGAAATGGTCCAGTTTCCTTCTTCTGCATGTGGCTATCCAATTTTCCCAACACCATTGGTTGAAGAGACTGTCTTTTTTCCATTGGACATTCTTTCCTGCTTTGTCAAAGATGAGTTGACCATAGAGTTGAGGGTCCATTTCTGGGCTCTCTATTCTGTTCCACTGATCTATGTGTCTGTTTTTGTGCCAGTACCATACTGTCTTGATGAT
>NW_023270320.1:40147235-40301614 GCF_011800145.1 Mirounga leonina | reverse complement strand
ATGCCTGTTTCCTTCCCCAAATTAGGGAAGTTCTCTGCTATAATTTGCTCCATTATACCTTCTGCCCCTCTCTCTCTTTCTTCTTCTTCTGGGATCCCAATTATTCTCATGTTGTTTCGTCTTATGGTATCGCTTAGCTCTCAAATTCTGCCCTCGTGATCCAGTAGTTGTTTATCTCTCTTTTTCTCAGCTTCTTTATTTTCCATCATTTGGTCTTCTATATTACTGATTCTCTCTTCTGCCTCATTTATCCTAGCAGTTAGCGCCCCCATTTTTTATTGCACCTCATTAATAGCCTTTTTGATTTCTACTTGGTTAGATTTTAGTTCTTTTACTTCTCCAGAAAGGGTTTCTCTAATAACTTCCATATTTTTTTCAATCCCAGCTAGTATCTTTAAAGTGATGATTCTGAACTCTAGATCTGACATCGTACTAATGTCCGTATTGAGTAGGTCCCTGGCAGTCGGTACTACCTCTTGTTCTTTTTGTTGAGGTGATTTTTTCCATCTTGTCATTTTGTGCAGAGGAGAATAGATTAATGAGAGAACAAAATTCTAGCAGCGTAACAACGTCCCCAGAAAATATACTCTAAACAAATCAGAAAAGGCCTGAAGCAGTGGAACAAGAAACGGAAAGAGAGAAAAAAGAAAAAGAAAAAAAAGAAAAAGAAAAAGATAAAGATAAAAACAAACAAAAACAAACAAAACAAAACAAAACAACAAAAAAAAAACCAGAATGTGATCAAATACGATCAGGCTGGTATATAGATCAGTGCCACACACTAGATTTGGGGTGTATTTTGGTCTTTTAGAAGAAAGTGCCTCCCAAAATTTTAAAGAAAGAAAAACTTATATATGTACAAAAATAAGGGTTGATATGATGAAGGGATGGAATATGACTGTAAAGAAGGAAATTATAAAAAATTTTATAAAAGGAATTGATAAGAAGTTGTTTGAGAAAAGAAAGAAGGGGATTTAAAAAAAGAAAAAAGAAAAAAAAGGGAGAAAATGTGATCAGGCAGGGGAGTAGAAAAAACCATATACTAGAGATTTAGGGTGTATTTTAATCTGTTAGAAGAAACTATCTCAAAATTTTAAAGGGAGAACAACTTATATATATATGCCAAAAATACGGGTAACTACTATGAAGGGATAGAATATGACTCTAAAAATGAAAAATAAAAATGTTTTTTAAAAAAAGGGATCGATAAGATGTTGGTTGAAAAAGGGAAAAAGAAAAATTCAAAAAAAATAAAAAAAGACAGTTAAAAAAAATTAACTTTGAAAGACTAAGGAATCATGGTAAAAAAGCCATGAATTCTATGTGCAGTATTCCGCTAGCACTGGAGTTCTGCCATTCTCATTGATCGGTAAACTTGGTCTTGGCTGGCTGTTCTCGCTGATCTTCTGGGGAGGGGCCTGTTGCCGCGGTTTCTAAATGTCTTTGCCGGAGGCGGAATTGCCCCGCCCTCGCCCCCTCCCGGCTAAGTCATCTGCTCGGGTTTGCTCTCCGGGCTTTTGTTCCCTGCGAGCTTTCCGTACAGCTTTGGAGGCGGAGAGTGAAAATGGCGGCCTCCCAATCTCCGCCCCGGAGGAGCCGAGAACTCGGGCCCCGCTCCTCAGTGCGCCCCCAGAGAAAAGCCGCCAGTCACTCCCGTCTCCCCGGTCTCCGGCCTCACTCCGTGCTCCCCCGGCCTGTGACCGCGTGCCTCTGTCTCGGGCACCCGACCCCGGGTGGAGTCTCCAAACCCAGCAGATCTCTGTGGTGCGCTCCCGCGCGGCTCCTCCCGGGGGAGGAAAGGGAGTCTCCCCGGATCTGCCGCTTGTGGGGTCCCTGCTGGAGGAGCAGTGGCCTGACTGTTCCATGGATCACAGTCAATGACAACCCCGAGCTGAGAGCCCGCGCCTGGGCTCCGCCTCTGCAGCCGGCTTCCCTGCTCCGATACCTGGGAGCTCTGCCACACTCAGGCACCCCCGGTCTTTCTGTGACCCCGAGGGTCCTGAGACCACACTGTCCCGGAGGGTTCCACCCCCCACTGAGCCACCAGAGTGACGTCCCTCAGCGGAGCAGACTTTTAAAAGTTCCGATTTTGTGCTCCCCGGCTCTATCACTTGCCAGAAGCGCCGACGGAGGCCCCTCCCCCGCCGTCTATCCTCCCGAATATCGCCTCGGATTCACTTCTCCGCACGTCCTACCTTCCAGAAAGTGGTCGCTTTTGTGATGAGAGAGTTGTTGCTCTTCTTTTCTTCAATCTCCTGTTGAGTTTGTAGGTGTTCAGAATGGTTTGATCCCTATCCAGCTGAATCCCTGAGAGGAGACGAAATCCAGGTCTCCTACTCCTCCGCCATCTTGCTCTGCCCCAAAACTATAAAAAATCTTGGGTGTTAGGCCCTTTAGGGGCCTATGGAGCAGCCATTTTAGAGCTCTATGTACTGATGAGCAAAGGTACGGAGAGAACCCATAAAAAGGAATGAAATCTTGCCATCTGCAGTAATGTGGATGGATCTAGAAGGTATTATGCTGAGTGAAAGAAGTCAAATACTGTATGATTTCACCTATATGTGGAATCTTCAACCTCCCTTCCAGGAGCCCGTGGCCGGGGAAAGCTTCCCAATCGGTCTATGTGGGCCGCCAGGAACCAGGCCCGGGAAGCGCCGTCACCTTCGTCGCCGCGCCTTGTCCAGGGGTCCCTGAAGAGAAGCCCTGGCATCGCCGCCAGGACCACCAGGCCTGCTTTCGTGTAGGTCCGTCTCCAGACTGGTTTTCTAATACTACCAGAAACGTCCTTGTGCAAAAGGAGTTTCTCCATTTCAGGTTGTTCTTTCTACCAAACACGGTTACTCTAAGTGCCTGGCTATCCGGAAGAAGACTTTCGTGGATTTTAAGATTTCACTGAATTTAATTCTCAGAAATAAATGCTAATTTATAAACCCCCTCAAGTAGGAAGGGATTCATGCTTTACCACTTCTTAACTGTAACAGCTAATGTTCGTTCTTAATATACCTGTTTGATTCAAAGAAATGTCCAGACATATTTTGACTTCAATTTTTTAAAGTTTTTGTTTATTTTAAATGAGGAGAAAGGAGATACTGGTTTGTGGAAACACCCCCCCCCCCCCCGATCTGTAAGGAAGAAGTTGAAAGAAGGCACAGTTCGCAGTTCTGTTCAAATACTGTGAACATGTTCAAGGACTCGAGCTCATGAACAGGATCTCTCCGGTAGGGAGACGCGATATGTTAGTGCACAGTGCCTGCCCCACCCCCCGCCGGCCCCACCCGATGCCCCTGAGGCCCCAGGGCACGTTCTGTGGCTGTATCTGCTGCTTCTGTTCCTCTTCCTGCACACAAAGACCTCCAGGTGACTCATGCAATCCACAGGCCTGACCCACACATTCTCAAATGACACATTCTCCCCGAAGAAATTTTCCTGCCAGACAATCCCCAGTTGCTAGTCACTGACGGCACGAAAAGGCGAGATGGTGCTGTAAATCCCTGTAGGTGTCACCTGGCCGCGGTGTGATTTAGTGAGACATTATGTTGTCCCCAAATGTCCACGCACCATTGGCAACAGTGAGTGCGGTCTGACTACTGTCTGCTGGATAGCGCAGATTTTCTTTATTTTTATTTAAATTTAATAGTTGACATAGAGTGTATTAGCAGTTTCAGAGGTAGAGGTCGGTGATTCATCAGTTGCATATAACACCCAGTGCTCATCACATCCCGTGCCCTCCTTCATGCCCGTCCCCCAGTTACCCCATCCCCACCCCCTCCCCTCCAGCAACCCTCAGTTTGTTTCTTATGGTTAAGAGTCTCTCATGGTTTGTCTCCCTTTCTGATTTCATCTTGTTTTATTTTTTCCTCTCTTCCCCTATGATCTTCTGTTTTGTTTCTTAAATTCCACATATGAGTGAAATCATATAATTGTCTTTCTCTGACTTATTTTGCTTAGCATCATCCCCTCCAGATCCATCCAGGTCATTGCAAATGGCAAGATTTCATTTTTTGATGGCTGCATAATATTGCATTGTATATATATATCACATCTTCTTTATCCATTCATCTGTCAATGGACATCTTGACTCTTTCCACAGTTTGGCTATTGTGGACACTGATGCTATAAACATCGGGGTGCACGTACCCTTTCGGATCCCTACTTTTGTATCTTTGGGGTAAATACCCAGTAGTGCAATTGCTGGGTCGTAGGGTGCCCTATTTTCAACTTTTTGAGGAACCTCCATACTGTTTTCCAGAGTGGTCGCACCAGCTTGCATTCCCACCAACAGTGGAGGAGGGTTCCCCTTTCTCCGCATCCCCGCCAACACCTGTCGTTCCTTGACTTGTTAATTTTAGCCATTCTGACTGGTGTGAAGTGGTATCTCATTGAGGTTTTGATTTGGATTTCCCTGATGCCGAGTGATGTTGAGCATCTTTTCATGTGTCTGTTGGCCATTTGTATGTCTTCTTTGGAGAAGTGTCTGTTCATGTCTTCTGCCCATTTCTTGACTGGATTATATTGTTCTTTGGGGGTTGAGTTTGATAAGTTCTTTATAGATCTTGGATACTAGCCCTTTATCTGATATGTCATTTGCAAATATCTTCCCCCATTCTGTCAGTTGTCTTTTGATTTTGCTGATTGTTTCTTTTGCTGTGCAGAAGCTTTTTATCTTGATGAAGTCCCAGTAGTTCATTTTTGCTTTTGTTTCCCTTGCCTTTGGAGACATGTACAGTAGGAAGTTGGATAGCACAGATTTTAAATTAAAATGTTTACACAAAGATGGAAAGATGAGCTTCTGTCATCTAAAACCTGAAAATTAACTTAACTTTCATTAAACTTCAAGTTTATAAAATGAGAAAGTCATCAATACTACCTTAAAAATTGCTGTGAGTTCCTATTTGAAAACTATTTGCTTATGAAATAATTCTCAAAATAAAATATTTTAGAACAATCATTCTTTTTCTAGATTCTGATATATGCATTTGGGAATTGGCAACAGATGTTTCTGACAGGTTATAAATTTTTGTCAAAGGAAACTGTGAGATAATCATCAAAACCTATGGAGAAGGTAAGAGAGAAAGATTGATTGATTTAAATCAAGGAGCCTCTCTGATTTGCATCAAAGGAAATTTAGGAAGAAGATATTTGGGAAAAAATGATAACTGC
The DNA here is from genome assembly GCF_011800145.1 of Mirounga leonina. Classification (NCBI taxonomy): domain Eukaryota; kingdom Metazoa; phylum Chordata; class Mammalia; order Carnivora; family Phocidae; genus Mirounga; species Mirounga leonina. The sequence goes on along the minus strand of NW_023270320.1, from coordinate 40,296,454 downwards.
TTTTCTGAAGCTAAACATGTATTTCTCAAGGCAAATATCATGGGACCAGGAAGTGCCAGAAATAACTTTGATCTCATGAGTAATGGGATTAGGTTTACAACTGATAAGTGATTTTCTTCTGTGCTTTGGAAGCCGTTGTTTGTGAGAGACTCAAGATCTGTTTAAAAGCTGTTTATTTGGCCCATAAATAAGAAGTCATTTGGTAATTAAGTGCAATTAAGTTGCAGATGTGCTCACTGTAAATGCTTCATCGAAAATATAATGAAATTCTGGAAAAGAACAACGGAATAGAATAGCTGAGTCTGGATCACATTCACCATCAAAGGCGTCTAGGTGCAGTTCTCCTTTTAAATTAGAACTTTGATATTCTGTGTGGAATCAGTGGGAGTAAAAAAAAAAAAAAGCTACTTGTATATCTTACAAATTATTGACCATGCTATTGGAACTGCTGGTCCGAGAACCAAGTTAAACCCTTAGGCTTCTGTTTGTTGTGTGTTGTGTGTGATCAACAGTATGCGAGCTACACTGTGGAACAAATTATAAGAGTTAACAAAATCCTGAATATTAGTTGCAATTGTGATTTGAATGGATTTAGTCTTCCTTTCAGACAATTCAGTTTCCAAATTGGCCACTTGGTTCCCTTTGGCCAAGTCTGTGCTTCTGTGCCCACGTGGACTTGTTATCACACCCTCTCTGGTTGGGGGGAGAAGATGCTGAGAGCTGTTTCAGGGGCCGTTTAGTGGACGGGTGCATGAGGAGTCCAGGGAGACAGGAGCATCAGCGTCCATGTGGCTACTGCTTGCAAAGGAGTGGAATGTGCTCCCAGGGAGAGTGGTAGCCTCCATCACGGACTGCAGGGAGGGTCCCGGGGACTCCGGCCGTCGTGTCCTGGGACCTGGTCATCCCATGTGGTAGCTTCGGTGCCAACTCTCTGAATGTCTGCATTTCAAATCCCCCAAAAAAGAGAATGTAGTATTACTCCCTCCATCACCAGTGCACCTGGAGTGAACTCACGTCACCTCCCCCTGTGAGGGACCAGAAACCATCATTAGTGCTGGGGTACAGGGTTCCTGATGCAGGATGATGGCACATCTGTGGGTCACCAGGGGCCAGGTAGGCGTGCCTGGTGGGTGCTCACATCGTCTTGAGCTCTTGTCCAAATATTTATGGTTGGAAGAATATGCCATGGATTTGGTTTTACTTTAGCAAATTTGGGGTGTTTTATTTTTTTAAAAGGTATGCTTCATACACTATTCCTTGATGTGATTGTATAAGAGTTGTTTTTATCACCTGAACAAGGTAGGCACGGTGTTGGAGAGGAGCTCAGTCCTGAGAATGCTCATCACCCCCACTCCAAACACTGAGGCGGCTTGTGGCCACGGGGGTCAGAGTCGACCACTGTTGGTGCATGGCTGAGAGGTGACGGATTCACACAGGAGGTGGTGGGCAGGCTTGACGGGCCTCCTGGCCCGCCCCTGTCCCTCCCACCCCGGACTCTCCCTGCAGTGCACACTGCTCTCCGTGCCCAGAAAGCCCTTGGCTGCAGTGATTGGCTTCCTTGCTTGTTTTCTCCTACGGGACCATGTGTTTCAGACCTTGCTTCTTCAGAACACTTCATTTGCTGTCCCCGACACCTGCCACCAAGCCTGTGCACCATAGATGCGGAATGCATGGCTTTAGGGTGTAAGGATGGAGGGGGTGGGTGAGTGAGATAAATGTCACCAGAGGGACACAGCTAACACGTTCTTTCCTGTTCAGAGAAGACACGACTGAATTTTCGTGGGAGAGTTCAGGAATGTTCGGCAGGGTGGGGGATGGGGCGAGGGCATGGCAGGGCGTCTTCAGGAAAGATGGGGTCTCAAGAGGAAGCAGCTGGTAGAGAGAAACCAGGGGGATTGAGGGAAGAGAGGGGTTGGCCTTGGCTGGGACTCAGGCCCATGACTTCAGCAGTGGCTGCTCAGAGGCGTGCACCCTGCCCCTGTCGATGTGCAGACATAGGACCCCTGGCCAGGGACAGGTGCCCAGCACGGCTCCGGAGAGTGGTGGTGCATCCTTATTGTCTGCGGATTCACTGCCCTGCTCCTCTCTCTCCCTCGTCCCTTCCTCCTTTCCTGCTTGTCTGCCTGCTCTTCATGCTCAATTCTCTCTTCCCTTTATCCTCTTCAAAATCCACCCCAAATATGCGTCTTAACTAGCTGAAACCTCTGCAGTGTGCCCCACACGGCTTCCTGCGACCGGCGCTCCCATGGCCTGCAGCCCAGCCCCCTCATCAAGCCTCAGCAAGACTCATTTCCCTCTCCACAAATACAGAAGTCCCGGAAACCCGACCAGAATTGAGTGGAGAGGGACGAAAAGCATATTAAATTCCTTTTAGATCCCTGGGCTGATTTCCATGAGGCTCAGCGGCCCGGCTCTGTGATAAGATAAAACACGCCACGAGAAGACGCACGCTGGCGGGCCTCGCGTGGCTCAGGTGTGCATCCTGAGCTGGGGAGGCGGGGTGGTCGCCTGTCCTCTTCCTGGAGTCCACGGGGGCTCACAGTTCCACTTCTCCTCTGTTTGTTCTGAGCGCTGGGAGCCACTCTTTTAGGGATGGGCTTTTGCCGTCATAACTCGGGCCTCTGTCCTCTGAGAGGAGGCCTGGGACCTATTCCTCTTGGGCACGGAAAGAGGGCCACCTGAACTTTGGAAAGGACCACACTTCGGGGGAGTGGAGGCCGCCTCTGTGTTCAAGCGGGACAGCCGACCTGGGTGTGCAGTCTCCTGCTAGGGAGGGCTCACCTCTTAACAGACCCCTGGGTATGACCAGACCCTCATTTTCTGTTTCTTTTAGCAACAAGCAGCCTATGTGCCCAAAGGGACCCTTAGGAATTTGCAACAATGCACGTTCCCTAGGGCCCTTGGCCAGTAAGATAGGAAGGGGCTGGGCTGTTGGGGGCTGGGGGCGGGCTTCTGACTGTTGCACCCCTATGGACACGTGTTCAAGGCGTCCAGGTAAGGGCTTGCAGGAGAAGGAGACACTGTGAAGTGGGGATATGAGGGACGGCAGTGCGGTTCTGTGGCCTTGGGCACGATGATCACATGGACAGGAGCGGGAATGCCGTCATGCAGGGAGCCCCAGCAAACCTCGCAGAGCACACACAGCGGCCACCTGTGAAGCTGGGGGACTCAGTGCGCAGCAACTACTTGTCACCACCCCTCGGTGAGACATGGTGGAAGCCCCCAGCACCACGAATCCTCCTGATTTCCTGCCTTTGCCCCCAAATGCCCCGTCTGCCCTCACAGTAGACCGACCCCGTCACCCAGCGGCTCTCCTGTGGCTTCTCTGCCCAAGGCCTCCCGACCTCAGAAGCAGAGGCACCGGCCAGTGTCCTACCACCGCCTGTGCGGTGGCCCATGACCAGACCCCGGCTGCCTCCCCGCACGGCCTGCATGGCCTGCATGGCCTGGGGGAGCCCGCACTGGCCGCCTGCCCCTAACCTGTGCCTGGGACTGCCTGGCCGAGCCCTCTCCTCCACACCCACACTGTCGGTCCTGCCCCAGGACGCCTCCCCGACGAGCCCTCTCGAGGGCAAAGCCCCACACGTCTGTGAGTCCCAGCACCCGTCAGCGCCGACCTGATGGGGCCTGTTCGCCTGTCCTCGTGGTCTCCGCCGTGACGCTCCCGGGCGGCCACCACACCCACCTCCTCGCAGGTGCTGCGTTCTGGCTATTGACTGGCAGAACTTGGCGATCGGTGCAAGAGCGAGGCCGGCGGCAGGAAGACAGGCCCTCCAGCACCGGACACGCTGACCAGGCATGTCCCCTGAGCCCCTCCTCTGAGAGTCCGGGACCTCAGGGGAGAAAGCAGAACGGGGCCGGAGGTGGCCCGTGGTGATCCGACAGGCCGCGCTGCCGGCGGTGGGAAGAGCAGCCTGGGACGCCCTCCCCGGGCTGCTCGGGTGACCGCACGCCGGCACATTGGCGTCCGAGGTGGCAGAGCTGGGCCAGGCGGGTGGCCATGTGCCGCGACCACATGCCTCCTGCCTGGCTGCCCGCTGTGCTCTTGGAAGTGAGAAATACAGCGACGTTGGAACCGTGGGCGGATAACACGGTCGTCCTTTGAATGTGGCGTGAAGCCACAAGCACATGGAGGGTTTCGTCCTCGGGGGCCACGGTGTTCTAACAGCAGAACTGTTGAAAGGAACATCTAAAGAAGAAAGCACAGAGAAGGGACAGGAAGCGCCACACGGAGAGGAGTGAACTTAATGAGGCGTGGGGCTTCACAGTTTGGAGGCAGCGAGAGGTTTCTACAGAACCTTTACTTCAGAGGGTCTCCAAGAGCTCGAAACCATGAGCCAGGTCTTCTGAGCAACCCCAGCCTCAGATTTGGTAGAGGACTGAGCGGTGCCAGATGCCCGGGAGGTCCATGGACAGCCCCCGGTAACCCGACTGCTCGCCCCGGTTTGTCAGGTTAACTCACTTACATATTCATCGGGTTGCCAGACACTAAGAAGGACAAATCAGTGTAGTCAAAGGGACTGTGCCAGGGACAGAGGGCGACTCAGAGGGACCGAGAGGCTGGCAGGACAGCACAGTGCCCTGCACGATAAACGGAGGAAGAGCACAGACCGGAGGGCCACCGAGATGCTCGCAGATCCGTGACCCCCATCCTGAGATAAAGCCTCACCACCTCTGGGGCCAAGCCCAGGAGTCTGCCCTGGCACTGCTTCTTCCCCGGGGATCCGCTGTGAAGCCTGGGCTCAAAACCGTCGCATCTGCGGTGGATAAAGATAGAGCCTCCCTGTGCGAGGAACACGGAGCTGTCCGGGGCAGATGTGGGATCGCATCACTGAGAACGGCTCACAGCTGTGCACTGCACTCCCACCCACCCAGCGCAGCCAGGCCCATCCTGCTCTTTCCCCAGGGCCCCCAGGCAGAGGCTTACATGGCTGCCACCGTCTGCTGACAACTTGAGCTAATATCATTGGGTTGCCGAAAATTGACTGACTTAGACCCCGACTCCTGTTGTGAGAATGTGGAACAGTGAGTAACAAAACCTCGTGGAATATACTGATGAAATAGAAATCTGGTCCAGGAACTTTACCCAAGAATGAAGGGAAGGACGAGGGACAAAGGGGGCCACGTGTGAATGGCCTCAGGACATTTGCGTTGAGCCCCGACTTTGCCTCTGAGCCCGACGACAGCTTTAACCACGTACGTGGAGCCATAGAGAGCAGACGTGAAGAAGCAAACCAACAAGGTTACTGCTTCCCTAAATTTTACTGCACAGGTCCTTTGCTTTCTGAAACACACGAGGAACATTTTTTAAAGTGAAGTTTGAATATATTCAACCGTGTGTGTTTGTTTACGTCTCCTTCTGTCATAGGTATTTATTCATCCGTACGAGCTCTGTGGGGCGTAATGCCCACACTGAACAGTTCACCCATGTCCGCGTACAACTCAGTGGTTTTCCGCGCATTCACAGACACATGCAGCCACGGTCGCATTACTCATACCCTTGGCAGTGACTCCCGTGCCCCTGTCCCAGCCCCTGGCCGCCAACAACCTGCCGTCTATCCCCAAGGCTGGGGTCCTGTGGGACTGGCTTCTCCACTCCTCGGTGTTTTGAAGTCCATCCATGTGTGCCACGTCTGGTTCTTGGATTTTATTGTCTCGTAGTACATTCCATTGAATGCATATGACCCCCTGTTGGGTATCCACTCATCAGTTGTAGATATCTGGGTGCTCGCACTTCAGGGCCACCATGAATAATGCTGCTAAGAACATGCACATCCAGTTTTCAGGTGGACATAGGCTTCCGTGCCTCTTGGGGGTACCTAGGAGTTGAATCCCTGGGTCACATGGTAACTGTTCACTCTTGTGAGGAGCTGCCAGACTGTTTTCCGAAGCAGCTGCACCATTTCACATCCCGCCCAGCTGTGTTTGAGGTTGACTTCGCTGTGTGCTCATTGGCACTTGTCACCATCCACCTCTGGTGCAGATACCCGAGTGCATAGAAGGGGTATCTCACGGTGGTTTCGACTGCATTTCCCTGATGGCTGATGATGTCGAGCATCTTTTCACAAACTTATTGGCCATTTGTGTATCTTCTTTGGGGAAATATCTGTTCAGCTCCTTGGCCATTTTTATTTTGGTTACTTGCCTCTTTTTATAATTGGGGTGTTAGTGTTCTTTATATACTCTAGATATAATTCCCTCATCAGACATATTTGCAAGAAATTTCCCTTATTCTGTGGGTTGCTTTTTTACTTCCTTGGTAGTATGCTTAAAAGCACAAAAGTTTTTATTTTTAGGAAATCCATTTTGTCTATCTTTTTATTTTTTCCTGTACTTTTGATGGCATATCTAAAAGGCATTTCTAATTCACATTATCAAAGAAATATGTGCGTGTTGTCTTCCAAGAGTTTTATACTTGTATCTCTTACTTTGGGCTCTTTGCATACGTTGAGTTCATTTTTGCATGTAAGTATAAGTACAAACTACTTTGTCCTTTTGCACATGGATATCTGGTTATCCCAGCACCATTTATAAAAGAGGCTATGCTCATCAAAAGGAATGAGATCTTGCCATTTGCAACAACATGGATGGAACTGGAGGGTGTTATGCTGAGCGAAATAAATCAATCAGAGAAAGACATGTATCATATGACCGCACTGATATGAGGAATTCTTAATCTCAGGAAACAAACTGAGGGTTGCTGGAGTGGGGGGGTGGGAGGGATGGGGTGGCTGGGTGATAGACACTGGGGAGGGTATGTGCTATGGTGAGTGCTGTGAATTGTGCAAGACTGTTGAATCACAGCTCTGTACCTCTGAAACAAATAATACATTATATGTTAAGAAAAAAGAAGATGAAGATAGCAGGAGGGGAAGAATGAAAGGGGGGAAATTGGAGGGGGAGACGAACCATGAGAGACGATGGACTCTGAAAAACAAACTGAGGGTTCTAGAGGGGAGGGTGGTGGGAGGATGGGTTAGCCTGGTGATGGGTATTAAAGAGGGCACATTTTGCATGGAAAAAATAAAAATAAAAATAAATAAAAGAGGCTATGCTGTTAACGGTGTTGGTATCATCAGAAATGAACCAGCCATAGATGTGTGGGTTTACGTCTGGACCTTCAACTCTATCCATGGGCCTATACGCATATCCCTATGATGGTGCCACACTGTTTTCATTACTATAGCTTTATAGTAAGTTTTGGGAAGGACTTTTGAGTCCTCCACCTTTGTTCTTCTTTTGCAAATTGTTTTGGCTATTTGGGACTCATTGCATTCCCATATCAATTTGAGGACTGGTTTTTCCACTTCTGTAAAAAAGCCAGCTGAAATTTTGCCAATATCATGTTGAATTTGTAGGTAACTTTGGGTAATACTGAAGCCATAAAAATAATAAGTCATCTATCCATGAACACGGGATGTCTTTTCATTTATTTAAGTCTTCAATTTCTTTCACAGTGTTTTCTAGTTTTCAGGATACAAATCTTCACCTCCTTTATTAAATGTAGTCCTTTTTTTTTTTTAATTTTATTATGTTATGTTAGTCACCATACAATACATCATTGGTTTTTAATGTGGTGATCCACAATCCATTGTTTTCATATAACACCCAGTGCTCCACGCAGTACGTGCCCTCCTTAATACCCATCACTGGGCTAACCAATCCCCCCTCCCCCCTCCCCTCTAAAACCCTGTTTGTTTCTCAGAGTCCATAGTCTCTCATGGTTCATCTCTCCCTCCAATTCCCCCCACTTTTTTCCCTTCCTTCTCCTAATGTCCTCCATGCTATTCCTTATGTTCCACAAATAAGTGAAACCATATGATAATTGACTTTCTCTGCTTGACTTATTTCACTTAGCATCATCTCCTCCAGTCCCATCCATGTTGATGTAAAAGTGGAGTATTCATCCTTTCTGATGGCTGAGTAATATCCCATTGTATATATGGACCACATCTTCTTTACCCATTCATCTGTTGAAGGGCATCTTGGCTCTTTCCACAGTTTGGCTATTGTGGACATTGCTGCTATGAACATTGGGATGCATATGGCCCTTCTTTTCACTACATCTGTGTCTTTGGGGTAAAAACCCAGTAGTGCAATTGCTGGGTCATAGGGTAGCTCTATTTTTAAATTTTTGAGGAAACTCCACACTGTTTTCCAAAGTGGCTGTACCAACTTGCATTCCCACCAACAGTGTAAGAGGGTTCCCCTTTCTCCACAACCTCTCCAACATTTGTTGTTTCTTTCCCTGTCCATTTTTGCCATTCTAACTGGTGTAAGGTGGTATCTCAGTGTGGTTTTGATTTGGATTTCCCTGATGGCTAATGATGATGAACACTTTTTCATGTGTCTGTTAGCCATTTGTATGTCTTCTTCAGAGAAGTATCTTTTCATATCTTCTGCCCACTTTTTGAGTTGATTATTTGTTTTTTGGGTGTTGAGTTTGAGAAGTTCTTTATAGATCTTGGATACCAGCCCTTTATCTGTAGTGTCATTTGCAAATATCTTCTCCCATTCTGTGGGTTGCCTCTTTGTTTTGTTGACTGTTTCCTTTGCTGTGCAGAAGCTTTTTATCTTGATGAAGTCCCAAAAGTTCATTTTTGCTTTTGTTTCACTAGCTTTTGGAGATGTGTCTTGAAAGAAGTCGCTGTGGGCGATGTCCAAGAGGTTACTGCCTATGTTCACCTCTAGGATTTGGATGGATTCCTGTCCCACATTGAGGTCTTTCATCCACTTTGAGTTTATCTTTGTGAATGGTGTTAGAGAATGGTCGAGTTTCATTCTTCTGCATGTGGCTGTCCAATTTTCCCAGCACCATTTATTGAAGAGATGGTCTTTTTTCCATTGCATGTTTTTTCCTGCTTTGTCAAAGATTATTTGACCATAGAGTTGAGGGTCCATATCTGGGCTCTCTATTCTGTTCCATTGGTCTATATGTCTGTTTTTGTGCCAGTACCATGCTGTCTTGGTGATCACAGATTTATAATATAGCTTGAAATTGGGCAACGTGATGCCCCCAGCTTTGTTTTTCTTTTTCAACATTTCCTTGGCAATTCGGGGTCTTTTCTGATTCCATACAAATTTTAGGATTGTTTGTTCCAGCACTTTGAAAAATGTCATTGGAATTTTGATCAGGATGGCATTGAAGGTATAGATTGCTCTGGATAGCATAGACATTTTAACAATGTTTATTCTTCCGATCCATGAGCATGGAATATTTTTCCATCTTTTTGTGTCTTCTTCAATTTCTTTCATGAGTGTTTTGTAGTTCCTAGAGTATAGATCCTTTACCTCTTTGGTTAGGTTTATTCTTATGGTTTTTGGTGCTATTGTAAATGGAATCATTTCTCTAATTTCTCTTTCTACAGTTGCATTGTTAGTGTATAAGAAAGCAACTGATTTCTGTGCATTGATTTTGTATCCTGCCACATTACTGAATTGCTGTATGAGTTCTGGTAATTTGGGGGTGGAGTCTTTTGGGTTTTCCACATAAATATCATGTCATCTGTGAAAAGAGAGTTTGACTTCTTCTTTGCCAATTTGAAAACGTTGTATTTCTTTTTGTTGTCTGATTGCTGTTGCTAGGACTTCTAGTACTATGTTGAACAATAGTGGTGAGAGTGGGCATCCTTGACATGTTCCTGATCTTAAGGGAAAGGCTCTCAGCTTTTCCCCATTGAGGATGATAGTTGCTGTGGGTATTTCATAGATGGATTTTATGAACTTGAGGAATGTTCCCTCTATCCCTATACTCTGAAGAGTTTTAATCAGGAAAGGATGCTGTATTTTGTCAAATGCTTTTTCTTCATCAATTGAGAGGACTATATGGTTCTTCTCCCTCCTCTTATTAATGTGTTCTATACCACTGATTGATTTGTGAATGTTGAACCACCCTTGCATCCTGGGGATAAATCCCACTTGCTCTTGGTGGATGATCCTTTTAATGTATTGTTGGATCCTATTAGCTAGGATTTTGTTGAGGATTTTGGAATCCATATTCTCAGGGAAATTGGTCTGAGATTCTCCTTTTTGATGAGGTCTTTGCCTGGTTTGGGGATTAAGGTAATGCTGGCCTCATAGAATGAGTTTGGAAGTTTCCTTCTGTTTCTATTTTTTGAAACAGCTTCAGTAGAATAGGTATTATTTCTTCTTTGAATGTTTGGTAGAATTCCCCAGGGAATCCATCAGGCCCTGGACTCTTATTTGGGGGGAGGTTTTTGATCACTGCTTCAATCTCGTTACTGGTTATTGGCCTATTCAGGTTGTCAATTTCTTCCTGTTTCAGTCTTGGCAGCTTATAGGTTTCCAGGAAGGCATCCATTTCATCCAGACTGCTCAGTTTATTGGCATATAGTTGTTGATAATAATTTCTAATAATTGTTTCTATTTCCTTGGTGTTAGTCGTGATCTCTCCCCTTTCATTCATAATTTTATTAATTTGGGTCCTTTCTCTTTTCTTTTGGATAAGTCTGGCCAGTGGTTTATCGATCTTATTAATTCTTTCAAAGAACCAACTTCTAGTTTCATTGATCTGATCTACTGTGTTTCTGGTTTCTAATTCATTGATTTCTGCTCTAATTTTAATTTTTTCTCTTCTAATGCGTGGCTTAGGCATCGTTTGTTGCTTTTTCTCTAGTTCTTTAAGGTGTAGAGTTAGTTGGTGAATTCAGGATTTTTCTATTTTTTTTGAGTGAGTCTTGGATGGCTATGTATTTCCCCCTTAGGACCGCCTTTGCAGTATCCCATAGGTTTTGGACCGATGTGTTTTCATTCTCATTGATTTCCATGAATTGTTTAAGTTCTTCTTTGATTTCCTGGTTGACCCAAACATTCTTGAGCAGAGTGGTCTTTAGCTTCCAAGTGTTTGAATTTCTACCAAATTTTTTCTTGTGATTGAGTTCCAGTTTTAGAGCATTGTGGTCTGAGAATATGCAGGGAATAATCTCAATCTTTTGGTATCGGTTGAGACCCGATTTGTGACCCAGTATGTGGTTTATTCTGGAGAAAGTTCCATGTGCGCTCGAGAAGAATGAGTATTCTGTTGTTTTAGGGTGGAATGTTCTGTATATATCTCTGAGGTCCATCTGGTCCAATGTATCATTCAAAGCTCTTGTTTCCTTGTTGATTTCCTGCTTAGATGATCTGTCCATTGCTGAGAGTGCAGTATTGAGGTCTCCTACAATTAACGTATTGTTATCAATATGACTCTTTATTTTGGTTAACAGTTGGCTATGTAGATGGCTGCTCCCATGTTGGGGGCATAGATATTTACAATTGTTAGATCTTCTTGTTGGATAGACCCTTTAAGAATGATATAGTGTCCTTCTGTGTCTCTTATTGCAGACTTCAGTTTAAAATCTAATTTGTCTGATATAAGAATTGCTACCCCAGCTTTCTTTTGAGGTCCGCTGGCATGGAAGATGGATCTCCATCCCTTCACTTTCAGTCTGGATGTATCTTTAGGTTCAAAATGAGTCTCTTGTAGACAGCATATGGATGGGTCCTGTCTTTTTATCCAATCTGCAGCCCTGTGCCGTTTTATGGGAGCGTTTAGGTCATTCACGTTGAGAGTGATTATTGAAAGATAGGAATTAATTGTCATCATGTTGCTTGTGAAGACGTTGTTTTTATAGATTGTCCCTGTAAATTTCTGTTGTAGATCACTCTTGGGGTCTTTCTCCTTTTATAGAACCCCCCTTAATATTTCTTGCAGGGCTGGCCTAGTGGTCACATATTCTTTCAACTTCTGCCAGTCGTGGAAGCTCTGCATCTCTCCATCCATTCTAAATGAAAGCCTTGCCGGGTAAAGTATTCTTGGCTGCATGTTCTTCTCATTTAGTACCCTGAGTATGTCTTCCCAGGCCTTTCTGGCTTGCCAGGTCTCTGTGGACAGGTCTGATGTTATTCTGATGTTCCTCCCTCTGTACGTAAGGAATGTCTTCCCCCTAACTGCTCTTAAGAGGGTTTCCTTGGTTCTAAGATTTTCAAGTTTTACTATTACATGCTGGGGTATTGGCCTATTTTCCTTGATCTTAGGAGGGGTCCTCTCTGCCTCTAGGACTCGAATGTTTGTTTCATTCCCCAGATTAGGGAAGTTCTCAGCTTCGATTTGCTCAAATATATCTTCTAGCCCTCTCTCTCTCTCCACTCCCTCTGGGATTCCAATGATTCTGACATTGGAACGCTTCATGGTGTCACTTATTTCTCTGATTCTATTTTCATGGATTCTGAATTGTTTTTCCCTGGCCTCTGCTTTTCCCTTTTCATCTATTATACTGTCTTCCAGATTGCTTATTCTCTCTTCTGTCTCAGTTACACTAGCTGTTAGATTATCTAGATTGGATTGGATCTCACTGATAGCATTTTTAAGTTCTGCCAATTCCCCTTTTATTTCTGCCCTTAGAGACTCTATGTTGCCATGAATTGATTTCTCCATTCTAGCCATTGTCTTCACAATTGCTAGCCTGAATTCCATCTCCGACATCTTGGTTATATCTGCATCCATTTGTAAATCTGCAGCATAAGTCATAATCTCTCAGTCTTTTCTGTTTTGGCGGTTCCTCCTCCTAGTCATTCTGTTGATGGGTGTTTGAGGGAATGTAAAGTCCAAATTATTGACCAGAACCCAAGCAAGATGGACCTGTTTTCTTGGGACCTTAGGGTTGCTGGCCTCTTGTTTTCCCAGCCTGTCTTCTGCGGAAGGGGCCTGCCATGCTGTTACCCAGTCAACCCTGTTTGGGCAATATTGCCCTGCGCCCCTGTGGCAGGGGATGGGCTCAAAGGGAATCAGTCTTTGGGGCTTTTGTTCTCTGGCGGCTTTCTCTGGTGGCTTTCTGCGTCTCTTCCACGAGTCAGAGCAGAAGAGACCGTTTCCAACCCTCTGCCTCAGAGCAGAGAGACCGCAGTCTGTTCTTCAGTGAGCTCTCCACGCCACACCGTCTCCGTTTCTGTCCATGCTGCCATAAACTGCAGCGTCCTGGGTTGTGTGCCCCTCCTCAGCGCCCCCAGTCCTGACTCCAGGTTGGAGCACGTCTCTGCTCTTTGTGCTTCTAAAACTGCCAGCCACCCCCAGATCACACACGCGACGCCACCCCTCCGGGTTTCCGCCCCAGGGGCTGCCCTAAAGTCCTTTCCCTGCCGCTACCCGGTCTACGAGTCATTGCCCTGTTCGCAGCACGCGAGGCTGTCACTACCAGTGGTGTAGGATCCCCACGGGCCAGGCACCCTCCCGCTGCCATTTATCCTCCGATATCTGCCCACAGAATCACGGCTCCCCGCTTCATACCTCGAAAACAACTGCCTGCGATATTCTGTTTGTAGAGATCCAGATCTTCTTACATCTCAGGCTGGTTTCATGGGTGCTCAGAGTGGTCTGGTAGATATCCAGCTCAATTCCAGGGACCAGTTGAAATAGGGTCCCCTACTCCTCTGCCATCTTTCCCCCTCTGTTAAATGTAGTCCTACCTATTTTTTTCTTTTAGATATTATTGTGAATGGAATTGCTTTCCTGATTCATTTTTGGATTGTGCATTGCTGGGATATAGAAACACAACTGATTTTTGTTTTGATCTTGTAACCTGTGAATTTGCTGAATTTGTTTATTAGCTCAAAGAGCTTTCTTGTGGATTATCTGGGATTTTTTTCTATTTGGATTGTGTCATCTGCAAATAGAGATAGATACTTCTTTTCTTATAAGGATGTCTTATTTCTTTTTCTTATCTAATTGCTCTGGTTAGAACTTCTAGTTCAGTGTTGAATAATAGCAGCAAAATCAAGCAACCTTGTCTTTGTGCTGTTCTTAGGAGGAAAGCTTTCAGTCTTTCACCACTGTGTATGAAGAGAGCGGGTTTTTTTTCTTTTTTTAATAAATACCTTTATTATGTTGAAGAAATTCCCTTGTATTCCTAGTTTTCTGAGTGTTCTTATCATAAAAGGCTGTTCAATTTTGTCAAATGCCTTTTCTGCATCAACTGAATTGGTCACATGCTTTTGCCCTTTGTCCTATTAATCTGTTGTAATATATTAATTTTTATGTGTTGAACCACCTTTGCATTCCCAGGATAAATCCCAACTTGATCATGGTGTATAACTCTTCTCACATGTTGCTGGAAGTGAAATACTAGGTTTGCTAGTATTCTGCTGAGGATTTTTGCGTCCATATTTATAAAGGATATTGGTCTGTAATTTTCTTTTCTCATGATTTCTTTATCTGGTTTCCATATCAGCTTATGCTGGCCTCATAGAAATGAGCTAGGAAGTGTTCCCACCTCTTCAACTTTTTGGAAGAGTTTGAGAAGGATTGGCATTCATTTTCTTTAAGTGTTTGGCAGAACCCACCAGTGAAGCCATCTGGCTCTGGGCTTTTCTTTGTTGGGAGGTTTTGATTCCTGATTCAGTCTCCTTATTGTTATTGTTCTGATCAGATTTTCTGTTTCTTCTGGAAATAACTTCAGGGTTTCCATGAATTCGTTCATTTCCTAGGTTGTCTACAGTTGTCATAGTATCATAATCCTTTTTATTTATGTCATCAGTGGTAGTCAATTTTATTGATCTTTTCAAAGAACCAAATTTTGGTTGCATTGATTCCTTTCATCCTGTCATTTATCTCTGCTGTCAGCTTTACCATCTCCTTTCACCTCTAGCTACACACTTAGTTGTTGTTGTTTTTTATCTGTGTACATTTTAGGATCAGCTTTTAATTTCTACAAAGAAGCCAGCTGTGATTTGATAGGGGTTGTATGGAGTCTGTAGATCAATTTGGAGAGCGTTTCCACCTTAACCGTGTTAAGTCTTCGGCCCATGAATAAGAGACACCCATCCATTTGTCCGGAGCATCACCGACTCCTCCCACCATGTTTTGTGGCAATTAGCATACACATCTTCTAATCTCATGTTAAATTTTTGAGGAAACTTTTTGTTGACGGGCCTTCTTGACATATGGTGGGACCCATCTTTCACACCTTCACACAGTAAATGCAGGAGTAGGGTCACATGGCTATTTCTTGTCACGTTCTGCAGACTGTGCATGTGTTGTGAGGTCCCAACAGGATGGAGATGGGATGATGGGCATGACAGCTTCTAAGAGAAGGAGGCTGAGGCAGGTGCCACCCAGGGGTAGCAGGAAGGACGGGTCGGTGGGTGGGTGGGTGTGTGAAGGATGAAGGCAGCCTGAGAAAGGGAACCAAGGCAACTCCTGGGACAAAGCGGGGACACCTTACAATTCTGCACAGGGACAGAAGAACTGTTCATAAGTTTAACCAGTGTGAGAAAAATACATTATAGCAGGATGTATCTTTGTCCAGCAAGCATTTCCACGGTCCACTTTTAAAGTCTGTGTGGCTCAGTGTTGTCTTGTGTGGTTTGCTTTTTACTTTTAGCTTCCACCTTTAGAGAGGATTTTCCTTTGAAGGTGGACCGCAAGAGCAATGACAGAGTCAGTGAAGGGTCTGTCCCAGTGGGCAGATAAACTCAGATGAAAGTGCAAAGTAAAATAAGATGAAAACTGAGAGGAAGGCAAACCATAAGAGACAAACTGAGGTTTGCTGGAGGGGAGGGAGGGGGATGGGTGAGCCAGGTGATGGGCACAAAGAAGGGCACGTGATGTGATGAGCACTGGGTGTTAATATGCAACTGGTGAGTCACTGACCTCTACCTCTGAAACTAATAATACACTCTATGTGAATTAATTGATTTTAAATAAATTTTAAAAAACAAGGATATTCAAAAAATAAATAAAAAATTTAAAAAAGGAAGTGCAGACGGGGGGCTCACCTGGGTTAGGTGAGCCTCAGGCAAGGGAGATACAGCTGGTGTCCTCAGTGGGGCGGGACCTCAGGGTGCCCGCCGTGGGGGAGGGGAGCACGGCACCTGCGCCCATGCTGTCTCTTCCTCCAAGGCTAGGCTGCACGCGCACTTCCACACTTTCTCAAAAACTGGGGCCTGGGTCCCTTGCCACGGTATGTGCCCCGCCTGGTGGGCTCAGGCGAGGGCCTAGTGTGGAGCCACCAGCGTAGTTTAGTGAGGAAGGGCACAGGGGCCCCACACACCCCGGCCCCAGCCTGCAGCAGCTGGTGTTGGCAGCAAGGGGGCTGCACGCTTGGCTCTCTGCAGCTCTGAGGCCGTGTGCATGCGTGCGTCCGGGCAGGTGTGCGTGGGCCACCTCAGGGACCTTCCCCCGCCTGCCCTTCAGCCCCGGCTTCCTCCGCGGCGAGCGGGCAAGCGCTGCCTCCCGACGCACAGCGCCCGCATGCACAGACCGCTCCAGACACGTTCGTGTACTTTTTAAGTTCTTATCCCTATGCTCAAAATATACTTTTTAGAATAAGAATGCCAACAGTCTGTGAAATCCAACAGTAAAATGTACCTTTGCATTCTAGCTTGAATTCGGGGAGATAGTTAATGGATAATGAGTATTATTGCTGTTTTTTTCTTGCTTCAAAACAAAATATGGTGTCCTGAGTAGCTGGAAATCAGGGATGTTCGGTGCCTTCCACATTTGGTGTCTGTCACCCACTTCCACAGAGAGAAACTGCCAGCCCCTAAGTATTTATTCTATGTTACGTAGACTTAACAAAAACCTCCTACAGTCCAGGTCCCTATGACACGTTTTAGAATTGCCGTGATTTACAAGGCTTATTTTCATGTTTGTTGTTATTAGTGGTACTATTTTTCAGAGGCAATGCACGCATACATCAGGGCGCTTGGTCCTGTAGGGTAGAAAGGAGAATGTGCTCCCGAAGCGTTGCATAATCAAATTTAATTCATTTCAGCTAAACTTTTATCTTTTGTACTGTTCTTTTATGTAACCACATTCATAATGTAGCTTCTAGGCTAAACATTAGGCAGAAATAGGATACGTGAGTGGAGCAATAATGGTCTTGCTTTTTAATATGGATAAGATTAGAATTGTATTAAATTACATGTTAATGCAAAAATAAAGCAAAAGATAATAGGGTGACAACTTTATGCTGCTGTAAAGTCTAGATTACAGCACATAGTTTTGCTATTTATCAGCTGGATATTGAATTTCCTTTGAAAACTTGCTTTTAATTATATTAAAATATAATATAATCTAAAATATCCCCTCCTAATATATTAAAGTGCTCTAGTTATAATTTGGCTGTGGAGGAAGGAAGGCACCGGGGAGCTCTCAGGGGGGAGCCCCACACACTAGTGAAGTTAGGCTGTCTTTGGAGATAAGGGTCCCTGCGGTGGAGGCTGTTCATTGTGAGGACATGCAGGAGTGGTCTCTGTGCTGCCCTTAGAAGGAGACAGCCCCACCCGTGCTCAGAGTCCACAGTCTCTGCCGCTGTCCTTTGCTCCCGGGGGGACAAGTCCTGCCCCTAACACCTCAGGGATCAGTGAGATTGTTCCCATACCTTGTAAGCTATGTCAGTGTGTGAGCTGGCCTGGACAGGTGGCAGTCCGGAGCCTGCAAGGGAGACCTTTTGAACCCATGTCTTGGACCAGTCATTTGGCAGGTGTTTGGCAGGAGATGATGTTTCCTTATGTCGATCACCACGAGAGTTGGTTAGAAATAATCTGGGAGAAGCCTGGTGTCTCCTGGGTTTCTTTCCTGTTTCCCACGATCGCCCTAGGTGTGCATTTGGAGTCGGCTATGGGGTCCAGGGTGGGTGGCCCTCTGAGCTCCAAGTGTCCCTGACCCCACAGGGCAGGTAACAGCTCTCAGGTGAGGGGGATGGAGGGCAGGTGGGTGGGGCTGGTTAACTGGCCTGAACTGAGGGGGGAAGAGGCCAGTGCGGGAGCAAGGGGCAGCAGACAGCTTCCTTGCTGAGGAAGGGGTGCACAGGGGCCTTGTGAGTCCGACTCACAGCCTGCCTGGACCCCAGCCTCCAGGACAGTGCCCAGTGGACGCTCTCTCTCCTGGCGTTGCCTGAACTGAGGCTGGATTGCCTTGGAGTGGGGTCCTGCAGAATAAATGCTGCCTGGGAAGGAGCCCACAGAGCAATTATTAGAAACAGGGGTTGTTCCATTTGGTTAAAGCAGCTCGCTTCACCGGGAACTAGGATGTGTGCAGTAGGGGCTGGGGTCAGGGCCTGGCCTGCTCACCGGGTCAGCACATGGCGATGAGCATGTGCTCTGAGCTGGTACACAGTCATCACTGAACTAGCCATCCCAGGGGCAGCCTTGGATGCAGGCTGAGGAATGAGGACTCCGCGGTAAGCTGGTGAGCCTTTGAGCAGGGAGGAACTGGCTGGGGTGTGCGGGGGTGCGGGGAAGGAATGTAGTTCCTGCTGGGGCGAGGACTCGGTCTCAGCCAGGGCAGGGGCCTGGGGTGAAGGAGGGGGGGCAGAGAAGAAGGTGGGAGCATGTGCAGGGCCTGGGAGGGCAGAGCCATTGGGAACACCGGTAGCTCTGCCTCCATGCTTCCCGGCACCTGCCAAGCCCTTCCAGGACACCCCGGGGTCCAGTGTCAAGACTCAGCAGCCTCAGTGGTCCTTGTGGGAAGGTGGTGTGGGCTGTGGAGTGGGACGCAGCCCCGGTCCATCCGGGGAGCTAGCTGGTCTCCATTTTCCAGGAACAGAGTGCTGTCTGTGCAGTTCCAGCCTGGGGAAGAGGCTGGAGCCCTCAGATGCTAGCTGGGCCCACCCGATAGGCTCTTTCCTGGGTGCTCATTTTCATGGTTCTCCCACCTGTTTCCTGTGGGA
This sequence comes from Mirounga leonina, assembly GCF_011800145.1. NCBI lineage: Eukaryota > Metazoa > Chordata > Mammalia > Carnivora > Phocidae > Mirounga > Mirounga leonina. Next base: position 40,277,786 of record NW_023270320.1, on the reverse strand, counting down.
GTCGGCTTCCGCATCTGTGTTTCCTACATGTATTATATGCGTATTGTATAGTATATGTGCACATCATATGGATATACACATTATATATACATACTATACGTGGACATCATGTACTGCAATAGAGTCTGCATTTCCTGCATGTATTACATACACATTATATACATATATGGATAGATACATCATATACACTGTATAGGCACATTATAGACCAGAGTCTGTATTTCCTGTGTAAATAATATGCATATTATATGCTATTTGTGTATATCATATATGAATATATGCATTATATATACATACTATTTATGCATATTATATACTGTCATAGAGTGTGTTTCTTACATATGTCATGTATACATTATACACATTTATTGCATATGGATAGATTCATTACATATACATATTATCTATGCACATTATATATTATAGTAGAGTTTGAATTCCCTGCATAGGTTATATGCATATTATGTACCACATATGCATATTATATATACATGCATAATATATGCATATTACTATAATAGAGTCTTTACTTCCCGTATGTATAATATGCATATTATATACAAGATATGCATAGATGTATGTCGTATAGTGTAACAGAGTCTCTATTCCCTGCATCTGCTCGGCGACCTTTGGAAGCAAGCTCTGAATTGGGTCTGAAACAGAAAACGTGAGTCAGCAGGAAACAGGGGTGAAGCCAGGGGTTTCTGTAAGGAATCCTGGAGTCCAATCACTTGGGTTTAATAAACCCAGAACTTTGCAGATGCTGACCCAAGGCAGTTTGAAAGGGTGATAATTACCATAATAATGGCAAAGACAAGGAAGAACGCTTGCGAGTGTGGTCGTGGTCGTCCGGGAGCCCTGCCTGGTGCTGAGCCAGTGTCCTGCCTCCCCGTCACATACAGAGCCCAGCGAGCGCAGCGGGCCCGCCTGCCCGACCCTTGGAGTCGCACACCACGTGGTGGCAGAACTGGGGCCTGAACCCCAACAAGCCCGTGTCTGGGTGTCAGCATCTCACACTGCACTCAGCCGCCTCCCTAGCAAGAACCCAGCGCCCTCCGAGAGGGTTTCCCCTAACGATGTATCTGTGCACAATATTGCGTAAAATCTTACTGTTCAAAAGCAAGTATCTGTAATGAAAGGCCAGGACGTCCTGGTTTAGTCCTCGTCTTGACAGCCAGATGGCCTCAAGAAAGCCACCTCCTTTCTTGCTGGGAGGCGAGCAGCGGCTTTGGACTCCTTCGGGATTAATATGTTGCCGTGTAGCACATTGGCATCCCGAGGAATGTTACTAAGTAAACAGGAGATGTTACTTTGTAAACTTCTTAACTGGGGCTGCGCTACTCCAATCTGATTGAAATGTAACTCATTTTCCCTGCAAACTGTGTATTTGTTGAATACCACAAAGTCTTGCTGTCCTGAGACCCGATGAATCGAATCGACTCCACAATCTGTGTTTGTACTTGTAGAACAACATTTGGGAATATCAGAGTCTATGCTTCTTAATAGGCTCATACTTCAGAGCAGTTAATGTGGTATATAAAAAAAAATACGTACCCACTCAAATGCCCCAAAATGACCCCTGATCACCGGCTAAAATAATTCCCGCGTGGGGTGTCTCACACATAAGTAAGGGTTTGGTTGGTAGCCCCACCTCGTCTTAAATGGCTTTCTGTGCTCTCTCAACAGACCAGCAGTACTCATGGTCCCCGACACAGCACTTCAACGAAGGAAGATACTCCCCCGCTCCTAGGAACATGAAGGGGCTACCCGGGGGCCGGACTCAGGCGCAGCTGTGTTCAGGCCACACGTGTGGCTTGGCGGCCCCCGAAGACTGCGAGCACGAGCACCTGCACCATGGGCAGGAGGCGAGGCAGTCCTACCTGCTCAGCCCCGTGGAGAGCTGCCCCATGGACCACCGCCGCTGCTCCCCCGGGAGCTCCGTCCACTCCGAGTGCATGATGATGCCCATGGTGCTGGGCGAGCACATGTCCAGCAGCACCTTCCCCAGGATGCACTACAGCTCCCACTACGACACGAGAGACGACTGTGCCGCGTCCCACACCAGCACCAGGGCCAACCGCATCCCCGCCAACCTTCTGGACCAGTTTGAGAAGCAGCTTCCTCTGCATCGGGATGGTTTCCACACGCTGCAGTACCAGAGGACCTCCACGGCTTCAGAGCAGCGCAACGAGAGCCCGGGGAGGATCCGGCACCTCGTGCACTCCGTCCAGAAGCTCTTCACCAAGTCCCACTCCCTGGAGGGCGCTTCCAAGGGCAGCGTCAACGGCACCAAGGGCGACAGCCGGCTGGAGGACCACCACCACGGCCACCCCCCCAAGCACGGCAAACGGAGTAAAAGCAAGGAGCGGAAGCCTGAGGGCAAGCACAGGTCGGGCGCGAGCAGCTGGTGGAGCTCCGACGACAACCTGGACAGCGACAGCACCTGCCGCACGTCCAGTGTGGCCAACAGGCACCACATGGACCACATCTCCCACTGCTACCCCGAGGTGCTCCCGGGCCCCTTCGGGGATCTGTCCCTGAAGACGTCCAAGAGTAACAGTGACGTCAAGTGCTCGGCCTGTGAGGGCTTGACCATGACGCCCGACACCAAGTACATGAAACGGAGCTCCTGGTCCACGCTGACCGTGAGCCAGGCGAAGGAGGCCTACCGCAAGAGCTCCCTGAACTTAGATAAGCCCCTGGTCCACCAGGAGGTCAAGCCGTCCCTGAGGCCATGCCACTACCTGCAGGTAAGGGGTCTTGGCAGCCAAGTGTCACGGGCAGTGGGCTGGCCTGCTCCAGGAGGGCCTCTGAGCACCCCCGGTCCCCTTTAGTCCACGGCCCTAAGCACGGTGGGCCGTTCCTGCGTGCCTCCAGGGCCGGAGGATGTAGCTACAGCCACCCCAGGTGGAGAGCCCTCGCTTGGAGGTGGCCCACAGGCTGCAGGATCTCTCTGGCCAGACCCGAGAGGAGCGGCTCGAAGGCTTTAAGAGACCGCAGAGCGTGGCTAGGGAGCGGCACGTACCTGTCCCCACCGGGTGGGGTTCACCGACTCCACCAAGGGCAGGAACGAATGGAGGCGGGCGGATGGCGGGCGCAGCGTACTGCGGGGTGACTTCCTGTGACCCCGCGCCTCTGCCTGCCCTCCACGCCATGGCTGAGCATGCCGGGGAAGCTCCCGCCTCGTTCGCGGACGCCTCTGCTAGGACTTCTAGGAGCTCCCAGAGCTGTTAGCAAAGCTGACAAGCGTGAAGGTTTTCTTCGATATCTATAGAATTTGTGCTCTACTTCACAGTCCCTCGTAGGTGCCCAAGCGTGAGTGATGCTTTTCAATGCTCGCCGAGTTGTCAGGCGGTCGATTCCCGGCACCAACAGCTGTGACCCTTTCCAGGAGGCGGGCGGTCGCCAAGCTCCAGGGATCATCCTGGTACATTGTCCAGAAGCCAGCGGTTCTGTCTGGAAGGGAAACGCTACCCAAATTGCTTTCACAGCAGAGTTACTCCAAGGGACAAATGGGTAGCTGGGTGAAATATTCTCTTTATGGCAATGGGAGAGATGTAAATGTTGCTTGTAGTCAGCAAGCCCTAATTCTACAGAAATATAAAATGTTTACCGGTCCCCACCTAAAGGAACATGACAAATAGATTCAGGGTGCGCCCAGGTCCTGCTTGGAGAAGCAAACTCTTGCTCTTCTCTGCTTGTGCCTGGACGCTTCTCGAGGAAGCTACCCCTGTGGTATTTTGGCCCCTGGGGGGCTGCCTGCAGAACCTGCCCCTTTCCAGGATGCAGCTTCTGTCACATGTCCCCCACGCTGCTGGGCGTCCCAGAGCTTCTCCTGTCCATTCTCCCCGTGACCACACATGCTTGTGTCTGTCCTCCAACCGCTGTTCTTAATTTGTTTTAGTTATGGAGGATCTGAACTCCTGTAAAGGCAAGCATGTACTAGAAAGACTGCACACACTCAGCACCCCTTTCAGGAAGGCTCAGCTCCTGGCGGTCTGGTCCCCTCCACACCTCACCCACCTCCCACGTGGCTTATGTGGGCGGAAATCCAGCGTCCAAGTAAGCACTTCGGGGTTTACCTCTAAAAGATGCACCCTGGACGTCAAGGGCTCTTTCCTTGGAAACATCACTGCAAAACCTTCCTCAGACATTAAGAATAATCATAATCCTGCAGTGGTTTCCCAGGTTTGGTCAACATTCAACTTTCCTGGTTGCTCATAATTTATTTTTAACAGTTTGTGTGGATCTGGATCCAGATAAGGGACCTGCATGGAAATGGGTTCATCCGGCTCTTAAAAGCCCATCGACCGGTTCCTCCTCTCTTTTCTCTCTTTCCTTGAATTTTGTGCATGTGTGTTGTTTGTTGAGGAACCAGTTTTGGGGGGAACGGTGTCCCACGGTCTGGTTCCCTCTGGGCTGGCTTCACAGTGCCTTGTCCGTGGCAGTGGGGCCCCCAGCCGTGGGGCTCCCCCGTGTTGTGCATGGGTCCATCCTTCTCCTCAGCTCCCCCTGCGAGACCTTCCCTCCCAGAGCCTCCCCAGCGCGCCAGGGCTGCACACGGTGAGGGCAGCTCCAGTGGGGGGCGGAGGGCTGCCCCCGGCAAAGCGTGAGCTCCAGAGCCCGGGACATGCAGTCCCGACGCACATGCATGGGAGGGTGGCGAGGCGGACGGGGCCCGCGAGGAGCCGTGTCTCAGTGGACAGACCCACACACGCACGAAGGCAGAGGTGAGCCGGGAGGCAGTTCAGTGGCTGTGCCGCCATCCCCCGCTGTCACCGAGGGGCACCGGGCAAAGAGTTATGGCCGTGACCTCACAAGTGATGCTCCTGTCCCCCCAGGCCGGTTGTCCTGGGACATCTCGGACCCATGTCCAGCCCACACGCACGTCTTCCTGTGCCAACTGCTTTAAATCTGCAGAAATATGAAGATTTCACAAGTCCGGCTATTAGTTATGGCCACAAGATGGGGAAGAAGAGGAATTTGTCTGTGGCTCCTAAAGAATTAGATTGAAAAGACATGGAGTGAGGAAGCAATGCTTCTGAGTTCTATTCGCCTTCTTTCTCATGGGGAGCGAGGTAGCTGTGGACTGAGCAGGAGAGCAGCTTGTCACCTCACCTTCGGTTTGTGCAGAGCACATGTCAGAGGAAGGCTTTTCATGTGTTTAAGGAGGTCGGAGCAGACAACGGACAGGATTGAAAGAAAATTAGGATGCATTTTATTCTCTGAAACAGCTCTTGTTTTCCTGTTTTCTCCCTCTGCGGACAAAGCATCTAAGGTCAAACTTTTAATGAATGTCATGCTGGCTGAGGGCTGATGGCGGCTGAGCTCAGGGAGTTCTCGCTACACCAGGGCGGGAGGCGCCTACCAGCCCCGGGGGTGGGGGCGGGGTGACATGACAGGTGCACCTGCCTCACCGGCGGGAACGTGGCTCCCTGGCTCCGTGGCCCCTGACCCGCGGCCGCACCATCCCCACTGCCCCTCAAACCGCAGGCCCCCCTCGGCCCCTTTCTCCTCTCGGTCGTCCTCACCCGGCCTGTGGTCTAGGCCCGCAGGGACATCCTGGCGACCCTGCGGTTTTCTCCCAGCTTTACGCTGCTGCCTCGAAGTCAGCATCTCGTCCGGCGCCCAACGTAGGAAGCACTTCCGAACGGACACGGTGGGAAGCAATCGGAACCAGCAGGCCGGCGCCTTCACCGGGCAGTGCGCAGTCAGCCAGGGAGCTGCGTGCTCTTCCGCACGCGGCCAAGGCCAGCCTCCGGGTACAAGCGCGGCGTGAAGGGCGCCGAGCTTCCTGGTGCACAACAGGGCTCCGCGTTTCCCAATTTCCTGTGCTCACGGGTCATGTCTGTCCTCTTTAACCAAGCAGCTCGTTTGTTGTCTCTGCACGAGGCGTGTGAAAGGGGTCCCGGCGGACCCACAGCAGCGGCCGAGGGTTCCCCGCGATTCGGCGGTGAAAGCGCCATTGTAACCAGGGCATCATGTCCGCGGCAGGGTGTTAACACCGTGATGCCCCGCAAAGATCTACCGACCGAGGCCTGGTGGCATCTCCGTGTGGCTCTTCAGTTCTTTGGCTGGTGTGGTGGCATATGCTTTGGAATCGGGGTTTGACTCTGGTTTACACTCTCTATTGAAATTTCTTCTGTCAGAGACTGTGAATTTGCTCCAAAATCAGAAACAGAAAACTACAAGCTAGTCTCATTTGTTAGTTAATTCACCGGCTGCTGACTTTGTTTCTTTTATGCAAACGTTCTTAATTCACAGAAATTTCGTAAAGCTGCCAACAGGAATGTGTCTTTGTGGCATACGGCCCTTCTCCATCTGTCCCCGGCTGGCCTCGCGGCTCCTCCCCGGAGCTGCTTTCCTTGGCGCCTCGGGGGCCGGGAGCCCTGCCCGTGTGCGCCTGCCCGTGGGCCAATCCGAGCGAGTTAGAACCCCAGGCCCTGCCTCCAGGAAGCCCCTCCAGGCCCCCCTCTGTCCACAGCTTCCGCTGACCCCCCGCTTTCCCCTCTGCGCTTGTGTCTCTTGCCCCAATTAAATCACGATCCATCTCAGGTCTCCTCTACTGAGAAGTATTGTCATTGAGAACTGATTTTTTCTTAAATTAAAAATAAGTTTATTATCTTTCACAATCGTGCTGTAGGCTCCAGGTGGAAAATTCAGAAAACAGAAGTACGAGGAGAACTGACCGGGGAGCCCGTAATCACCCTCCCAGCGATGACCCCGCTCCACATCCTCCCAGCTGCGTTTCTGTGCATAATGCAGGCATGTCTATTTTTAAAGTATAAAAAATGGAGTGCAGACGGCACTTTAAAAATTGCCTTCTCCCCCCTGAACCTCTTTCCATGGCTAAATACGTATTCTTCTGCGCGATTATTTTTGGGGGCTGAGCAGCACCCATTTTGTGACTGTGATAAGTATTGAAGTTGCCTCCTATAGGACCCTGCCCGAGTTTCCTCCTTGACCGTAAAGCTTAATTCACCAGCCCCTGGCACCGCATCTGACGGTCTCAGGACACCTTCCCAGAAGCCACGTCATGGGGCCAGAGGCCGTGAACAGGCCGGGGTCTTCGGATATCCTGCTCTGTGGACGTGGCCTCATTCCTGCCTGCTCCCGCACAGGGTGCCAGGCTGCAAGGAGCTCAGCGACGCCCCGCTGGAAAGGCCGCAGATGCTCCCCAGCCAACCGCTGTTCTGCAGCCGAGAGGACTGGCCTGCGTGAGTCCCCCGCCACGCAGCGACTCGCCATCAGAGCTCAGTGACAGTCTGGTAGCTTCTGTCCCTCAAGACCCACCCCTCATCACAGCCTCTGGGTCGGCTACACCACACGGTCCTGCTGTGGTTCCAGGAGCTTGTGTGGACCCGCTCGGGAGAGTGTAGACAGGATCCATGCACGCCAGCCCCACTGGGGCTGCAGGGCTTCCGAGGGCGTAGACGCCCGTGCCTGCCACACCCCACATGTGTCTTGGCTGGAAGGGCAGAGTTCACAAGGACCGCAGAGGTGCCGGGCCACCACGTGGATGTCGTCCGTCTGCCAGAGCCGTGCTACGGTCACGTGCTTGAAGGAGAGGAGTAAAAGGTGCAGATGGCGTGCGGAACCTGGCGGGGCGCCTGACCAAGTGGAAGGACGGAGGATTCCCATGGGGTGCTCTACAGAATATGCGTAAGCATCCAAACACCCTGCAACAGGAGCGGGCCAACCCTGAAGACATTTTCAATGCGAGATTCTGTCCTTTTCTTTCTCCCCCACCTACAGCGTGAGGAACATGTCGTGTGGGCCCTTCGCCTCGGCACTGGGGGTGACCGGGGCCACACACCTGGTGGGCTCTCCACACCCGGATGCTGCCTGCTCTGTGGTTCTGCTTTTGTAAATGTGACTTTGACCGAAGGGGTCGAGGTCCTCCCGAGCCTCCCGGGGGCCTGCAAAGCTGAGGAACGCCCGACCCTGGGCGGCACGGAGCGGGAACACTGGGCAGCAAGCTCTATGCTAGTCCCGTGACTTTTGCTGGTTGTTGAATGAGGAGCTCGGGTTCTGGGTATGGTGGGCGAATACCAAGGTGCCGACCTGCTTCCTGGTCTGAGGGCCCAGCTGCCCTCAGGCTGGGAACCTGACCCAGAGCCTGCACCTCGGTGCGTGTGGGGCCTGCTGGGCACAGCAGCATGTGGCCTGTTGGGTCTGCGATGGAGTGCAAGGGTTCTGCCCATGGACACCCCTCGACCTCCAGCCTCCCCCGCTCCTGTACCCGCTGCCCCAGGGGTGAAGCCCCGGGACACAGCCCCGTCCTCCCTTCTGCTGTCCCCTTCTCCCTTCTGCTGCTCTCCTATCCCCCATCCCCGAGAACTCTTCTCCCCACCCCCAGTCTTCTCAAGGACCATTTTAATTAACTTTTATACCAGAAGGAAATAAATCTAAAATGTAAGCAGTGTTGTTTTCTAGGTGCTGAGATTACAAGTGGTTTTTTTCCTCCGACATTCCTCACATTTTGTCACTTTTTCCATGTTTATCTATCACTTTTATAATGGGGAAAAAACAATAATTGGACATGAATGTCCTTTTAGGATTTGAATGACAGAGCCAGCAAGCCTCCATCTTAACGCTCCTCACTTCAAATGTTAAACGGCCGTAAGGAGCGTGTCTTCCAGGAACCACAGAGTGTCTGTCTTCCCGAAGAGCCCCGGGCTTCTCGGTGATGCCTGATGCATGCGTGTGTCTGTTCTCCCCTAGGTGCCTCAAGACGAGTGGGCAGGGTACCCCACGGGTGCCAAGGACGAGGAGATCCCCTGCAGGAGAATGCGAAGCGGGAGCTACATCAAAGCCATGGGCGACGAGGAGAGCGCAGAGTCTGACTCCAGCCCCAAGACGTCCCCGACGGCGGCCATGCGGCCGGAGCCCCTGCTCAAGCCCATCGGACCCAGGCCACTGGCAGACCTCCAAACGTAAGAGCGGCTTCCTGTCTTCCCTGTCCAGACCCGGGTCCGTCATGGCCGCCCTCAGGGTCTGAGTTGCGAAAATTACATTTGTGGCCATCAGTTTTCAAGACCTTTAGAAAAAACAGACCTTTGGTTATTTCCTTGGGTGGTTTCCCCGTCAGCTCATCTTAAATCCACTAGCGTAGCCGGTGTGGTCCGCAGTAAGGCAGTGGGTTCTGCCAGGAGCATGTTTGTGGGAATGTGTGTGCATGTGTGGAAATCATTATAGGGAGTGTCTTGTTCACTAAACTTTCGTAGGCAATAGGACTTTTGCAGGGCGGAGGGACAGCATGGATTAGTTTTACCAGTACAAAAGCATGGGCTTTATAATGTTGTCTGAAGATAGGTTGCTGATAAATTTGACTACTTTCCGAAGTACGAGCAGGGACAACCATTTGGGAAATAGGCTATTAATATGAACCTGAAAACAGGGCTCTTAACACCCGCATGGCTGTGTGTATCTGGTCCCACCAGCTCAGCGTGGGTGTAGGGTTGACCCATGGACGACACACGGTTTTAGGGCAGAGAAAATGCATTCACGATACCTCACTGTATTTATGGGAAACAATCCACATGGAAGTGAGCCCACGCCGTGCACCCCGGTGCTGTTTAGGGGTCCGCTGCATGCCAGAGCTCTCTGGCCTCGCCCCCCGCAAGCGGCCGCTGACCCACGTGAAGCTTCCGCCCCCGGGATCCGCGTCTTGGCGCCTGGCCCTGCCTCACAGAGTTCTTCACCACAACCCGTGAGCAGGGCAGGGGGCCCCAGACCGAGGTGGGATCCCTGTGTCACCCCTCCTGTGCCCAGTGCGCAGAGTGACGAGCAAAGCCACGTGACTTCTCCCAATACCTCCAGTTAGTCGTTACCCGCGGCGCGCAGGACGCACGGTACAGACTTTAAATGGCAGCCCGCGCTTACTCCTCACCAACGCGAACCGTGTCTTTGTTGCCTGGTGCAGTTAAATTCCATGGCGACTGCGTTGGGGATGCCACACAGGACGTGGGGCGGGGGCACCCGCCGCGGTCTGGTCACTGCACGCATGTCTCTGCTCTGCCTGACGCAGAGACGGTCGGGCTCTCCAGGGACCCCTGGGAACAGAGCCGAGATGGAGACAGCGCTGCTGTGCGGGAGGGACGTCAGGGACGGGAGGCGCGCGAGCCAGCAGTCACCCGTGTTACCCGAAGGCTGTCCTGTGGGACTTCAGAAGGGGGACAGCCCGGATGCCAGCCTAGCCGCCACCCCAGCAGGCAGGCGGCGGGCCTCCCCCCGGGCGCAAAGTCACACGGTTGCACTAGGAATGACCGTATTCCCCGAGGACAGCCTCACCCAGGCAGTCTTCGCAGCTCTGGGGGCTCGGGAGCCCTGGGCGCATGGCCACTGACGTGAGCTGACATTTTGAAAGTTTGTGATTCCCACCTTGATTGTGTACATTTAAAGCAAACCACGCAAAAGAAAACAAGCAAACAAACAAGCCGTGTTTTAATGGTGAGCAGGGATCCGGTAGTTTCAGAGTCAGGAACTTGATCCTTGTGTTACCCAGTCCCCCCCCACCCCTCCCGCCGGCCCCCATGACGAGCACTCCGCAGCATCCCCTGTACCCATCCTTGAGCTGTCCTCCGGCAGTGAACTCACGTCCCCCCACAGTGGGCAGAGACCCTGCCATCCCTCCTCAGCCAGACTCCCCTGGGGCCGTGCACCAGGAGCCCCGGGGGCAGTACTCACAAGGTGGCGTTAGGAGTTTACGTCTGAGGAACCCACACCGTCCGTCACCCAGGACAGCCGGAGTTCCCTCCCAAGCCCCAGAGTGATGAAGACACCAAGGCCGCTTGACTTGGTAATGCAGATACTGACCATCCGTGTGCGGGAGTCAAGTGGGGCGTTTGCACACCGATGGTTCCAGAGTGCCAGTGAAATTTGGGGGAATGAATAATCAGTGGTGCCACTGGTCCTAGTCCAGAGCAGCCGCACCTCCACTTGTGGCCTCCACGGGCCATCCGCTCCATCCACACGCATGACCCACAGTTGGGCCGTTCCTCCCTTTCTCCCATAACCTGTCACTCTGTTCATCCCTCCAGCAAGTGTCAGGGCATTGAGTTCTGTCTGTAAGCATGCAAATTATTCTTTCCCCAAATCCTGACCGTGCCCTGGAGAAAATAGAACGGGGACAGCAGTGCCCCAGGAGGTGTCCACTCGGGGCCGAGCCCAGCAGGGACCCTCTGCTGATCTGCCAGGTGCATGGATCTCCCAGAAGTCACTCTCCGGGCTTAACATATTGAAAATACCAGTGATGTGACTGGGAGAGACATCCACTAAGTTGTTATTATCCTTGCCTATCAGCGTCTAAGCACATTTTACATTGGTTTAGAATTTTATACATTTCCATGTGATCTCATTCATTTCCATCTTAAAGGACATCACAGAAGCTCAACTATTTACTGAGGCAAGTTATAACTGTGCCCATATTATGCAACAGAACCCCAACTCAGAGAACTGAGGTGTAGAACGTCACAGAAGTGACCACAGGTTTGAAATGAAAGTAGTGATTCTAACCCCATGCCCGAAGTGAGGGTGTTTGCCTGAGGATGGCAGGAGCGTGCCCGCGGAGAGTAGCAGGCATTACAGGAAAAGGAAGGAGTACTTTATTATAATATCACCATGTGGTCAAAGGAGCCCATGGAAACCTGAGAGGGGGTCGGCAGACCAGGTTCTGCAGAACAGACAGATAGCTGTACAATGCACCTGCCCGTCACCTCACCCCCTGTCCCTGCTGCCTGTGGTCCTCCCACCTGTGGTCGCTTAGCACCAGGGACGCTCACCACTGCTGCAAGAAGGTGTGCGGATCATTGGAATCAACTTAATCTGACATTTGTGGCAGACTACAACAAATAGACCATCATTATTCTAGAGTTTATTCTGTACCCAAAGACTCTGAAACAAAACTGGTAGTTCTTAAGTTGTATTTAAAATATAATTGAAGTCATGCGATCTCACAGCACCCTTAGCGTTTTCCTCTTCTGCACCTCAGAACCTCATCAGGAGGGGCTGACTGACAGACGTTTCCAGGTGACAGGCTGATTCAGGTGCTAAAAATAAGAATTCACGTTTGCTGACCCCCTCTGGGTTTTGTGTTCCACTGGTATGCACAGACAACTCCTAGCAGCAGTATTTAAGAATGCAAATAAAACAGCAACACGAACCTAGTAATTATACTTTAGTTCCAATGTGACAGGTAGGGATTTATGTTCTTATCTCTGAATTATCACATTGGCGCACTAAAACCTCAGGAATTGTACGCACCTCCCCTGTCACAATAAATGCTCATAGAAAATGAACTGTACCAGCACCTCTTTTTCCATCTGTGTGGCTAAAGACCTAGGAGAAAATTGGATCTCTAATTGGCTGTTATCAGTCCTTTTAAGCCATCAAATATAAAATCCCTTCTGTAAAGGCTGCAGATTTTCTCCTTCAAAATGCTTGACCTCTTGCAATGGTGCTTCTGTTGAACACAATCTTGCCTTTCTGCTGTTAACCAAGGAAAAAACCCATCCTCTCATTAATAATTGAATATACGTCCTTTTTGTACACATAAGGACTCCTACCTTCACCTCACTGTGTTCTTGAGAATAGGAGCATAGCAAGTAAGGGAAAGGCTTCACTCTCAAAAGAAGAATGCAACACAAACCATCAGCCGAAATCCTGCGCACATGTCACGGTGCCTTCTAGCACAAAGTGCTTGGTGGTTGTGCAAACTCATCAGGACAGCCAGACTCCGCGCCTGGGACAGACCCTGTCCGCATGCGGACACCAGCTGAAATTATTACACATGAAAGGTAAGTTTCAAGTGATTTCTGAATCTGATTTGCTGGGTTTTTAAATAAGCTTGTGTATTTGTACTAGAGATACTGGATTTGCAGAATTCATTTTTGATTATTAGGAAAGATAGACCAACTGATTTCATTTGGGGGCCTTCAGGGTTTTGTTTCTTTTTCTTTCTTTCTTTCTTTCTTTCTTTCTTTCTTTCTTTCTTTCTTTCTTTCTTTCTTTCTTTCTTTTTTGGTCTGGTTAGTTGAATTGAGAAGTTAAAGCTCTAATAATTCTGACCCTCTCTGAGTCATCTCCCAGGAAGGCGGCATTTTAACTTTAGAGAGGAAGGAGGACTTATTTCAAGAACTTCATATGTAAAGATAAGCTCAGATGGGTATGAGATCTAAGAATCATATTGGTGGACTGAGCCAGCACCCCACGCCATGGGCAGCTGTGGTGGGATCTCAGCCAGCAGAGCACGAGGTGTGTCCGCTCCAAGCTCGAACGCTACCTACCTCAGCCTCTGCCGTTCTGCACGTGATGACCAGCGTTCCAGCTGAATTCAGAGTAAAAGGAAGTAAAACCCACTCTCGAGAGACAGAGCAACCCAGAGAACTGTGAGGACAGGGTCAACGAAGCTACCAGAGACCCTCCAAATGTCTAACATAGCAAGAGGCCTGGTGGGAAAGTGGACTACGTGCACCCATAAATGGGGGATCAGCAGAGAGATGAAAAGTGGAAGAAAGGCAGACAGACATACTGCAGATAGAAATCATGTCAGAAGTGAGGCACCTTGCTGATGAGCTCATCAGTAGACTCAACACAACTGAGTAACACATCCGCCAACTTGAAGGTAGGTCCGCAGAAGTTACCAAACAAACTCAAAGAAATGAAGAGTGGGAACGAAAGTGGAAGAGAACATGCAGGAGCTGTGGGGAAAATGCCCAACACTCTGGCACACACGTAACCAGGAGCAACCGAGGAGGGGGAGCAGGACCGAAGGATCGGTCCCAGACACGATGCCTGAGAATGCCCCAAAGATAGCGAGAGACACTAAATCACAGGCGGAAGAATCTCCGAAAGTGTCAAGAAGGGTAAACACGAGAAACTAAACCCTGCACGTATATACACACATCGTATTCAACTACCAGAAACCCAGGATAAAGAGAAAAGCTCAAGGACAGTTGGAGAACAATAAAAACACGTTGCATACAGAGGAACAAAAACTTGGGGCAGACTTGTCGTCATAAATTGTTGGAACCAGGAAACAAGGACGTGACGTCCTCCAAGCCCTAAGAGAAGAAGCTCGTGAGCCGGAAGGCGAGACGGAGGGAGAGGCCTCCCATGAACGGAAGTGAAGTAAGGGCTGTGTTATAAAACCCAAAGCTGAAGACCATTGCCAGCACACTGTGCCACAAGAAACATTAAAGGAAGGTCTCCAAGCGTGCAAATGGAACCGTCCAGTAACAGCAGACATTGGTGCCCCTGCAGAGAGCGGAAGAGCTCCACGATCCGCCACAGTTCACGGACCTGCACCGAGAGTGGGGGCGCCGTCTGATCCAGCCACTGAGCCAGTGCTGGAAAAAACCACATCCTGCGAAACCAAAGGAGGGGAGCTGATAGCATGGGATCTGTGCAAGCAGGTCCCCTGTGCTGAGAGGCTAACTTCATTCTGGGGCGGGAAGACGAGGAATGTAGGTCTGCCTCCCTTCCCTTTTTTGGTGTGTTCATATCCAGGCAATGTGAGACACAAGGTGCTCCCAGCACCTGCTCCCTCCTGCTTGGCTGCTGGTCAGGGGAGGCGATCCAGAAGAGGAACAGAAGAGAGCCCTGCCGGGTGCCTGGGTGGCTCAGTTGGTTAAGCATCTGCCTTCAGCTCAGGTCATGATCCTGGAGTCCTGGGATCAAGTCCCGCATCCGGCTCCCTGCTCAGCGGGCAGTCTGCTTCTCCCTCTGCCCCTCCTCCCTCTCATGCTCTCTGTCTCTCATTCTCTCTCTCGCAAATAAATAAAATCTTAAAAAAAAAAAAAAGAAGAGAACCCTGCCTACCGGGTGACCTGCCTCGGAAGATGGGCTCAGATGTCCTTTCTGGCTCATCAGCCTGCCCTAGGAGAAGGGAGCTGGCTTTTCTCCAAACACAGACTAGCCTAGTCATTTGGGTAAACTGGAAAATTGTTCTGAGAAAGTCCTGGAATCCACTGGTCCATGAGAAATGGTCAAACTACTCGGCTACTAGGGAAGAGTCAGGTCTACTTTTGAGACGTAGTGGAATCACCCTGAGAATCCTGTGGAAGAAATCACAAGGTGTTCAGAATATTCAGAACCCATCTGGAAGGGTGACTGGGGATCCCTCAAAGCTACTTTCCTCACTTCTGGCACCATTTATCTTGGCTTTTTGCTGTTTCCTGACACTGGGACTCCATTTCGGATTTGGGCTCAAAATCTCCTGATGACCCCATGCCGATCTTCCCCACAGCTTTCTAGCTCTGATCATCCCTGCACCCAGTTATCTTAGCTGAGTCCCATGGCAGATTCTTCATGATCTGGCCCCAACAACCTGTGAAGCCTTATTTCTCACCGTTCCTGAACATTGAGGTCTACATTCCAGCCCTACTGAACAACTACCACTTCCAAATGCACCACCGTCCCCAACACTCCCGTGCTCTCGCTCTTCCTTCCGTGCTGAGCTCGGAACCACCTCCTCCTGGGAGTCTCCCTGGATCAGGTGCCCCTGCAGAGTGCTCCCTTAGCACCCTGTGCGTCCCGCTCCCACACACTTGTCTGCTTCCCCCAATCACCTGTATACTCTCTGAGGGCAAGCGATGTGTTATTTGTCATCGGCATTTATCTTCACTGTTTAGCACATTATACGTGCTCCATACACACAGGACGAATGAGCAAAACTAACTTCTTGTGAATGACTTCTCAGGAATCACTGCTAATCAACTGGATTAAGGAACTGTTATTAAGGGCACCAGTCAATGCATCATTTGTAAAGATTCTAAAAATGAAGATCATCAAGTAAAAAAAAAGCGTGGAAAACTGACTCACATCCACCCTATTCCTTACACTCTTTTATATTAGTCCAGGAAAAGGACCAGATGCCAGCCTCCTTGAAAATATCACACACCTTAAATGTGCAGCTCTTCAATTAATAGGACACCGTATGCTCCGGTGGAGAAGGCTCGCTCTGCCGCAGTTTCCACTGCCACCTATGGGCGGGCGACTTGCGAATCTTTCACTCGGCAGAGGAGACCAGGGGGAGCCCTCCGTATCAGTGGGAGTCCCGCCCCCTGACTCCCCGGCGGCTGACAGGGTCTCTCACCAGAGGGCGCTGTCAGAGCGGAAGGTGGGGGCCGACGGTGGGAGTGGCACCTGGCTCGGGACCCCCAGGTCCTCAGCCAAGAGGGGCGCCTGCCCACTGTCCGCAGAGGAGGGTGGGCACGCTCAACTTTGCTGCCTGTTTCTCTTTCCTCCTTTCACAGACAGTGTGAGGACCGGCCCTCACACATCCTCATCCATCATGTCAGTCTAGTAAATCCTGGCCTTCTACCTGATTTCATCTCTTGTGTTTTCAGTATGCACACTGACTCCAGTCTTGCTCTGGTTCTTTCCCTGTTGTTTTGATGTTTTTAAAGTCAAATCAAAAACTAAGTGAGAAAGAAAGGCAAATGAAAAATTCCTCTTTTAAAATTTCATGATTTGTTTATTCTGTCCGCTTTTTCTATATTTCTAGTGTTTTCCTTCGAGAGCTGGTTTTTAGCCTACAGTGACCAGTCCTGTTGCTAAGACTTTGCCTTCTTTTGCTCATTAACACTCGTTTGGGCCATCAGCCCCCAGGGCTAAGCACAGTGCTTGTCCAGCCCTTTTATGGGGAACCACCTGTTTAAATCCATAGTCTACAGAACATATGATTTTGTTTAACCAACCATGCCACTGCACATGCAGACAAGGAATGTGGGTCTGGCTGGTCCTGTGCAGCGAGAAGTTCTCCCAGTGACCTGTGTCTTGGGAAGCCGTAACACTGAGCCCTCACAATCCAGCCAAGAGTGGCGTCTGCACAGTATTGGGGCCAGCTCAGATACACCATCAGTCTGTTAATTAAATTAATTATTAAATTGATTTTTTTAACTTGAAAAATTATTTATGCTCATGGTAAAAAGCTAACACAACACAGAATTATATAAAGTAGAACATCATTTTATCTCTCACATTCCCATGTCTCCAGGAGTAGCCATTGCTGACAATTTTGCACTGTCTAGACATTTTTGTATGCACATAAATGTATGCATGTACCTACTTTGAAAACAAAAATGAGATCACACTGTGCATATTACTGTAATGTCCTTTCCTTTTTTCTCTCCACTATTTAGTTTTTTATTGCTATCATAAGAAACTACCACAAGTTTAGTAGCTTAAAATAAGACAGATTTATCATCTGAAAGCCTTATGGGTCAAAAGCCTAACATGGGTCTTACTGGGCTAACCCTCAGGGGTCAGCACAGCTGCGTTCCTTTCTGAGAGCACTGGGTAGGGGGTCCGTCTCCTTGTCACAGCCTTAGAACTAAGGCCTCCATATTTGCTGGCTGTCAGCTGAGTCCTTGGAGGCCACGACACACATGGGTCGGCTCATGGCCCCTGCCTGTGTCTTCAAAACCAGGTGTGGCAGGGGGTCCCTTCTACTTCTCCAACCTCTCCTGCCTCATCTCGGCCATTGTATCTCTGACTCCCTCTGCCTTTCTCTGCTTTGAAGAGTTCATATGGTAACAGTGGGCCTGCCTGGATAATCCAGGGTGCTCTCCCCATCTCTGGGTCAGGTGACCACCTGCCTCAATCCCATCTGCACCCTGATCTCCCTCTTCCGTGTAGAATAGCACATTCCCACATGTAACACCCAGGTCGAAGATCATGGGGGTCAAAATCCTGCCTACAAGCAATCACATGCCTCCTTCCATGGCACACCTATTGACTGAACACATCGTTTTTGTGCTTGCCTGGATGTCAGTGAATAGATGGGCTATAATTTATTATCTATTACTTTATTGTTGGGGGATTGCCTCTAAGTTTTCATTATTGCATATAATGTTGCAAAGAAGATATTTCTCTGTGATTGTACAGCGACCAACCCTGCTTATTGCCGGGATAGCATCATAGGGGAACTCTCTTGGGATATGTCTGCCTCTGAATCTTTATCCTTGTCAGTATGGCTAAGAAGAATATGACTAGCATGGTGGTAACTGCAAATTACTTTTATTAATGGGTTTGTTTGTACCCTTAATCCATGACTAGTTTAACTCTCTACCTCTGTACAGGCCTGAGGGGTAAGCATTCTGTTGAGACTGTCCTATTGCCCAATTAGGGCAATTAGGATAGCCTTATCCTAAATACTGGTCCCTTTGCAGAAATCCATTGCAAATCCATGCATCTCTAGAAACCATTGAACTTCAGGACATAAGGGTCTTAGGGTGTTCTTACAGATTGGCTCGTTGGGGACATAACAGTCCACCAGCATTGGGGTCATCTTGAGAAAGGAAGATGGGCATCTGGGATGTGGCTTGAGAACGTTGTAAGAGCCAGATTGTGCAATCAGCTCTTGCATTGGTTTATCAATTTTCTATTGTTTTCCTGTTTTCTAATTCATTAGTTTATGCTTTTGTTAATTTTTTCCTTTTTATTTCCTTAGATCCATTTTGTTATTTCCCCCATTTGTCAGCTGATTGCCTATTTAGTGGTAGTTTAGACTATGAATGTTCCTAAGAGTGTATCTTTTGCTGCATCTCATGTGATGAGATGTGATGCCTTCATCCTTACTACTTTGTAGATATTCTGCAGTTTTGTTTTGATCTCCACTTTGATCAGGATTGAATGAGTTAACTGAAGGAAAGACACACTTTCTAGGATAAATAGAGCCACTATTAATTATTTTTCTTCCTTTTAATTACTTTTTTAGACTTCTGTAATGTGTGATGTTCTTTAATATTGGTCACATTTCCTTTTTAGCCCTTTTGGCAGGGAACTAGATTTAGAGATATACATAAAATATCATTTTTCCTTTTTTTCCCCATTTTTTCCCACTTCTGATTAAATGGGCTCCGAATTTCCCCAGAAGCCAAGTCATTCTCACTAACTCTCAAAGCTGCAAAATGCACTTAATCACTCTTTAGTCTACCCATGAGCTATTTTTGTGCACTTTTCTGCTGTTCGTCTAACCCTGACATGTGCCTTACTGCTCAGAAACTGAAGCATTCTCTTAGTTCTTCTCACAGCTTGTGACAGAGCTCTGACAGCGTAATGGACAGAGAATTGTTCACCTTCAAACAGTAAAGGGTGTTGAAAGTGTCGTTCTCTGAACACAAGTCACTCTCTTCTTCACTTTTGTAGACTTCAAAATATCTAGCAGCTCATAAATATCCCCAGTACTCCTATAACAAGTCAGAGAGGGTTTCTGTTAATGAGTCAGAATCCATCAGCTGTTGAAAGGCTGTTTCCAGAGAACACGCTGAATGAAGAGAATAGAGCAGAGGCAAATCTGTATGGTTTGGGGGCAAAATTAAATAACATGAAACTTGAACACTGAACTTGAAGCAGTGGTGAGTCTTTCTACATGTGCTTCTCCCAAATGTAGTAAAGAGAATTTATTCTATGGAATTCATTGTCTTCTTTGATGTGTCATACATAACATATGAATTCATTCATTTATTCATCCAGTGAATAGGTGTGTATTAAGGACTGAGTATATAAATAAGATAATTATCAAATAAATAAATGTAAATATTGCCAGGGCATTAACTAGGCACCTAAATCTAAATAATTTATAGTTACAGAAATAATTTTCACAGAGTTAAAAAAGTGAGGTTTTGATGAAATAAATTGCTTTTGAAATAATTATTCTCATTAGGATGAAAATGTTTTTAAAATCTTTTTCACTGAGAAATTTGGCAATGTATATCAAAAACCTTTATATTAATTCCATTTATGGGATCCTAAGGAAATAGTCAACTTTCAATAAAAGATTTAATTAAAAAAAAAAGTCCTAGAAGAAATTCTAATTCTTTGTTATTATTTGTAGTAAAGAACTAATTAGAAACAGTAAACATCCGTCAACATACAAAATGATGTATTCACTTATTTGTCAATAATAAAAAATGTTTACAAAGAGTTTTTCATTGTATAACAAAATGGTTACAGTATTTACAAGATTTCTGTACCCCATGAGACCCCAACATTGGAATATTCATAGCAAACACTGCAGAGATTTTGTGGTGGGCAGAAGCCTAAGATGACCATCTTCTAAGGTAATGTGGGTGGGATCAGTGCTTTATCATGATGTATCCCTCTCTCAGGCATGTGACTTAATGTGGCAAATGGACATTATCCCAGGGGCTGGACTTCATCATATGAGCTCGTGAAGAGCAGTTTTGTCTGGAGTTGGCAGGAAGGGAAGCCAGAAATTTGATGCAGGAGAAAGATTGGACAAGCCATTCATGGCTCAAAGATGGGGGGTCCTCATGGAAAGGGCTCCAGGAGGCCTCTTGGAGCTGAAAGACTCTGGCCAACATCCAGGAAGGAAAGGGACCCCCTTTGTACAAGCACAAGGAACTGAGTTTTGCCAACAACCTGAATAAGCGTACAGATGAGACCTCAGGCTGTCTGGTGCCAGGATGTCCGTCTGTGATCCTGTGAACAGAGGATCCAGTCACACATGCCGGTCTTGACCTGCAGTTCTAGTGTGAGCTAAGACGTGAGTGTCACCTTAATCCTCTGCATTTGTAATAACCTGTTACGCAGTGTATTAGCTAGATTCTCCAGAGAAACAGCCAATAGGGTGTGTGTGTGTGTGTGTGTGTGTGTAATGAGAGAGAGAGAGATTGAGTTTAAGGAATTGGCTCATGTGATTTTGGGGGTGAGCAAGTCTGAATTCTGCAAACTGGCAGGCTGGGGATTGAGAGAAGGGCTGATGCTGCAGCCTGAGCGAAAAGACAGTGTGGAGGCAGAATTTCTCCTCCTTGAGGAGGTCAGTCTTTTTTCTTAAGACCTTCAACTGATTGGATGAGGCCCACCCACATTATGGTCTGCTTTACTCGAAGTCTAGTGACTTAGATGTTAATCACATCTAAACTTCTGTTTCACCAAATGTCTGGGCACCATAGCCTCGACAAGTTGACACATAAAATTAACCATCACACACAGCCATAGAAATCTGATACAAGAAGGCACCAAAATATGAATAATGGTCATCCCTGGGTGGCGGATTTGTGGTTGAATTTTATTTTCATTTAAATATTTTCTAAATTTTTTGCAAAAGCATATATTAGTGTTGACATAAGAAAAGATACTGAAAACCATTTCATTGTGTTCTAAGGCCCTTGTAATCCCTAAGTACTGTTTTTCCAATAATAATAGAGTTTAAAAACGAAATATACTTGTGTTGTAAAGTTACCATAGTAATAAATTTATGCTCAACAGCTTTATTAGACATTCAGCTATGAGTGGAAATATAATTGTGTGTGTTGTGTGTGTTTTAAAGCCAGAGAAGGGAAATTATTCCTGGTGGTGTTCCCCCACACTTTGTGCCCCTGAAGTGTGTTTTAGATGAGGCATGTGGAGCAAGAATACTTGTAGACATGCATGTTGTTGGGAGTGCTTGGGGTCTGTTGGTATCACCAGGGTCCCTTTGCCCCTGATGAGGCAAAATGAATGAGCTTCAAGCAAATCACACAAATCACTTCCAATTCCAACATCATCACTTATATTTGGGGGACAGCATCTATATTACTTCCTGAGGGGCCACCTGCTATGGACTGTTTGTGTCCCCAAAATTCATATGTTGAATCCTAACCCCCAAGGTGATGGTGTCAGGAGGTGGGGCCTTTGGGCAAGGATGAGGTCACAAGGGTGGAGCCCCCAGGAATGGATTAGTGTCCTTATAGAAGAACTCCAGAGAGCCCCCCGCCCCTTCCACCATGTGAGGACATGGCTGGATGGCCATCTAGACACCAGCTCCAATCCAGACACCAGATCTGCAATTTCCAGTCTTGGGCATGACCTCGGGCCTCCATTCTGCAAACAGTGAGAAGTCAATGTGTGTTGTTTATAAGCCTCCAGCCTGTGGGGTTCTGTTAGAGCCGCCCCAACGTAGACACTATGGTGCTGTTAACACCACCACAAGCTCGGGGGGCTGGAAGGCCCAAATCCAGGGGTTGGCAGGGCCGTGCCCCCTCCAGAGCCTCTGGGGCATGCTCCTTCCTTCTCAGCTCTGGCTCCTGGCAGGCCCACCTGCTCCTTGGCTTGTAAGCACCTCACTCCAGGCTCCGCCTCCTTCTCACGTGGTGTCTCCTCTGCTGGAAGGACCATCCATACTGGAGTGGCACCCACCCCATGGAGCTCATCCTCACTAACTAATCCACAATGACCGCATTTCCACAGAAGGTCACACTCTGTGGTGCTGGGGGTTAGGACCTCAGCACAACTCTTGGCAGGGGACACAGTTCACCTCATAACAGAGACAGCCCCTGCTCAGCCAAGACAAGGAAGCATGTATAAAATGGTGCTGATCCAGATTGGTGACTGTCGAGCGCTGTTTCTGAAGGTGATTTCAATCCCCACGTTACTTTTTCATCCTGGAGTCTTTGGCCAAACATGTAACAGTTGTTTTCTCACCAGATGACCATTGCGATTCTGCCCTCAAATACCGGGAGCTCTGTGTCCCTCAACTGAAGCCTCATCTCTGGCCCCCCATTATTTGTGTGTAAGTCAACTCATGCAGGTGCTCATTGTGACTCATTATGAACACAGATAACTTTGTCTAAAACAAATAAAAATTCATATTCCACGCAATAGTTCATTTTATAACCAACTGACTTTATAATTATTCTGCAAGAAATGTGGCTGCGCAGACTCATATCCTGCCAGTTTCACTTAAGAACTGAAATCCCCCCTACTGCGCTAGGGTCCTGGTGATGGACACTCCTCCTTGTCTGTCCCATCTCACCTCCCCGAGCCCCACCTCCGCACTGCCTGGGACTGGTGGGACCCATCCCTTGACGCGTTCCTCAAGCGGTCCAAGCAGCTATCTTACCTGACATTGAAGGATGGAGCAAAAGATACACGATCTAGTCTTGGGATAGCTAGAGAATCCTCAAAACACTGGGATCTCAATATGGAAATGTCTTCTACCTTCTTGCCCTGCCATGGTCTGGAACCATCCTGGGCCATCCTGGTAGCAGTGGGAAGGCTAAGGCTACTAAGATAGCCTAGGTCCCTACAGATAAGGCATTTAACACCCCCCAGACAGTCTTGGTTCTTTTCAAACTTCTACCTCTTCTCTGGTTGGGGGCTCTTTCCTTCCCTTCCCTTCCCTCTGTGAAGGCTAGGAGCTTGCAGGGGATGGGAGGTGACAGCCCAAGGGTCTATCCTGGCACACAGCCCTCCACTTCACTCATCCCGATGCCGGCCCTTTGGCATGGGGATGGGAAGGAGGGAGGAGAGAGCAAGGTCCGCCACTTCCCTTAGAGCTGGCCTGTTGGCCGGAGCATCTCTTGGTTCCCTGAGGATCCGAGGCTGTCTTCTCTTTCCTTCCCTGCATAGCAGGAGAGACATGATTCAGTTTCCCCTCTTCCTGCCCACACCCCGTCTCTTCCCACCACCACCTCCGGCAGCTCACTCCTACAGCATCTTCAGATCCTGTACTATTCTTTGGGGAACAGGAAGGATAAAATGGCTCAAACCAGACACCCTGAGTGTCTACTTGACCTACGGGGTATTGGCATATGATCACTTGACCAAACGTGGAGGTGCAGACCAGTGCTCCCGCCGCCACCTCTCTCTGGCCCCATGTCATGGCCTAGAAGCATCCTGGTTCCTCAGGAAGAGGAGAGACACCCCCCAGCCCCCCACAGAGGGGAGACCGCATATTCGACTGTGAATGTTTGTGGATTCTGGCACTTATGCTTCTTGCCTCTACATAAATAATTCTAGTGCAAACTAGAAGGTGGCCTTACGAGGTGAGCGTGTCCAAAAAGGACACAATCAAACGCAACGGATGCTCGTGGAGAGCCCCCCCGACCTGGCCGGGCAGAGGGAGGATGGCAGGCAGTGTGGGAATGGACCCAAGTCCAGCATCCCTCCTCCTAGATGGTCCTCTGACTTTCTCCCACCGGAGGCCTGGTTTTACTGCGAACACTGCAAATATTTACCAAGCAAACTATATCCTCGCTGACAATCATTCTTCTCAGCCCCAGCTCTCGCCTACGTCCAGACATCCCCTGGCATCCAGTTACAGCCACCAACAGCTGTGTCCTGGTCAGACAGAATTCTCCCTCGTCCGCTGCTTCTCACTGCGTTCCCTAAAAATCCCTGCTTGGATCCTGAAGACCGTATCTTCACATGTGACGTCTCTGCTACCTTCCCAAATCCTTCTCCTGCACGTCCCTCCCCAGATCACATGGTGTCCACTGATGTCCCCCTCATCGGTCTGCTCAAGGAAGGCCTCGCTGGCAGAACCAGGTTGGATCACATGGCATTGCTCATAAACACCTGTCCAGGGTCTCAGAACCCCGGGGGGTGTCCACAGGGGAGCCTTCCCTTTCCTTCTGGTGTGGACGGTGGGCTTCTCCACCCAGGTGCCCGGGGCCCCATGTCATCACGGGGTGACTGCTAACGACTGAAGCTCCCACAGTGGGGGTTTCCACGTGCCATCTTCCCGCACGTTTAATGCCACGATTCTTAACGCCCATCTTCTGTGTTCTCCTCTGCTTCCTGACTCAGTCACGACCTCCTCAAGTGGATGCACGGTGGACGCTTGGTGCTTTGTGTTGCGTCCCCCATCAGCGACCGACAGAGCACTTGGGGTCTTGTCCACGGCACTTACACTATTTAATTTCGGATGGACTCACGTTTGGTGATTAAATAGCATATGCCTCTTACTTTATAGAGTGGTAGGTAACCAAATACTTAATCTCTAAAGCCAACAGTCAAAAAGT
This sequence comes from Mirounga leonina, assembly GCF_011800145.1. NCBI lineage: Eukaryota > Metazoa > Chordata > Mammalia > Carnivora > Phocidae > Mirounga > Mirounga leonina. The sequence goes on along the minus strand of NW_023270320.1, from coordinate 40,253,034 downwards.
ATGATGGGAGGTTGAATTATGGAAACACAGTTTCTGTGCTGAAGGGATGGTTAATCTCTGGGCGAGCTGGTAAACACCCATAAAGCAGGTGGCTGTCGGCGGATAGGGACGGGTTCCCGGGCACAGGCAGCATCACAGGGAACAACCCGGGCCTCCCTTTGCCTCACTCACCAGACTTCACCCTCAAGGGCAGAGGACGTGTCTCAGTGATCCTGACACGCAGCAGGTGCTTAGTATCTGATGGGCTGAATTGCTTCTAAGGCAATTTCAGCTGGGGTCCGTTGTGTGGGGTCACTGCTGGTAATGCTGGGGGGCTCTTGGTGATGTGCTGTCTTTATCATAACTGTGTTCCAGAAATCTGGTTTGTTAGGCAAATAATTTTCTTACCATTTTGTTCCTGAAGAATTTCAGGCAGACTAGCAGATTTCTATTTTGGAAAGATCGCTTTGACTGCGTGGGTACGATTTAGTGTCTGTCAAGAAAGGCGAGCCGTGGCAGCTGTGGTAGGAGGCAGGAGAGCAAGGGTCGGAGGCTGGAGACGCCGGGGTGCGTGTGCATGGTCTCCCGAAGGAGCCGGCGAAGGGGCTCCCCGGGGCTGGAGGTGCTTTCGGTGGGACGGGGCAGAGGCAGGAGGCGTGCTGAGTCTCGCTTTGGGCATGTCGAGTTTGAAACGGCGGAGACGAGCGGCATCCACAGTCCTGCTGACCAGGTAGGAGAGAGGCCGCCAGACGGCCGTCTCGGCCCAGACCTACCAGGTCTGGTGCTGCCCACTGAGCACCTGCCATGCTCTGCCTTCTGGGCTGGGGAGGACTGCACTCGACCTGCCCTGGGGTGGAGGGGCCATGTGATCGACGTATGGCCAAGGAGTGCGAGTGGAAGTGACGTGCGTCACGTCTCGATGGACCTGAGACCCTCCGGAACTTTCTTTCCCTCTGCCATGGCGACCAGCAATTTCTGGGTAGTGGCACTTCCTTCAGCCTGAGTTCCAGAGAAAGGACAGCATAGATCAGAGTCCCCAGATGGCTCACGGTGGGCATGTGGCAGTGAGTGAAAATAAACCTGTTTTATTTGGAGTCAGTATTCCGGAGGTCTGTTGCTGCAACATTACGTAGCCTGTCCTGATGGACGCGGCGGAGATGTGTATTGGGGGATTATCACAAAAAGAGCTGTGTGATGAATTCACGTGGGTGGGCGCCCAGGCCCAGCAAGAACATGCAGCGCAGAGGCGGGACGCGGAGCGAGAGCTCCCTGCCAAGCAGTGTCCGGAAAGATGGAAGAGGACACGGAGGGGCGGAGAGCGGCGCTGAGGTGCACAGAGGGTGTCCAGGAGATGGGAGCGAGGCTGTCATGGCAGCCCGAGGAGGAGCAGGTCCCCCGGAGGAGCCCGGCCGAAGGGGCTGAGGCGGCGAGGAGGTGAAGTAAGTCAGACTGAAGCAGTGGATGCCGCGGGAAGGAACAGCGGGGCTGGGAGGAGCGCGGCGTCCACAGGAGGCAGCCTGGAGAGGCTGGAGCGCGGTCAGCCCGTCCAGACGCCCTGCGGAAAGCATGCTTAGGGCGGCAGGTGCAGGGACGCAGGGCCGGGACACGTGGTGACATGCTTGCGTTGCTGCTCACGTGAGGACTGTCTCCACTCGCTCCTGTCCCACGCGTGGTGCGAGACGCTGTGTGTGACAAACCGTGTCAGGCAGCCACTGGCTTCAGCGGGGCCCCTCCTCGGGGGGTTCTGCTCCCTGGTCCCGGGTGGCCAGCAGCCACGCTCCGGGGCTCCCCACTCGGACGGCCGCCCACAGCCTCTGCAGGTCTCCTCTCCCCACTTGATCTGGAGGATTGCTGCCATGTCTCCCGGTTGCATAACCACCCCTTCTTCTGCACAGTGAAGCCTCCGTCTTGAACGGTGCTGACCTGCATTCTGATTACTGGCCTGTGTTTCCACCCCTTTCTCTCGCTCGACCTGTAAGTACCGAGCACCCCGGGGCTCTGGCAGTACCTTTGCTCGGATCTCTCTCTGTTATCTTCCTGCATGACCCTACCCACGTGCATGGCCACAAATACCATCTTCGGGCTGATTCTCCCAGATTTTCCTATTGACCTCTCGCTTCTGCCTGGATTCCAGACTTGATAGGAAATTGCCTAGGTGTGGTTCCATAGAGATGTCTGATAAGCCTCTCAACTCCACTTTGCCCCAAAATAACTCTTGGTTCCCTCCGGTTGTCCCTGATCTGCTGTGTTCACAGCCCCCTCTCTCAGCACAGAACACGGGAGGCCACCCCACTCCTCGAACCAACAGTCCAGGGCTGACGGTTACCCACAGCAGGTGGTGGGAGGAACGAGGAACAGAAACGGGCAGTGAGCGTGAAGGGGGACCCACACCCCTCTGGGGACACATTTTTAGGTGGTCCCGATCTGTAGAACCAGGTAGGGGGCGGGGGAAGAAGGGAACCAGCCAGAGACTTTATAAAACATGTTGACTTCATGTGTGAGGCTAAAGACAAAGAAATCCTACAGATCCGGGCCCCACTGAGGACATGCGTTCCTCAGGGGCATGTGGGTTAGAGTTCTAACCACAGCTGATGAGTATTAAGATTCAACAGATAACTGAATATATAGTGGTTGATGAGACCCACGTGTCTCATTGTCAGAGGAAGACCTTACAAATGAGGGAAGGTGAGAACTTGAAATGGGCCCCACAGTGTTTGACTGGAATCAGAGAGAGTGGTACGAACTTTGTAATGCGTACATAGACACAGATAGGTAGATCCAGATGCCAGGACTGACGTGGATACACCTGTGGGGTGTGGCGTGCACACAGCCACCTGCTGAGGGCCCGGAAGCAATGACCCACCTGTAGAGAAGAGCACCCAGCACAGAGCACCCAGGTCTTGATTCCTCAATACCAGTCTCCAATGAAGGAACCCGTGCTCTTTGGAGAAATGTCTAACCCCAGTGTGGGGCAGAGGGAATACCAGATCAGATGGAATAGCAGGTGGTTTCAGAAATGGGAGCAGGTCGAAAAGACGCAGACACCAGCTTGCAGGAGCTCCCAGGGGCCAAGACTGGGGCTATTCAAGCAACAAAATCAGGATTAATCCACAGCTCCTGAGTCCATGCTGACGTTAATACATTATTGACGAAATAGTCCACTGGGGAAGCAGGATAGTTCTACCTTGTAGTAAAATACTTGGGCTGGAAGGAATGGGGACAGAAAATCACTACGAGGCCAGCCCTGCTGTATTCATGAATGCAACAAGAGTTGCAAGCAGGTGAGCAAATCATGCTGAGAAGCAGCATATTCCCAGGAGCGACAATCGACACTCCACTGAGGAGAAACCCAGCACCCTAACACCCACCCTCCAAGACACGGTGACACCAGGCACTCAACATCACTTCTGTGGAATTCTTACCCAAAATGCATTACCTCCAGTTAGTCGCACAGCCCAAGGAAGGGACATTTTTTTTTAAGATTTTATTTATTTATTTGAGAGAGAGCGAGCATGAACACGGGGAGGAGCAGAGGGAGAAGCAGGCTCCCTGCTGAGCAGAGAGTCCGATGCGGGACTCAATCCCATGACCCTGAGATCATGACCTGAGCCAAAACCAAGGGTCGGCCACTTACCGACTGAGCCGCCCAGGCATCCCCAACGAAACAAGTGACAAGTGGTGTTCCAAAGCATCCAGGTCGTGCAAGGCAAGGGAAGGTGGGGGAACTGTCACAGGTTGGAGGCGATCAGGGGCCGGGATAATCAAATGCAACATTGGAATCCTGGACCGAATTCTGGACCCTAAAAAGATCATCAGTGGGAAAACATAAAATTCTGAGGAGGTCAGCAGTTTGGCTAAGGGTATTGTACTACCAGTAATGTCCTGTATCTCTAATTGCACTACGATGATGCAAGATGCTAACATTAAAGAACCCTGGTGAAGGGTGTATTGTAACACTCTGCAATATTTTCGGAGCTTTTTTTTGTAGGTCTAAAACTAGTGCCAAAGAAAAGGTTAAAAACCTTAAATATTCATTTTTGAACTCAAGAATTTCCAAGAAATGGAAATATACAGGTCCCATTCTCTGACTGCTGTGTAACAAAACCAAGGAATAAGTGCCCAAAACAAAGCCACAAAGACAATTGTACGAAAAGCAAGAAGAAGTCAGGATGGCCCTTCTGCTGCCTGTGTCCCGCCAGGGTGAGTCCCTGAGCACCCCTGCGTCCGCCCACTTCCCAGTCCTACCTCTGAGTTGGAGCATTGCAGTACCTGTCGGCCGGCCGGCCTCCCTGCTCCCGACCTTGATCGGCCACGGCCCGTCTCCACAAAGATCAAGCCCTGTAACGGGTGCTCAGCACATCCGGAGCCAAGTGGAGCCTTCGACTTGATGCCGATATGAGTTATTGATCCCTGCCTACCTGCCACTCTGGCCTTTAATTCCTGCAAACATGCAGGACTCTGGCCCAACTTCGAGTGTGCGGACCTGGTGTTTCCTTTGTTTAGGTGACTCCTCTCCTCTTTGTAGAACTGACTTGTACTGAGCTCTCCTCTGACATAGCACCTGTTCGGTGGGACTTTTCCTAATCCCCAATCTAGAGTAGCTACCTCGTCACTTTATGTCATGAAACCTTATTTGGTTCATCTTTTTGCTCATTATCGCTGTTTGCTACCTTCTGGTTTGATGACGGTCTGTCTCTCCCTTACAAGCCCTTTCTGGTCACACTCACTGCCACCTTCCTCCCTCCTGGGACAGTGCGTGCTACGCGGAAGCATTCGGTAAATACTTGTTGAACAAAAGAATCAGTGAGTCAGTGAATGAAGACAGTTTTCATGTCCGGCGTAGTTCCTGACATGTACTAGATGCTCAAAAAATGTTTGTTGAGTGACCCCATGCAACGTAAGGAACAAAATACTGTTTTACTAGCAAACATCAGATAATGTTGGTATTTATAATGAATGACACACCAAGGCTAACATACATCACTGAAATTGGGCCTTTCTTTAGAACTTCAGCCGTGTATGGACAGACCACTGCTTAGAGGTTGCATGTTGTCAAGAATCTTTGGTTTTGAACATGAAAGTTTTTTTTTTTTTTTTAAGATTTTCTTTATTTATTTGAGACAGAGAGAATGAGAGACAGAGAGCATGAGAGGGAGGAGAGTCAGAGGGAGAAGCAGACCCCCCGCTGAGCAGGGAGCCCGATGCGGGACTCGATCCTGGGACTCCAGGATCATGACCTGAGCCGAAGGCAGTCGCTTAACCAACTGAGCCACCCAGGGGCCCCTTATTTATTTATTTGAGAGAGAGAATGAGAGAGAGAGAGAGAGAGCATGAGAGGGGGAGGGTCAGAGGGAGAAGCAGACCCCCCGCCGAGCAGGGAGCCCGATGTGGGACTCGATCCCGGGACTCCGGGATCATGACCTGAGCCGAAGGCAGTCGCTTAACCAACTGAGCCACCCAGGCACCCGAACATGAAAGTTTTGAGCAAATTAGGGAATGTGCTGGCTGATAAAACCAGATGTCCAGGGCTGGACGCACTGCAAAGTGTGAGTCCACGGAGGTCCAGACAATGTCACTGTGAACCCAGCATCTCCGTTCTGCTTTGCTCTGTGTTTGCTTCATTCAGACTGTCCCCAGGCCGTGGCAGGACGGTGCCAGCCGGTACTGACACCATTCAGCTCGCTGAGCACAGTAGAAAGATTGTTTTTCCAACGATGGCAGCAATTCATTCATTCATGTATTCAGTTAACAGATCGCTATCGCACTCCTATCCTGTGCCAGGCACTGTCCCATCTGCTTTAGATACATAATGAACAAAAGAGGCAGAAGTCCCAGCCCCACTGGTCTCGCGCTCTAACCTCGGAGACAGGCAATAAACGTAACCGCTGATCTGTAATGAATGAGTGACGTGTACAGAAGGTGATCTGTGCTGCGAGAAGCATGAGCAGAGCTGGGGGTCTGGCAGGCCTGTGAGGGGAGTGGGGGTGGACAGTGGGGGGTTGCAGTTTGAACTAGCATGGTTGGGGGGACGGGGAGCTGGCTGTGTGGATCTCTCGGACGAGGGGGCTCCTGGCAGGGGAACAGAAAGCAAATGGCCTGAGGCAAGAACATGCCTCAGAATTCGGGAAGAAGTGGGGTCCAGCAGGACCTGAGCCAGCCAGGAGGAGGAGGGGAGGAGGGAGGTGAGGGGCCTGGGGAAGGAGCATGGTGCAGAGGCCCTGAAGCTACATCATCACCCATCTGTTGCCATATTACTCTGAGGGACAGACGGAGCCCAGTGGTTTGAGCAGATGAGTGAAATAGTCCAATTCAGGGACAAGTTTTCATGACGTACGTTATGTGGTAAGGCAGACTTCACTCAGGACCATCATAGAAGGTGTGTGGACAGCAGGTGGGGCACCGCAGTGGGGGGAGGTCAGGCTCAACGCTGAAGACAAAAGGGAAAAGGGGGCATTCACAGCCACGAGGCCGCTGGGGTCATGATGGGAAATTACGAAGAGAAGACATATGGGGTTGAGGGGCGCCTGGCTAAACCAACCTAGCAGGATGCTTGCTGAAGGTAGGCCCCGTGAGCAGACCTCACCTCGGGGGCCCCAGGGGAGAGAGGAACCTGATGAGATGTGTAGGGTGGGGGTCTGGCCACTGGGACTCAGCAGGCATCTCACGAACATTGTGCTCAAGAAGGCCACGGTCCCTCCTCCGTAGCACAGGACTCACTGGCGCCTGACGGAGGTTGGGTTGGGGACAGTCGCGGTTGGCAGGATGCTGGCTCCCAGGTTGGAATTAGGCTGAAGGGCCAGAAGGCAGAGCAGGGAGACCAGCTACAAGCCATGCAGCAGCCACCTTCCTGACGCAGATCATGCGGATTCCCCCAGCAGGGCAGACCAAGGTAGGATGGGAAGTGGCCAGACTCTAGGGATATTTTGAAAGTAGAGACAGCAGAATGTCTTCAGGCCTTGGATGGGGGTGTGATAAGAAGAGAGGAGTCCCTGAGGAAGCATGCTTTGGGCCTGGGAGACAGAGAAGAGGGATCCTCAGGACCTGAGATGGAAAGAGTTGAGGGGAGGTGGGTCCTGAGATGGAGAGATGGAAGGTGGGAGATGGGTTCTGGGATGGAGAGATGGGGGTCTGGGAGGTGGGTCCTGGGACGGAGAAGTGGGGGTGGGGGAGGTGGGTGCTGGGACGGGGAGATGGGGGGGGGGGGGGGGGGGGCCGTCAGGGGGGGAGGGGGGGGTGGGAGGTGGGTCCTGGGATGGAGAGATGGGGGTCTGGGAGGTGGGTCCTGGAATGGAGAGATGGGGGTCTGGGAGGTAGGTCCTGGGACGGAGAGATGGGGCGGGAGGTGGGTCCTGGGACAGAGAGATGGGGGTGGGAGATGGGTCCTGGGACGGAGAGATTGGGGTGGGAATTGGGTCCTGGGTTGGAGAGATGGGGGTCTGAGAGGTGGGTCCTGGGACGGAGAGATGAGGGTCTGGGAGGTGGGTCCTGGGACGGAGAGATGAGGGTCTGGGAGGTGGGTCCTGGGACGGAGAGATGAGGGTCTAGGAGGTGGGTCCTGGGATGGAGAGATGAGGGTCTAGGAGGTGGGTCCTGGGACGGAGAGATGAGGGTCTAGGAGGTGGGTCCTGGGACGGAGAGATGGGGGCGGGAGGTGGGTCCTGGGATGGAGAGATGAGGGCCTGGGAGGTGGGTCCTGGGATGGAGAGATGGGGGCAGCAGGTGGGTCCTGGGATGGAGAGATGGGGGTCTGGGATTTGGGTCCTGGGATGGAGAGATGGGGGTCTGGGAGGTGGGTCCTGGAATGGAGAGATGGGGGCAGGAGGTGGGTCCTGGGATGGGGAGGTGGGGGTGGGAGATGGGTCCTGGGACGGAGAGATTGGGGTGGGAATTGGGTCCTGGGATGGAGAGATGGGGGTCTGAGAGGTGGGTCCTGGGACGGAGAGATGAGGGTCTGGGAGGTGGGTCCTGGGACGGAGAGATGGGGGTCTGGGAGGTGGGTCCTGGATGGAGAGAATGGGTCTGGGTGAATTGGATCAACACCCTGACAGGTGGGTGCAGGTGGTGAGGGGCGCTCCTGGGAGCTCCCCCCATGCTAGTCCTTGTTAGGGAGGGAGAGAGCAGAGGGGGTGGGTAGGGCATGTAGGGCAGGGGGACCATGAAATGGCGGTTCTGGATTGGAGGTCAGGGGAGAAGGAACTGTAGACCCATAGAGGGATGGCACGGACCTTTTGGGGCGCTCTGGGGTTCACGCTCGTGAACCTGAGTTGAATCCACGTGGGGACTGGCGTGCTCCCCTCCGGCCACGCTCACCCGGCTGGTTGCCCTCCATGGCCCTGGTGACCAGGCTCTCGGGAACCACTCTGGATAATCCAGGAGGGGCGGCAAGGGATACTGGACAGGAAGGACTTTCTCCCCAGGCCACGGGCCATTGCCAGGCTGGTGAGCTCTCACCACTGGGGATGCGTCCGGTTTTCCATCGTCTTCAGACTTCCCTTATCTTACTTCTTTTTGCCGACTGCCTCATGAAGGAGTAATTGACTGTGGCTCTAACTTCTTTGGTCATCACGATCTGAAGCTAGGTAGTTTTTGTCATCTGTCAGCTGTCTCCCCCGCCCTGACCCCGGGCAGATAAGCTCCATGCACACATGCTGTGCTCGGTTTCTCTCCTGGCGCCACGACACGCATGTAGTTGTTTCTCAGTAAGTAGTGGTTAAATAAGTGGGTAACCAGTTAATTAATGGTGATGCATTCATTACAAGCATTCATTGATGTGTTAATGTAATTAACTCACTAACGTACCCACTATTACTTCTGCGCCATAGACGTTGGTTGGCCTGGCCAGCAGTATTCCTTTTGTCCTACTTGCCTGGCTTCTTCTGAACATTTTGTTCTCTGGGGACTCGGAAGGCTGGTCGCTGGAATGCACAGCCCATTCAGAGTCTCTAGGAGCCACATACCTGAGTGTGGGGGCCTCTCTGAATCACTCATCCCGAAGTCCTGTCCAACGATGTCGTGGGAGGAGCTAGGTGGTGTCTGTTGTCCTGCTTCCCCACCTGGATGGGGGGTTCCAGCATTGTTTCCCGTCTTCGTGATTGTATGGGGGATCCAGGCGGCAGGTGGATTAGGGCACTTCTGAGCCAGCCCCCCCATTGCCCCAGTGTTCTCCAGGCAGGAAACTGCTCTCCAATGTTTGACCATTTAATATTTGATGAGATCCAGTGCAAATTGCTGAAGTCAGTTCTCCTCAGGGAAAAGTGTTCCTGGTCCTGCCTCTCCATCCCAACGCGGGATGTCCAGGGGCCGCCCCTATTCCGCATCGCCGTCAGGACCAATGTCAGCACTCCAGAGCCACAGGGCCCCATTCTCAGTGCCCCTGAAGTGAAGGGGCACAGAGCAGGGGCCTAACGAAGTTTGAACAGATGACCACACAGAGGAACAACTGAAGTTTGCTTTGCGGTTTGGCAGACACTGTAGACTCTGCTCCCACGTGGCCAGGATCTACATGGCTGGAGGCTTATTCTCCAGGACCCATGGTTATATAACCTGCTATAAATGCATTCTAGCTTGCTGAGAATGTAGATATAGACCCTGTCTCCTACCAACGCAGAAAAGAGGCTTCATTAGTGTGTTTATTATCTGTGGATGAAATGGATAAAAATGCAGATTCTTTAAAAGGTCTTTCAATGGGGGTCCCTATTCCTGTATCCAAGTAGATCTGTGTTTCTGGAGTGTGGTCTGGTCCACTGACCACCCCAGTGGAATCACCTAGAATGTCTATTAAACATTCTAAACCCATCTCTGGGAATGTGATCCAGGAATCTGTATTATTCACAAGCACTCAGGGGATTTGGGTATAGGTTAGCATTTGCAGAACCACTGAGTGGATGTTTTCTTGTTGCCTTGCCACTAGCCTTTAAATATAAACCAGTAACTGCCAGAAATCTTTATAAAGAGAAAACCTATGTACTTGGTTTTAAAAGAAAATCTCAAACATAGAAGAAGGCCTAGCTGTCAATAATAATGAAAGGGTCTAGGCACAAGAACAGCTCTCTGTGGTAGGCAGTGAGCTCAGCATTGCCCAGTGGGGTCCCTGTGATGTAGTCGGGCTGAGCACCCCGGGGCCACATCTGTCGTCAGAAACACCAGTAGCAGGAGCGGACGAAGTGCATTACACCACAGCAAGCTTCCCCTTCTCCACTGCCTGGATTCCCGGGACCCTCCGAACGACCCCCTGAGTTACGTAGGAAGGGATCATCATTGCCTTCATAGTCAAAGGAGGAAAGTGTGGGTCAAGAACATCCGTGGCTTGCTCAGGTTCTTCGAGGATGCACATGGATGAAATTCAGACTTCAGACCCAGGTCTTCTGGCTTCAGATCTGCTCTTCTCAACATTTATCCCTTCCCTCTTCAGGGGAGCCGAATAATTTAAGGGGAAGCTGATGGAAACAATTTGCATATCTGTTACCACTCATGCGGATGGTGAACTGTAGTTCCTTTCAGAGGATAAGATTTATAACATCCTTGAGAAGCAAGGCAATATCCACCTTCCCCCGAGTTTGCTTTGTTCACAACTTAAAGCGGATGACAGTGAGAATTCCTCCTAAATGCCCAAATTTGACCATCTACTGAGACCAACCCATACTTTTTAAAAAACATTAGCTTTAGAAAATTTCTCCATCCCTGTTTACCTAAAATGCCCCTTCAGTACAGGACTTCCTTATTTAGCAATTGAAGGCTTTTGTGCCTTGCTCGTTTCAGGAGCCGTTCCTTCCCCCTGCAAACCCTGCACCCCCGCTGACTCTATGTTCTGTTTTCTAAGGGGGCAATGGAGCCTGAGGTCCTTCAGTAACTCGGTCGGGCTCATGAGCCAGTGATGGCCCCGCAGCTCTCTGTTCTGGAAACAAACCGTAGCGCAGCTCTGTGCTCATCTCAACTATTAACTTAACAAGCAGTTGTGATGATCCATTGCAAATGTTTAAAATGTTTCTATATGATACAAAGTAACATATGCACGCTTGGGGGTGTGAGATCTTTGGGCTTGAATCTCAACTGCATCACAGCTCCAGACCTGGGGGTGCTCTGTCTCCCCTCAGTCAAGATTTTCTTGCATTTATGAAACCAGCTTGATTATCAGATTATCTTCCTTGGAGAATCATAACCAACATCAAGGACAACAGAAGCATTCGTGGAAGATTCGCTGTGACTGTTACCCACACTAAATCCTCTCTGGGCGCTGCTAAGAGCCTATGACCCAAATGATGTAAAACTAAATATAGCACTTTTCATATCTGATTTCTAAAAGCTTTGTGAAGATATAATTTATACACCATGCAATTCGTCTGTTCGAAGCACACAATTCAACAATTTTAGTATATTCAGGGCTGTGCAGTCTTCAGTGTGATCACTTTTAGAACATGTCTTCACACCAAGAAGAAAGCCGGTACCCACTGGCAGTCAGTCCCCCGGCCCCTAGCAACCACTCATCTGCTTTCAGCCTCCCTGGGTTTGCCTGTCCTGGGACCTGCCTGTAAATGTAGGCCTACGATACGTGCCTTTTGTGTCTGGCTTCTTGCACTGAGCATTATGGTTTTTATGTTTCGTGCATATTATAGTGTGTGCCCCCTGCTTTTATGGCTGAGGGACACCCATGGTATGGATACACCACCGTGTATCTACCCATCCATCAGTGATGGACATCTAGGTTGCTTCCACTTTGGGGCTCTTATGAGTAATTCTGCTGTGAATCCTTGCACAAATGTGTGTGGACATATTTCTCTTAGACACGTACCTGGGAGTAGCTTGACTATGTGGAATTACATTTAACCCTTCAGGAAACGTCCAGACTGTGTTTAAAGTGACCGCGCCTCATTTAGTATTTAATAATATAAATTTGCAATGGATTCCGTACTATATTATACTATACGTATAAACGTACAATATTTATATAAAAATTTATCCCTTGTTTTAAAATTTTTCTTTTCTTATTTCTATTCATTACTTTAATCTCTGAAGGCTTACAGACACATAATTTTGTAATGAGAGCAGATTTTTTCATCTATCTCGACACATTTACATCTGTTAATGGTGATATATCGACACCTATATGTGGAAGATAAGTAGTTGGAGCTTTTCCTTAATACCGACCCTTCTCTCTGAGTTTTTGAACTCTCTGCTTTCCTTAAAGTGCAATCTAATTCATACTCCTCTGCACAATATTACCACCTTTCCTTTAAAACACATTTCAGAAGTTGAACCGTAAAACAGTTGAAGTAGGACAAAGACAAGATTTTCAGGAAGACATTGGATCTCTTTAAATACATCCTTCAGAAAATCGAATTCCATTAAAATTTATGGGCAGCATAGCCGGCTTTTCGAGGACAAGGGGCAATGATTCAATCATCTTGTTTCTGTGTTAGGCACCCAATAAATGTTTGTTAGATGAATGACTCATTTTGCTGGATAAACCTATTTGGGGAGAGCATTTTAATGCCGAAGAAGAAAACCTTTTTAGAGGGCCTGTTCTGCTTCAGTCCTGCCTGATGTTGGTCCCCGCACTGCTGGGTTCCTCTCTGTTGATGTCGACTCTTTATAGAAGTTCACTAATCCTGGCCTCTATTTTGTGTCTCTTCGGGAAAATAAATTATAGGGAAAGATGTTATAGCTCATTGAATTTAAAAAATAAACCTCAGAAATGTTAAGTCTCAAAGATTTAAATTGATACCTTCTATTCTGCTTATACACAATTCCTCATAGAGATATTGGTAGTGAGGCCAATTTAAAGACTTTCAGTAAAAATGAACCCAAGGGAGCCTTTCGGCAGAGCCACTGTTCCCTATAAATTCAGGTGTGGTCTCTGTGGTCACTCTGAGCACTTACAGCCTGGGGTACACAGCTCTATCATCACACAGAGCGCTTGCAGGATCGTCTGCAAACTCTCCCAGGACTCATAAAGGAGCTTGAAAGCAGACTCTTTAAAGAAGCAGGAAGGGAGTTCATGAAAAGAATACGGGGCTTCTCTGAGAATCTCCAGAAGGGAAAGAGAAGTGGGTTGGAAGGCCCTGCAACCAGGGGCATAAACCTCACCTCTGAGGTAGTTGCGTGAAGACCATCCTTTCCAACCCCTTGTGCAAAGACCTCACAGTTTTGATACCCCTGCACAGGACAAGGGCAGTGATGTCTGAACTACTGTGTAGTAGTTTTGTAAACCAGACCTTGTAAACGAGAGCCGGCAGCTTCCACGGTGGCCGTCAACAGCATGGGTCCTGCTTAGCTGTCACTTGGAGCCTTGGAAAAATGCATCTCATCGGAGGCACGTAGGTCATGTGCCCAACTGTAGCTTTAAGGGAGTCTGCAAGAAGAAATGCCCAACCTGTGTGATCCTGTAATAGGAGTCAGACTCTGCCTCTCCCAGTGTGAATCCCCTAAACAACAACGAAATCATTGAGATGTCAGTGAGCCAAACAAGCGACCAATTCCACCAAAACAACATAATTTAAAAAAATAAAACTGAACGGGTAAGAGTTCTGGAGAACTAACTCTCTTACAGAAAACAGTTGTAAGCTCTGGAATATATTCTGTATGTCTGCTACAAATACACACAGTTGACCCTTGAACAACATGGGTTTGAACCACGTGGGTCCATGTATACACAGGTCTTTTTAATATAAATCCAGTACTGTAAATGTATTTTCTCTTCCTTATGATTTTCTTAGTAACATTTTCTTTTCTTTTCTTTTCTTTTAAGATTTTTTTTTTAATTTTATTTATTTTTATTTGAGAGAGAGAGAGAAACAGCATGAGAGGGGATAGGGTCAGAGGGAGAAGCAGGCTCCCCGCTGAGCTGGGAGCCTGATGTGGGACTCGATCCCAGGACTCCGGGATCATGACCTGAGCCGAAGGCAGTCACTTAACCAACTGAGCGACCCAGGTGCCCCATAACATTCTCTTTTCTCTAGCTTATCCTATCGTAAGAATACAGCATATTATACATAGAACATACAAAACATACGTTAATTGACTGTTGATGTGATTGGTAAGGCTTCTGGTCAATATTAAGCTATTGGTAGAGTTTGGGGTGAGTCAAAACGTGGATTCTCAGTTAGGTCCCCTGACTCCTGTGTTGTTCAAGGATCAACTGTATATATCTGTTGTATGTATGTATAGATATGTATATATCTGTCATATGTATATATGTTATATGTACATATGAACATATATGTTAATATAAACCGTACAGGACAGTAAACAATAGCAGGCAGGAAGTAGATGATCTTCAGATACTGAAAAAGGAACCACACTCAGTGAAATCCACATTTGTAATAATCTTTTCTGAGCACTTTCTCTATTCCTCATGGTATGGGACAGTAAGAATTTAAGCAAAAGGCTGCAGTCATGAATTTGGATAATAAGGAATAGGATTTGGGGTTTCCAGAGTGGCAAGAGGAATTAGGGGGCAGGGAAAAGACAGAAACCTAGGAGCCATAGTCGGGGAACAGCAACATCTTTGTAAAAACTGGTGACCCCTGAACGGAGTCTAATTTTCAACTGCTACCCTCTGAAGAGGATTAAAAGTTTAGGGATTGAAGCCCAGCAACTCATGGTGTCTCAAAAATAGCGAGATATCTAAAACATGGTGAACATTAAACTCAGTGAACACTTGGAGCTTTCCACGGATCCATCCTGTGAATGCGTAAAACCGTGCATCCACAGTTCAAGACGATCCACCAACACAAAAATCAATACTCTTCAGAGGAAGATAACAGGATCCAGAGTCTCTATCAACAGCGTCCATGGTACCTAAGAAAGAAGAAGAAAAAAACCATGCAAAGTTGTACCAAAGTGAAACTCACTAGCAAGAAACACATGAAGATGAACCCTGACATGACCCAGATGTTTGGATGATGCAGAAAGAACTTGAAAGCAGCTATTATAAGGGTCTATGTCTTAAAGGAAAAGATGGTCTTGATGAGTGAACAGATGGTGGAAAGAACCAACTCACATTTCAGGAACAGAGGGGTACATGATCTGAAGTGAGAAATTCACTGCTTAAGAGCAGACTGAGAAAGCAGAAGGAAAAAATTTTGGTTTTTGAAAACAAATCAATGGATATAAAAGCTGAAGAAAAGAGAGGTAAAATATTGGGGAAGAAACAGCCTCAGAAAAATGTGGAATAATGAAAAGTCAACTAATATACGTGTAATTAGAGTACCAGAGGACACCATGTGATACCTAGAAAAGCTCATATCAGACTTGTGGATAAATCATGGGTCAAAGACAAAAATCACAAAAGCAACTGTAAATTATTTAGAACTGAGTGACGGTGAATATCCAACATGTGAAGGTTTGCGTGTGCTGCTAAAGCAGCATTCATAGCATTAAATGTCTATGTTAAAAAAGTAGAAAGGCTTAGAAACAGCAATCTAAGCTACCACCTTAAAAAGCAAAGAAAGGAAGAACAAATTAAATCCAAATTAAAAGAAGGAAAGGAATAATAAAGAGGAGAATCAGTAAAATATAAAATGAACAATAGAGAAAAATGCAATGCCAAATATTGGTTCTCTGAAAAGATTAATAGAGTTAATAAACCCTTAGCAAGACTGATCACCTAAAAAAAGGGGAGAGGGAGAAAATACATATTATAAATATTAGGAATAGAATAGGGAGTGATTCTATAGCTCCAATGGAGATTAAAAGGAAAATAAGGGAAAACTGTAAACAAATTTATGTCAATAAATTCTACAGCTTCTGTGAGTTGGACCAATTCCTTGAAAAACATACCTACACAGAAGAACTAGAAAATCTGCACAGCTCTATAATGTATTAAAAAGATTTAATTCACTGTTAAAAACATTCTCACAAAGAAAACTTCTGGCCACAATTGTTTCACTGGTAAATCCCATTAAACCCTAAAGGAAGTTATAACACAAATCATACATAAACTCATTAACTTCAGGGTGAAAGAATACGATACCTCTTGGATTATTTTATGAAGCCTGTGTAAGTCTGATACCAAAAATGTTACCCCAAAAATGGGCAATTAATGACCAATATGTTGTTTTAAATTAACAAAATATTAACAATCCAAATCCAATAATATATAAAAAGAACCAAGTACAGTTTCTTCATGACCAAACAGGACTTATTCCAGGAATGCATGGTTGATTTAATGTCTATAAATCAATGAAGGAGGGGTGCCTGGGTGGCTCGGTTGGTTGAGCATCTGACTCTTGGTTTCGGCTCTGGTAGTGGTCTTGGGGTTGTGGGTTGGCTCCGCATTGTGCTCAGGGTGGAGTCTGCTTGGGATTCTCTCCCTCTTCCTCTCCCTCTCCCCCTCCCCCTGCTCACTCTTTCTCTCAATTAAGTAAGTAAATAAAATCTTTTTAAAATAAATAAAATAAAAATCAATGAAGGGATCCACCACATTAGCAAATAAAGAAGAAATGTGTTATGATCGTTTCAAAACATGAGGAAAAAAGAAAACTCTC
Source organism: Mirounga leonina (assembly GCF_011800145.1). Taxonomy (NCBI): domain Eukaryota; kingdom Metazoa; phylum Chordata; class Mammalia; order Carnivora; family Phocidae; genus Mirounga; species Mirounga leonina. The sequence continues at coordinate 40,236,571 of NW_023270320.1, read as the reverse complement.
AGCAAACCCAGAATTAAAGGGAGCTCCTTCAGTTGGAGGAAGGTTATTTGCATAAAATGTAGAGCCAATATAAATATTAAGATTATCTAAGGTTGGGTAAAAGATGGGATATCAACCCTCACCATTCTCATTTAACATTAGGGTGGAGGATAGCCAATAATAAGGCAAGCAAGACAAATAAAGAACATTGAGATTAAAAAGGAAGAACTTCATTCTGTTTACTCTCAGACGACAAGATTGTTCACACAGAAAACCTAAGGAAAGTACAAAACAAATACTAGAACAAATAATGGCATTTACCAAGGCCAGGGTGCTAGTAAAATATGTAAAACCCAACTGTGTTTCTTTAGACCAGCAATGAACAATTGGGAAATGTAAAATTTGGAGTTTGTACTTGTTAATCCCCATCACCCGTCCCCCCCCCCACCACCACCACCCTCCCCTCTGGCAACAACCAGTTTGTTCTCTGTACTTAAGAGTCTGTTTCTGGTTTTTGTGTGTTTGTTCATTTGTTTTTTTAGATTACACGTATGCGTGAAATCCCATGCTATTTGTCTTTCTCTCTCCGACTTATTCCATTCAGCATAATACCCTCTAGGTCCAGCCATGTTGTCACAAATGGCAAGATTTCCTTCTTCTATGGCTGAGTAAGATTCCAGTGTGTGTGTGCTTGTATCTGTGAATGTGTGTGTGTGTGCATGCACATACATACATGTACATATACATACATACCTCACACCTTCTTTATCCGCTCACCTGTTGATGGACACCTGGGCTGCTTCCATGTCTTGGCTACTGTACATAATGCAGCCATTGTCTCTTCAACATAGTGTTTTCATCTCCTTTGGTTAAATACCCAGTGGTGCAATTGCTGGGTCATAGGGTAGCTTATTTTCAACTTTTTCAGGAACCTCCACACTGTTTTCCAGAGTGGCTGCACCAGCTTGCATTCCCACCAACAGTGTAGGAGGGTCCCCCTTTATCTGCATCCTCGCCCACACTTGTTATTTGTAAATGGGTTTTAAATATCTCAGCAGCATTGTCGAATCTCTACCCTGAGAACCACAAGTATTGCTCCAAGGAATTAAAGAAGAGTGACATAACTAGGAACTAGTGACATCATGAGGTGATGGAAACTTCAATGTTGAGATGTTAATTCTCCCCCATCTGAGGTATAATTTCAATGCAACCTCAGTCAAGACCAATACTATTCAAAGCAACCTCAGGTTCTAGACAAACTGACAGGAAGAATCTAAAATATATGTGAAAATGCACAGAACCTTGGAAGGGCCAAAACTATCTTGAGAAAGAGCAAAGTTGGACAACTCACACTCTCTGATGCTTTTTCCAAGTCCCAGCCCCAGAACCCACCATGTCTTTGGGGATCCCCATCTCCTTTTAGGGGAACGGTTTTTGGTATCTGAGCAGGCAGAGTGGGTACACATGTGTCTGAAATGATCTTTGCTCCTCCGTTAGGGTAAGCATGAATTCATCCCGCTGTCCCTGACGATGACCCAGCAGGACAGGGTCGTCCCAGCCTCCCCACCCTCCCCGTGAACAAGGTATCTTTCATCTCCATTCAAACACTTCCTCTTGGAATCACGAGTTATTTGGAAGACTCTTGTTTAACCTCCAAGTACTTGGGGATTTTCCAGAAACCGTTCTGTTATTGATTTCTAGCTTAATGTCATTACAGTCCAACAACATACTCGGTGTGATTTCTGTTCATTCAACATTTGTTAAGTCCATTTTATGGCCCAAAGTCTAGTGTATTAGAGTGAATGCTCAGTGTGCACTTGAAGAGACTATGTGCATTAGGCTACTGTTGGCTGGAGAGTATCTGCTTGTAAGACGGTGTGATTTGGGTGTAAGACTAGACCAGGGTTTCTCAGTCTCAGCATTACTGATATTTGGGGCCAGGAGGCTCTTTCCTGTTGGGAGCCCCCCTGTGCACTGAGGGTGTTTGTCAGCAGCATCTCCAACTTCTAACATCAGATGCCCCTCCCCCAAGTGTGGCAACTGAAACTGTCCCCAGACATGGCCTGGTGTCCCTTAGGAGGTGAGAGCTCCCAGGGTAAGAACCACAACTTTAAGTTGTGAACAAAGCAAACTCGGGGGAAGGTGGACTCTCAGCATCACACGTGAGACTTCTGCTTGTCCAAAGACACCAGTAAGAACAGGAGAAGGCAAGCCAGAGACCAAAGGAAAATGCTCCTATCTGACAAAGGATCTGCACACAGAATATACAGAGAAGTCCCACAGAGCAAAAATAGGAAGCCAAATAACCCAGTTTTTACAATGGGACAGTTGAAAAGTCATGTCACAAAAGAAGATACACAGAGGGAATGAAAAGCAGAGCTCCAGTGAGATATCTACGCATCCCCACCACCGCGGTTAGGACGAAGGACAGCACAGTCCCCACGACGATGTGGGGTTACGGCACGCACGCAGAATGGACTGAGCTGTGTACTGGAGATCTGCACATCCTACCTACACCAGCTTTGTTTCCATGAATAAAAATGGACTGGGTATTTATTGTCCCATTCTGGGATTTCTGTTTTGGGGGAAAAATCTCTTTTTTGTTCTCTTCAAAAATTTTTAAACGGTTGAAATGTTTCGTTGAGACAAAATCTCACGTGGGAAAATGGGGCCCCATCTGGGCAGCCCCCTCCCCTACAGCTTCCCCCCAGATGAGACATCTCGACCAAATGCCAGAGGAGAAAATCCAGAACCACTACTCTGCATCCCCCTCCCCACATCCAGGCCTTCTGAGGACAAATAAATGTAATGTTTGTTACCATTGACCAAGTGCTCGCCACATGCTGGGCACCACTCCAAGCCTATCGTGTAGAATATTCGGTAATATTCAGTAAGCTCAACACGTTAAGTCCTGTTACTGGGAGCCGCACTCGGCAGAAGCTCACTGAGAGTAGAGACCTGTCTGCAAGGACGCATGGGCTCAAGCAGGGCGCGAACCCAGGCTGGCCCCCCGTGTGTGCGCCCCCCAGAATGAACCGCTCTGTGCACTGTGGGACTCCATCACCTGACGCGGGGCCCAGTGTGCATGCAGCGCTGTGTTCGAGGGGGGGGCTGTTCGCGCCACCCCCGGGGGTCTCTTTCCCACAGATCCTCTCACTTTCTAAAAATACATTGACTCATGCCCCAAACTCATGACTTTTCTCACATAACCCCTGGGCTCTCCTCTTCGTGGACAAACGCGACGAACTGTTCAGAATGGTCACTTACACTCTCATTGTGTCGGTCTGGAGCCGCTGCCGCCTCGCTGGCTCCGGGCCGTCTGCAGGTGGCTCTTCCTCTCCCTCCCTTCGGCTCCCCTGGGGTGGCCGGTGACCGTGCTCCGTGTCCCCCTCTGGCCTCGGGGCTCAGGCCTGTTCCGGCGTCCTGCCCCTCAGACAAACTACCCTGAAGACGGGAAATAGTCACAATTGAGCTCCGGGCTGGACCCTGTGCCCCAAGCAGGAGAAGACACGACAACAGACACATCTCCTAACCCTTCCTACCGAACTAATGTGGAGAGACGCCTCCGAATTTGGAATGGACTCGGTTAGTACGGATTTCCCCTTCATGCAACCTGCAGAGGGCTTACCGCTTTTCGGAGGTGGCAGAGATAAAGGGCTGGGTTCTTTTGTCTGGATTCTCGAGTCTGCTTACAGGATCTACATCGCTGATGGTAGGGCCTGCTTAGCTGTGTACATGGTTCTGTCCATCTGTCTCCTGGGGTCTGACGTCAGGGAGGAGCTCATGAGCCTGGGATTCAGCCCACAGCCCTGTGGCAGCCACCAGCAGCAAGGGACACGGGGACTCCAGGAAGCCTCCTCTGCTCCTTTGCTTCCCGCTCTGGCAGCCTTCAATGCCGGCCTCCATGCTCACAGGACCGCCCAGCGTGGGCTCCATTTGGAAGCGGAAAAAACCGGAAAAAGTATCCTCGCGTTATTCTGAAAAACTTTTTTATGATTTCCTTTTAGTATTCTCTAAGCTACGGCAAATCTGCACATGAAAATCTATTTCTCCCCCTGGCAACTAGGATCCCAAAGTAGGAACTATCCATTTGAGAGAGTAACCAAGGGGCTTTGAGGGGATTTCAGAATGAGATGGGTTTCCTAGGACAGTTTCTGCAGAGGAGCGGGGAGCTGTTCTGGAGTGAGGGCCCCGGGAGTCTTGGGGTGTGCGTTCTATGCAGAAGGCACCTGCCACCGGCTTCTAACCCCACCTGTGCTCCTCAGTCTCAGGTCCTGATTTTCAGCCTCCAGGTGTGTGATTTATGCGGATAGCTGGCTTTCCATTTATATGATTTATATGGACACGGCGGGATTGTAAAATGCTAAACCGTCACAATAAAAAAAAATCTATTAAGCCTAGTGAGGTTGAAGTTGTGTTTTTTTTTAACTATTTAAAATATATGGTAATGAAGGACCATACTTTGGGGGCTCTCAGCTTCTATGACTCAGCAGCTGCGATCTTGGGGCTAAAAGCCTGAATTCTGGAGCAGACTGCTGTCACAGTCTAGCCCTGCTACACTCTGCATGAGCCTGCACAGTGACTCAGTGTCCCGTTTGGACAATGCCAAATGCTTACAGGGGTATCCAGCACAATAGTTGTAGCAAACATTAACCATCATGAGTCAATGTTTAAGAGGGAAAAAAATGTGTTTAGCTCTCTACAGTGGCAGCTGTCCTGTAAGTGGCGTGCCCAGCTTTGGAAGAAAGAGATCACGGAGTTAGAAAACGTTTTGAAACATAGAATCATAGACATAGGCTCACTCAGGGGTGAGTGCCGTCCAAAGCCACCAAAAGGGTCATCTTCTCTCATTTTGAGGACCTCTCCTCACTCACAGGCACCGAGCTAAAACTGTGGAGACAGAGACAGACACAGGTGTCTCCTTTAGGGACTCTCAGGCCCTTCACCTGAGACGATGAGGTGGTGCTATTAGAAGGGAGAGCTACTATATTGCAAGGAAATAAGAAATTGGTACCAACCGGCAGAAATGCAAGGTGTGAAATGAGCCATTTCAAGGAGACAGAAGGAGAGGGGAGATGCAGAAAGTTTGCATTTTTGCAAAGTCAGAAGTGAGGCCAAGAGCCTAAGTCTGGGCTTTTGCCAGAGGCCGCCGGGCTCCCGCTCCCTCACGCAGTGCTGGACTAAACACACGCAGACACTGCGGGGTGAGGCCAGCTGCGAGCACGTGCCCCGCCCACGTGTGCAAGCCAACCTGAGCCCCACACGCAGCAGAGTCCTGGGCAAGGTCCGGCCACTTCCTGCCACATGCACGACAGGTGGCCGCGCCTGGGGGTTTGCTCACCTGTCTTACGGGCGGTCAGGCCAGGCGCATACGGATACGGATCCCCAGCCTGGGATCCCACGAGGAGTCCGGGCAGATCCACCACTCCCTGTTAGGTGCCAAAATGAGAACCAGCTGTATGACAGCTAATTTCTTCCTCTTTTCGTTTTGTTCTGTTTTGAGTGAAGGGAGCTGGAATGTGTTACACACCTGGTTTTAAAACAAAAATTGCCATAATAATAATTTACAATATAAACTGTATTCTACTAGAATGTAAAAATAAGTATTTTTAATTTTAGCAGAAATACTGACTTTAAATCTGTAATGAATGGGCTCTGCTTAATCAGAACTTAGAGTTAAGCCCAAGTTTCTCTGCTGCCCCATTTTTACGGAAAGAAGTAAATCACAGAGAAAACAAATTACGTCAGGAATTTACTTTGAAAAGCAAGGAACAAACTTTAACTGGCTGTAGAGCCAGACTTAGCAACCAAGTATTTCTACACATTTTTACATCCAAGCCCATGCACTGATCCTATTCCGTGTTCCCACTGCACTGATCCTACTCCGTGTTCCCACTGCGATCCAAACTAGGAGAGAAGCTTCGGTACATCTGGTCTTAAAACTCCCGTTTTTGATCAGATAAAATGAATTTTTACTCTATTATCAAAAGATTGTCCGCAGAACTTGAAACAGAGAATTCAGTGGGCCAGAAGTTTAAGCTGTTGACCTTTCTGCCTGCCAAATGCCCTCACGGTAGAGCATACCCTAAAGCGGGATCAGAGAACATTGGTTTGTAAGGGAGTTTGGAGGAACACGGCCACCGTGATTGTGAGGTGGGGTGGACCTCGCAGCCTGCTCTTTCTGTCTGCAGTACGTGACCTGCACTACTGTGCATGAGTTACAACTGAAGGCAAGCCTTTTGTTTTTCTTTTTATTTTTCTGAGTGTGTAAAGCTGCCAAAAGCTAACATGACTTTTATGAGATTCTCAGGTTTTTGGGTTAAATTCAGGAGCCACGTCCACTGCTGTGCTGTGTGAGTTATGGTGCTTTTTGGCACCTTTTTGTTAACATGGAATGATCCTAACTTCATTACCTGGCCACAGTCAGGTCTCAAAGCAGCTTTGTAAATAGCATCCTCTGTTACTTCTGATGACTTTGCATTTGTAACTGAGCCTGCAGAGTGTGGACCTAAGGCCAGGATGTCCGCCAAAAGACACACATTCAGCTGGAAACTTTCCAACGGCCTCTCGGCGCAGGTTGGAATGACCCTCACCTGCTCTGCCCCTTCCGTGCATGTTCACAGAACGCCTTTTCTCTTCATTTCTTTTCTCTTTTAGCCAGAGCTACCCGCAAGCTGCAAGCGACGTGCCTGCCAGCCACAGCCTGGACCCCTCGGCCAGCTACAACTCCCCGAAATTCCGCTCCCGGAACCAGAGCTACATGAGAGCTGTCAGCACCCTGAGTCAGGCCAGCTGTGTGAGCCAGGTCGGGAATTCCTTCCCTCCCCTCTCCCTCGGGTCAGGTCTCTGAAGCCGTGTCCTCACAAGGCCGTGAGCAGATGTGAGGTTCCTGCCTGGAACCGTCTCTCTGACCACACACCCGGGAACCCTGTAACACTGAGTTCTCGGCCACACCTGTGACGGCATCCCCCTTCCACGGGCCTGCTCTGAGTCAGGGCTGACGTCTCAGCCTGCTTGCGGTCTTAGCTCGGGCTGTCTTCCTTTCCCCAGGAGGCTTCCCCAGGGAAACGGGGCCAGCGCAGGTCCATGACAGCTGGGCTCTGACGGCAGTGGAAACTTGGACGGTCCAGTAAGAAGAGCTGAGAGCAATCCGGGGTGCAGAGCTGTGTTTGCCAGGCGCACAGGACGTATTTCTCAGTTCTCTCACAGCCCCGGTGGGATCTGTGGCCCTGGGGTGGATGGTGGTGTTTGGTGTTTTAATCGGGCGCAGAGGCGTGGCTGCCCGAGGCAGGGAGACTGGCAGGCTTGCCCATCCTGTTTTGAGCTGTTCAAAGAGTAGCAAGAGTCGCGGTAGGATCGATAAGCATTGAATTCCTGCATTTTTAATTAAACAGGTTGCTTACTAATTTTAGCTGCCTTTAAAAACAGTGCTGAAGCTCACCCCAAGTGTCTCAGGCTTACGCCTAATGTTTTCTTGCACTTCCTGCAGAGTCATGGCTAGGGTGCTGCTCGGGCAGAGCCCGGCTCCCTTCCCTTCCTGCCCCCCCCCCCCAGCCTCTGCCTCCTGAGCCTGCGTGTCCCTTAACCATCTTGAACCTCTCCTTCCTCATCAGCGGGGAGAGGAAGGGTGCACCCGGTACTGTGGGAACAGGTGGCGTAACACATTCGCGCACGGAGCAGGTGGCTAATGAAGGCTGGATCTCACGTAAAGAGCAGCATAGAGTCAGTACGCGGTAAATGCCAGCCATTATCGTTACTACAGTAATAATAATAATACTGCTAGTACATAATTCTGAAAAACCCTCCTGGTTACAGGCTAACGCTATGGGCTCTTGGTAGCTTGCCAGGGGTTCAAAGTTGCTGAAGACTGTTTTGCCACAGGCTTTAAATGCCTTATAAAGCAAGAGTCTGTTCATTTTACAGTTTTTTCTCATCAGAAAGTTGCACTCTGGACTTTTTCTACTGAACAATCTGGGTTTTTCCTGTTCCACAACTGAAGAAAGACATGGCCTCTTTCATCAACTCAGATGCTATTTTTCTTTAAAAACAGGATTAGGTTTCCAGCTACAGCAAAGAGAATTCCAGTGACCCCCCCCCCCAAGACAAGGAAAGGACTATTCCTGACTCTGCACACGAGGGCCATCCTGGACTGAACCTCAGCCCGAGGCAAGCCAGGACACTGGGTCACGCTGCGGCCCGACCTCAAATGCCCCCACAAATAATAATAAAAATAGCAATAGCAACTATAGATGGTCAGCAACTAGATTACTATTATTATCTAATTAATCAGGGAAACATCCCATTTTAGCATAAACTCCAAGATGACGTTAGGAATTACTAACTGAACAGAGCGCATGCAGAGACGCCCTCAACCTCGCTCCCCCCGCCTCCAGGAGAAGGACCTTCACGGCAGACTTCTCCCGAGACGCCAGCTTCCCTTCCGGTTACAACACCTCCTTTGCCAAAATACAACTTTAGAGTCAGACGTGGCCCCATCAGGGTCTGCAGCAGGGTGCAAGGTGATTTCACCGCAGACGGGGTGACTCCTGCAGGCTTTGCTTTCTTTCTCTTTTTTTATTTGAGTTGACTTGACCCCCGATGTTGCCTTAGATTCAGGTGCACCGCAGAGTGACTGGACCCCGTTAGGCATCATGCGCTGCTCACCCCAGTGTCGCTGCGTGCTGTTCCATCGTGCTTCCTGCTGTTACAATGTAACGGACCTTCCTGCGCCTTCCATTCCCCTGACTCCTTCATTCCATTACCAGAAGCCTGCACCTCCCCTCCCCTCTCCCATTTCGCCCGTGCCCTCATCCCTCTCCCGGCAACCGACAGTTTGTTCTCTGTGTTTGTGGGTCTGATTCTGCTTTTCATTTGTTCTCATTTGTGCTCAACAAACAGGTTCCGCTGAATGCACAGCACACCTCTCCAGATGCTCTTGTGAAAGCCGCCAGCTTCCTAGTTGCAGAAACATAAGCCATGCACTACCCTCTACACCATGTTTTTAGTGAACCCAAGCTGGGATTTCCAAAAATACATCAGTAAAAAAACAGGTCCCCGCACCTTTTTCTATCTGAAAAGATTCGTCATTGTAAATAAGAGCAATAGCACACAAGCTGGATGTTTGGGGGTTTTACTTATTTTGATGACTTTGACATTTGGGATTCTAAGTCATTCTGATTGCTAAGTTCTATGACAGGACTTTACATCAAATCAATTTTTAATTCTGGACAAAAAAAATTGTTACTTAAAATAACCCTGGCACCCTGACAGTGGATGGGGCCGTTTTACCCCTGGAAACAAATTTGTAGTAATCCCGTATCAAACCCTGGCTGGTGTGATCTACCAATCCGAGGAGGAGAAGGATGCAGTTTCCAGTAATGGGGCACAGTGCATTTGGGGTGATGCCCCTGGGAACCCCGCAGTGTCCCTGAGATGCTTGAATTTGTGGCTAAAGCTGTTGGGAGTTCACTCTTTAATACTCAACGTTCAGTGAAATGAAAAGTCTAACTGAGTGCTTGTGAAACTGGCTTGTCTGTAAGCCGGGCTGTGGTTTGAACTTGAGTCGCTGGGCTCAGGTCTGGCCTCTCTGAGCTCACGAACCTGGGACGAGTCGCATGGGTGCGTGCATTGTGTGGGCTGATGCTGTGGGATTGCCAGCATCTAGGACTGCAATGGCGCCCGGTGCTCGGGACGTTACACCTTCCCAGTGACCAGCCTGAGTGGTGGGATTTATTGTTAACCGTGCGGTTTCTTCCCTGGAGGAATCTCCCGGAAAATGCTAGGAAAGCGCATTGATGTTGCTTGTGTGGGACCGTGGACGTGGCACGGAGGCGGTCTCGGTGCATTCAGCCCGTGTGTCTGAGCTCTCTGGGCATCTCCTTTGTTGCTGACCTTTCCTGAGCTCTCTGGGATGCACCAGCTTGCCGGTTCATCTGACAGGACCCCAAACGGTGCTCTAACTCCCAGAAAGATGTTCCCTACCGTTTCAGAGAACACAGCGGACTTTGTTCTGGGTTGCACTGCCCCCCCCACACACACACTTCAGTGCTCTGCGTTAATGTCTGTCTAGCTAAGTCTATTCCATAGATGGAAGAATGCCCACGTTTTTCATATCCCGGAGATGCACTGAGAGCAAAACTGTAAGACCATCTAATCCTCCATCATTCGATAAATAATGGTGTGACGGCAGTGTGGCCTGCGTGTCCGCATCCCTGTGATGGGCTCTGTCACCCGGGGCCACCCAGCGGGGCGTGACCACTGTGGGTTCCTGGCAGACCCGCCCTCAGCCAAGTGCCCTGGAGCTCCTTCCCAGCGCTGCGGGGACTCGGGAATGCAGGGGAGCAGGACGCCCAGTAGCAAGGGAGGAACTGGGTCTCCAGACGGCCGCCCATCTGACAGCAGGAGTGGAGCGGATTCGTGTCTGTGCCTGTCGCCTCCCACGGTCGCCCACAGGGATGAGCACCCCAGCCACCCGCCCGTCGCCTCATCCCCACCACCCTGAGCAGCCTCCTTCCCTGTGTTACCTTGCCACATTCCCACACCCCACGTGTGGAGGGCCAGTGTCCCGCCCCAGAGGGGTCACAGAGCCACGCAGACGCAAGCCGCCCACACATACTGGCGTTGCTGGGGTCAGACACGCCTATGTGCCCCAGCCCTCTCCGGGCAAGCTGCAGGGACACAGCCTTACCGTGTCCCAGGGCGTGAAGAGGCCGGCCCGGCTGGGTCCAGACCTCCCCCGGCTCCTCTCCGTGGGAAGGACATGGAGGCCCCGCACAGAAGGTGCACACACGGGGCCACTGGGGAGGCAAGGCCGGGCTGCTGTGGCGCATGGGCGCCCTAGTGTTAGGGGGACTGCTGTGCCCCTGTGTTCTCGCGCTTGGCATAGCTCCCAGCTCAGCCAGCCCAGCCCCCTGAGGTCACCGGAGCTGAGTCTCCGCATTTACTTCGTTTCCCTTCATGCACGGTTGGGCTAATTCTGAGAGTCCGCCCCGTTTCCTGGAGCTGGCGGTGTGGTGCTGGGGGTCTGGAGCTGCGTGGACGGTGGACCCTCTGCGTCCTGGCTGAGGAAGACGTTTGCCTTCAGCTTCCAACCGGGCCCGCTGTCTCACGGTCCCCTTCTTTCTCTCTTTCTCTTTCTCTTTCTCTCTCTTTCTGTTTAAAAAGCCATTCAGGCATGGTCATAGCCTCCTTCTATCATGCATCCTTTCCCCCCCCCCAAAAAAAATTGTGGTAAAATATCCATAACAAAATTCTCCGTCTTAACCGTTTTTAAGTGCGCAGATCAGTGGTGCTGTGCAGGTGTCCCCCCCCCCCCGTGTCCCCAGAACTCTGGCAGAACTCCAGCTCTGTCCCCACAGAACACGAGCCCCCTGCCCCCAGCCCCAGGCGCCACCGTCTCCGCGTCTCTGCGGAAGTGACTCCTCCAGGGACCTCACGCGAGTAGAACCGCAGTGTCTTTCCTCATCTGGCTGGCTTCTTTCCCTCAGCATCCCGCCCTCCAGGTCCCTCGCCATCAGAGCAGGTGTCAGGCCCTCCTCCGTGGGCAGGGCGGAGGAATGGTCCACCCTGTGAACGCGGGTCTGCAAATCGCGGTTCTCGTCCCTGCTTTGTTCGTAGGGACCGATACCCAGACGTGGCATGCCGGGTCCTGGGGGAGTTCTTTTCATTTCTGGAAGACCCGCCACCCCCCTTCCGCAGCGGCCACACCAGCATCCATTTCCACCGGCCGTGCCTGCCCTGGAGCGCCATGTGTCGCAACCTCTGCCACACGCAGGACAGTCACCCTGTCACCCCCCGTTTCCCCGACTTTGGTTCCTTGGTGCCCACGTTCTCCAGAAGCAAGTCAAGCCATGTTTCTGAGTCTATGGTTCATGAAAGAAGACGGAGGAAGCTTCAGAGGACACTGATTCTTGCCATAACTTTCACACCATTGCCTTAACGTCCTCCTGCGATTTCCGGGGGCTGCCGGTGGCTTGAGTCCCCGTGTAAACTCATACCCGCGTTTCCAAATCTCCCTCAGGCTCCGTGAACACATCCGCTCCCAGAGAGCAGGTCATTTCGGTTCCTCTCTGGACCAAAATTTGAGATTTTTCTCAACTACTTATTATTTGCTTGGGAGAAACAAGGCACCTTCCTTTCTAGAACCCCACGGATGTGTTTGTGTAGCGTGAGTGCCAGCCAGGTATCCTTACTGAAATTTTAGTCTTTTGCTTGGAGAATGGTTTTCTCCTTCAAGGAGCGAGTTCCTGCACCCATGGTCGGTTTGAGCAAGGATTTTCACTAAATCTTGCAACCAGATGCGATCCACATCGCTCACATTTTGGCCTTTTCAGGCTGTCTAACGTGGATCTTTGACATAAATGACATGAAATGATCTGAGGCTTTTTGATAGAATTCCCCATGAGGGAATACTTGGAGCGAAAGAAGTTTGTCATCGAAAATGCAGTGTTTCAGACCAGTATTTGTGCTTGTGATGTGCTCCACTCTCCGGGGAGCTGGGGCTGTCCTGGTGGGAGAGCCGTGGGTTGTCCGTCCCTGTCCAACTTCATGAACCCGTGAGCCATTCAGACGGACCCTCTCATCCGTAATTTCCCTCTGGTCCTTTCTGCTGGCACTACCCAGAGATTCTCCCCCTTACGCTGAGGGTCTTTGTGGCCCTGGGCACGGTCTTCCAGCATCTCTACCACCAGAGGCCGGCATCGGCATGCTCAGATTCGCCGGGTGAAAGGAGCCATTATTCTAGCGTGTTCGGAACTCCGGGTGACGCGAGAGACGGCCGCATTCAGGACTGCAATTAGAGACGTAAGGAAAAATCATGTTTGTTTTCCTGTCAGAGGGGAGATCGGATTCTTTCACCTGCTTTTACTCTGTGAACGATCAGAGGAAAACGGCAAATCTGGTGTTTCAAACCACACTTGTTTGCATCTGTCGGTCAGCGTCCCCCGGGGTGTGCAGGAAGCTGTGGGTGACACATTTGGATGTGGATGCGGCCGGTGCAGGAATGTGACGGGGACGAGATGCTGCCGGGCTCCACTGCGGTGGGGTGGGCTTCGCGGGAGAAGCCACCCGGCAAGTGGGACAGTTTTCTCAGGGTCTGCCTGGGCTCCTCCCAAAGCCCGGGGCAGGAGGGCTGGGACCGGGGACGATCTAGAGGAATGGTGGAGACCACAGGAGCTGCTCCCTCCGCCCTGCGCCTCCTTCCTCCGTGCAGAGCCCGTGCTCACCCTCACAGCCTCGCGTGAGCCTCGGCCCTTGCCCATCAGCTTCACCAGCAAGTGTCCCATATATCGCAGCTGTTAACCCACACAGGGTTCACCAAGGGGCACACCCAATCTGTGGGAGTAGTAGGGGAGGGCTCCTTCATCAACGTCCCATGCAGCCTAACATGTGACCTCTGCCTATGACCCCGTGAGCCTCCGGTCCTCAGGCCGGTGAGCAGCTGAGCAGTTTCAACTTCTCATTCCTAGAATTCTCGTCTCTCCTCCCACCCCGTTCTCTCCAATGTCACTTTAGTACTGCATTTCACTTCCCTGGATTCCCTTTTAAAACCTCTAGATTCGGCTCATGGGAAATGCATGAGTATCACCCCCGGAAGCCTCAGGTAAAGTGTGTCCCTGGCCAGTGTCACCGACCCCACACAAAGGCCCTCCAGCCGACCCGACAGTCACTCCCATGTGTGCTCGTGATCCCGCTCCTGCCCGAAGCCTTGAGATTTATTGTAATGCATTTGGAGCTTTCAGGTTCCCAGGGTGACTCTATACCTGGAAATTAAATTGCAGGCTTGCGAATAGTTCCTTTCCCTGCTAAATGATCAAAGGAGGCGAGTCTGCTCCTGTCCCGGGCGGGACTGCACTAGAACTGGGATGTACGGGGTGCAGCCTGTCGGCATGGACAGAAACCCCGCCGGCCAGATGTGTGGTGGGTTTCCACGACGACACACAGAAGCAGACCGAACATGTGTTCGTGTGTGTGGCCTCCACATCTCGAGCCGGCCGCTGTAAGCAGCCTGGAGAGGTAACAGAGGCGCCGGGAACACCCGGGGCGGGGACTGGTGTCTGGACGCCGAGCTCGTCCACATACGGCGTCTGCTAAACCTTGTGGTCACGGCCCCCACCCCATCAGGCTTTCCGTGGGCTCCACAGAATCTCAGGAGCATCTTGGGATTGACGATTTGTCTTAGTGTTTGGAAACAATAGCCCGGGAAGACCCTCCCTAAGGCTAACGGATCCCCAAGGCCGATCTCACACGAACGCCGCGGGAAAGACAGACCATGTGTGAGGGTGGGGCTGAATTTTGTTCTCGCTTGTTCTTTGGTGACATGGCTGCGGTCGCCCTGGCCGGGTCTCACCACCGGCTGTGCGTTGTTGTTCCAGATGAGCGAGGCGGAGATGAACGGGCAGTTCGAGTCGGTGTGTGAGTCGGTCTTTAGCGAGGTCGAATCCCAGGCCATGGACGCCCTGGACCTCCCCGGATGCTTCCGAACGAGGAGCCACAGTTACCTTAGAGCTATCCAAGCCGGCTACTCACAGGACGACGAGTGTATTCCAGCCATGGCGCCCTCCAACACCACCTCAACCATCCGATCCACAGCAGGTAAAGGCGCCCTTTCTGACCTTCCTAGCGAGGAACCCACAGGCAAGCGCGGGGTCCTCCTCCCAGAGGAGCGCACGCTCCTTCACCGCAGGTGAAATACACTCTCCAAACATTTGGCACCTTGGCCAAATTGCACTTGACACATTGTCATGTTGCAGTGGGGTTCTGAAACATTGCTTTTATAGCTAACCTTTCTTTTTCTCAGGATGCGATCTCTTAGTGTCAAGATTCTTGAAAAGAATCAAGTATAACTTCTGTAAAGTTTTCTATAGGAAACAAGTTTAAGCGTGACATTTGGACAGTGATTGTGCTTTAAATACCGAAGTTCACTAGATCTCGGTCAAACCTGAGCGTCGTGCCCTGACTCCCGGGCTCCCTCCTCGCTGCGTCCAGTGTGAGCGTCTGCTGCCTGCCGACAGATCCGTAAACATGATTCATTGCTCAGAGCAAATCCATCGTTCTTGTAGATTCACTAATCATCCTTGGGCTCTGCAGATTCAGTGTCACAGTTTGCTTGCATTCTTATGGAAAACCATATCCACCCCTTTGAAAATTTACCACCTAAACCAAATATCGGTGTGGGAAGGCTCTACTCTGTTGTTTATGTAACACAATGAATATGCATGGCCTGGAGAAGCCATAAAACACAGCAAGCCATAAACGCTCTCTGGTCTCTGTACAAAGGCCAAGCAGAGAAACTCAGAGAGCAGCCGTGTTGAGGAGCGAGGTCCTCTGACTCCTGGCAGATGGGGAAGCTGCCGGCACATCGGAGCAAGGAAGGGACCGGTCCGAGAAAAGAGCGAGGATGTTGTCGGGCGAACAAGCATGGGACCGGAGTGGGGGCGGGGCGGGGAGCGCAGGAAGGGGGTCTCTCCGCCCCATCAGCAGCAGGAAGCCTGCTGTCGGGCACTTTGGGAGGAGGGCGTGTGGTGGGAGAGCCTGGAGATGGGAGAGGATGAACTGTGTTCAGGCCTCGTTCCATGCCTCCAGCCCTCCAAGATCGCAGGCTTGTTCACTTCCTGGCTCTCGGTGTTCAGAAGAAGCAGTAGCTGTGAATGATTTATCCAGTAAGCCTAGGGATTAGTTTTCGGAGGGCGTGTGGTCCTCGGCGATCTTTTTGTGAGGCTCTGTGGCACCCAAGTGGGGGGTTGGTGACACTACTTGACCGTGAAGCCTTGGGTGTTCGGAAGAAGTGGGCTGGACCGTGGGGTGCTGTGTTCCCACAGCACAGCTCGGCGGCAACGCAGGGGGCGGCGCCACGGACGTGGTCCATGGACATCAGCAGGACTGTGACTGTGACCGAGGTGCAATATGGCGGGCTTTGTGGGTGGCAGGGCTGAGCCCCTGGCCCTCGGCCTACGTGTCCTGGATCTCAGCAGGTCCCTGACTCCCCTTGGCGGAGTCAGGGACCACCTCTCCCGCTCTGCCCTTTGTGGAAAATGACCAAGTTACAAACTTAGGGAAGTAGTGAGCTTTACAACTGTTGCATTTTAAAAAACACACTTTCAGAGATCGTTGCTGATATCTTTACCAATATTTGTTGAACATCTCTTATGAGCAAGTGACAATTAAGCACTTTCATGGTCTTCAGAAATGCTTTGAAATAATAATTACCTGGTAGAAGATGACTTTATTATGTTTAGAGCTGTCATTATGGGGAAAATAAAAATAAAACTGTTTTCATAGAGATAATGTGAGAACCAGTGCAGAACTCAGACTAAAATTCTAATTTATGTACATATCATTTTCCCAAGTACATTGTTGTGTTCCCAAAATGTATGCACCTGATAAATCATAAAACATGCTTTTATTCAGTGTTTCTCCTGGATCTTGGCCTGGTTACAAAGTCAACATTGCCCCCAAGGCTGAGGGCATGTGGGGCATGCCAGGGTCAGGGAAGGGTCTGAGAATTGGGTTAAGAGAAGAAACAAAAACCGCTAGGGGAGATTTCTAGCACAAAATACCACTTTGAAGAAAGGGGAGTGCAGAGGACTCACTCATTCTTCCGTTTCCTGCTTTACTGCAAGCATTGCATGTATTTATCATCTTTCTCTCCTCCGTAGAATTGAGAGGGTATGCAACAATTGTCCATTTAATCAGATTGAAAAAAATACCTAAGAAATGAAAAGTCCCTATCTGGAAAAACACAGAAAAACAAATGTAGGGGGAGAAACTATCCAACTACACAGCATGTAAATGCCCACTGACCTTCCAATTTGACTCAGGGCTTCCTGTCAGTGAGTCAGAATGGGCCGTCAATCATTCTGTATTAACATATTTAGAAGATCCTATACCAACGTTAACTTCCAATAGCTATCCCCCGTGGTTGGGTGTGTGTGAAGAGAGATTATTTTGACAAATTGATTTTCTTTAAAGGTTCTACAACTATCTCTTGAAAATAATTCCAAAAAAAAACTATTTTCAAATTTATTCACAGCGATTATTTGGAAGCCTAAGATTTATTTAAATATGTTCCTTTTTGCATGCTTGCAAAGTAGAAGTTGGTGTAATTAGGTTGTCGCCCCTTGAACAAATGCAAACATGTCATTTTAATATGCGTCTAGTAATAATGAAATATCCAATAGAGGCATGAAAGGTCTATTAAGAATGCTAAAATATGTCGTAGGCATTCTGTTTTAAACACCGACAAATTGATGGCGCCAGTATGTGTTGCTTGTTTGCGGGGGACTGGAGGTCAGCTGCATTTGACCCTGAAGGGCACGTGGAGATTCGGCCGGGAACAGTCTTCTGCTCAGCTCTCTGGGGAACTCACATGGGGCTCGCACGCACGCTCGGCAGGCGACCCCCAGCCACAGACGTCTGCCCTGCACTGTGTCTTTCATTATGAGAAACACTGCATATTGATTAGTGTCCTCTCCTTAAATGAAGTGGTTTTGAAAACCTCTTTCATTTCACACATGGGTTCTTTCTTGTCTGTGAAATGATTTATCAAAGAGATTTACTTATCTAAATATGCATTTCACCCGATCTTTCTAGGGAGAGAATGTTATTGATACCGTGGAGGAAAATGCTATAAAATTAGATTATAATGATTTTTCTCTGGGTCAAAAGTTTTTTCAACAAATGTCACAACTGATTCTAGAAGTCATTAAAGCAAAGGGAAAATCCATGCAAACCATGACAGTGGAAACAGCCATAAATTTATTTTTATTTGGTTGTTTATAGTTCAATAGTAACTTGTCCCTTGGGCGTACATCATAATTCCAGTTTCCAGGAGCACATTGGGCCTCTAGGGTTCGACTGCCCTCCTCAGCCCCCGGCCACAACTCGGTCCGCTTCCGTCCCCACGCCCCCTTCTCTGACTCTGGGATGACATCGGGCCCCCGCTCAACCCCGGGATGGCTCCCGTGTCTGGATCCTGAACCTAATCACACTTGCAAAGTGCCTTCCGCCAGGGAAGGTGACACAGGGCCCAGAGATGAGAACGTGCACATCTGGGGCTGTGGGCATTCTTCTGTCTACTGTCAGAGGATCGTTATGTAGTGACAGTAAATCCTGCAAATATTGTAGTAAATACTGGCTGAGGGCCTGGGGGAAGGGATGGGTGGATGAGGTCTTCTCGGACACCAAGCCTGGAGTAGATGTCGATGTCTTCTCGGTCAGACAGAAGCCTGGGCACGTGAAACTAATCCTTGTCATGAACCCAAACTCCTCCAGCTGATGGGAAACCAAACCCCAAACCAGACAGGGGGTCTCGTGAGAAGCCCCCAGCTGTGGCAAGGTGACGTGGGTTCTCTCTCCTCCCCACTCCCCCAGGATCAGACTTCCTGCCAAAGGCACATCTCTGACCGCATGGCCACAGCAATCTGTGGCATCTGACGTTTAGGGGCAAGCGCCGACCACAAGGACGTTCGCCCCCTTTACCAGGCTGACTGAGGCGGTCACTAAGGCCTTTGGAGGTCAGACAGTGTCTCTGCAGAGTCTTACGTGGGGCTTCTGCTTTGCGTGTGGACATTGCGTGTGGACATCTCATGGGAGAATTTGCTTCTCCCTCCCCCTCTGAGTTTCAGAAGAACCTGAGTTTCAGAAGAAGTCAAGATACACAGGCTGGACATCGAAAAGGTGGGGTGTCATCTGTGTGATAGGAATTGCCTGAGTTCCTTGGACGACAATCAAAGAATCATCTATCACTTTATCCACATGTGACCTCGACCTTCCGGGTAAACAAGCGAAAGACAGCCTCAGCCCTCAGGACCGGGGAGCGAAACTGCAGTTACCTGAACACGGAGGAGGGGCCCTACATTTACCGGGCAGGCCGTGGACGAGCCCCAAGACTGCCACATGCTCTCTCCTCCAAAGGCACCTGTGTTCGAGTGATCCCCGCCCCTCCCTCAGAAACATGCCCCCATGCACTTACGTGGGGTGGGACCGCAGAGTAAGTGACCCGCAGTCGGGGGCTCCATGTCTGCTCCATCACTGAACTTGTCAAAGGGCTGAGTCCCGGTAGGACAGAGATGAGACCACAGACCCCAGACTCACAGTCCAGGATTCTCACACTTCACGACTGTCTGCAGCTGGCCCTATCCCTCCATCTCCTACCTGAGATACGGGCACGACTCTAGAGGACGCAGGTGCGTGGCGGTTGGGTCGGAGATCCACACAGGAAATTCTGTCCCGTCTTCGTGGAACAGCTAACGATTGTCGCTGGTCACTTATCCCCCTGTGATCTAAATAACCAGTGAGTAAACAAATCAGTGAATCATTCCAGCAGACCTCGAGGTACCACAGACGCACCCCAACCGTGGACCCCGCCTCCCACGCCCTCCACGGCTCGCCCACTGCACGCCGGTGGCATGCCCCCTGGACCTCTGCTCAGCCTTCTGACGGGCCCCCCACGGCACTTCCCATCCTCTCTCCACCCCACCCTCCACACTCCTCTGATGTTCTTGCTAAAAATATAGCCCCCCAAATACATAGGATGGAGTTAAATATAATAAAAAATATAGCCCAGCCCCAGCATGCCCTCCTGGCAGCCTCTCTCGGTTTCCTGTTAGCAGGGAGCAAAGGCTCCGTCCCTGCAGGGATGATAACCCTGGATGACCTGACCCAGGCTGGCCCCCCAGCTGCCCTGAGAGCCCCGACTGGTGCCCACTCCCCTGAGACCCTCTCACTGCTTTTGCATATGCCCTGCCCAGCCCAGAACCCGCTTCCCTGGGTTTCTTTTCTTTCTTTTTTTTTTTTTTTAAGATTTTATTTATTTATTTGAAGAGAGAGACACAGCGAGAGAGGGAACACAAGCAGGGGGGGTGCGAGAGGGAGAAGCAGGCTTCCTGCTGAGCAGGGAGCCCGATGCGGGGCTCGATCCCAGGACCCTGGGATCATGACCTGAGCCGAAGGCAGACGCTTAACGACTGAGCCACCCAGGCGCCCCTTCCCTGGGTTTCTGTATGTGATTCCTGGCTATGCCTTGAGATGCAACTCAGAAATCATTTCTTCCAAAAAGCCTTTTGTGATTCCTTCTTTTTCTGATCAGTTTAGGTGCCAACATAGATTCATTAGTCCTGAGGCACCTGGGTGGCTCAGTCAGTGAAGCATCTGCCCTCAGTTCAGGTCATGATCCCAGGGTCCTGGGATTGAGTCCCGCGTTGGGTTCCCTGCTCCGCGGGGAGCCTGCTTCTCCCTCTCCCTCTGCCCCTCCTCCCATTTGTTCTCTCTCCTTCTCTCTCTCAAATAAATAAATGAAAATCTTAAAAAAAAAAAACAAAAACTCACATTGGAAACGAGAGGAATGTGACCATAAAGTCCTGTGTATGCATTTCAGTTTATTGGTTATCTAGACTTAATCATTTCACATACACCATCTTTAAAATGCACTTAGAAATTATAATTCGTTTGTTACTTTTGTAACTTCAGATTTTCATTCTTTGCTTCTGGGTTCCAAGAAACACCTGAGACAATTTAATACGACAATTTTGGACTTACACAAAAATGGTTTCTAGTTAGGAATTCCTAGATTCTGGAGAATTAGCCTTTTAAGAAAATTATCCTTTGAAGCATGGCACGCGAGTGGAAGAGAATCAGACTTCTTGCTACACGCACGTCCTTCCTGTTGTATTGCGAGTGGCTATACGGTGGAGAACGAAAGCATTGTCATTCTGAGGAATGTTGGAAAATCTCTCCTGGAATGGTTGACTTCATGTGTCAGCGTGACTGGGCCAGATGTTTAGTCAAACACTCTCCTGGGTGTTTCTGCAAGGGTTTGGTTTCTCCCTGCTGAGTGAACGTTTGAATCAGTAGGACAGAGAAAGCAGAATGCCCTCCCTCATCTGGGTGGGCCATGTCTGGTCAGTCGAGGGGCTGAATAGAACAGAAAGCTGACCCTCCCATGGGTAGGAGAGAATTCGTCCTACCTGACTCTTCAAATTGGGAAATCAGCATTTTGCTGCCTGGTAACTTCCCCGTGGGGAGACATGGCCGAGCCTCAGCCCCAGGCAGCAAACTTCTTACCTCCCAGAGCCCACACCCTCCCCCAGGCTGCGGACCTCAGAAAGGGAAATCCAGCCTGACTGCGCCCACCAGGGCCTGAGAGCGGGTCCCGGCCGCCAGGACCACATGCCACAGGAGGGGGACAGGTCCACCAGGCCTGTCGGAGTGAAAGGAGCCGGAAGGCAGATGAAAGTCTGGGAACTCTTTTAGTACAGCAGAGACACGGTGAGCGCCCGAAAAGCCCACAGAGAGGGGAGGGAGAGGTCAGACTTCAGAGGCGGCGCAGCGGTGAGCGGTAGCTGTGGGGGACCCGAGACTCAGCAGTCACAGGGCCCGCGGGCTGGGGCTCATCCCAGCGTGAGCCGTCAGGGCCACGGAGGTCTGCAGGGTTGGAGCGTGTGGCTCTGGGCCAAGGCGTCCATGCTCTCCCAGGAGTGTCCGCGGCTCACGCCCTGCAGGAAGCTGTCCTGAGGAGAGCAGACACGCTCTCGGCAGAGGTCACCTGCTCTGGAGCTGGTCCCCACCTGGAGTCCAGGGGTCCCTAATATAGGCAACAGTCGGGGCTGCATGAATGCCAGTGGGTCACACGGTGAGTATTTTGACTAACTTCTGACTAAGAATTCCTTCGGTTACGGATGCGGGCAGCAGGGCGCATTCACGATGGTGGCGTCTGCGACCTCACTGAGTATTGAACTCAAGAGAGCGGCGGCTGCTCGGTTCTTGACCCTATTCCAAAACATCCCTTAAGTGCATCAGGCTTGGAAGTAACAGTGGTTGTTAGTCCTGCTGTCGGATCTCATTGTTCGCCACGTTACTACTCACATCTGTGTCACCAAGACGTTTAACATTCTGATAACCGTAGTTCAACGTAAGTTCTTTAATCATCTGCATTTTATTTTTTGTGGTTAAAACATTATTTTGAGGAGGAGGCTGTAGGCTCCGCCAAACCGCTGAGGGGTCATAGCGCATGGAAAGGGTTGGGAACACACGCTCCCCGCCAGCAGGCCTCATAGTGAGATTTCTCTGCCTCTAGCAACGAGGTCAGATATGTGCAGCGTTCTATATTGATACCATTGGGTTTTCTCATAGATAATTGATATCAGAAGTTGTTTTACTTTTTACTGTGTGTTGTCTTCCTCTACCGAGGTGTGAGAGCCCTGACAACAGGCCCCTGTTAGGAAGGTCAGACATGCGATCAGGAACATCCAGAGCAGCATCCGCACTTAGAAGGGGCTTGAGTTCGTCACACGTGAATCACCTTGCATGTCCCATGGCTGGAAGGACTTGTAGGACGCACACGGGTTGTGCTCCTGGACTAGCTTTACTCATGGCTGGACACACTCAACAGCGAGTAACGGTATGTCTCCAAAGGGGTCTCAGGGTGGGTTCCCCCCACCACCCCCGACACCGCTGGTCCCACAGAACATGCCTCGTCCCCGGGTCTCAGATCACCAGCCGTGTGGCAGCAAGGATGTGGTATCGGGAAGCCCAGGGCTTGCGTGGTCATGGTGGCCATCCTTCGTGGGGCACTGGTCACAGAGGCATCTCCAGCTACCTGACCGGTCTGAACCCACCAGCTCCAGTGAAACCAGCTGGAAACCACACACCCCATGACCGGGGCTGACAGGCTGGGACGTCCCACCCAAAACAGTCACAAACCCGCAGTGATAGGACATCATTTATCTCGAGTTAATATACTTCGTAGGACTGACCGAAGGTCACGACCATGCTCGAGGTGCTCAGGGGTACACGCCAGATGAATTAGGTTCTCCGATCACCTCATCTACCCCGACCGGGTACAGGACCCCATTAATATTTGCTGAACGCATGAATAATTGACTTGAGAATCTACAGTCTATAAAATATTTAGATCCATTTACTTGAACAGTTTGCACTGACTTATATTTTAAATTCAATATTTAAACTCCCCCTGCATTTGGCTACTATCCAGTTGGGCTTTTCTTCTTTTCGATTTGTCTCTGTGGGGAGTCCCAGTTCCTGAGCACCCACTGCCTTCTTCAGACGTTCCACGGGACACCTGAGCCCACCGTCTACAACACGGACCTGCGAGACAGAATACAGTAATTTACTTTCTGCAATCAATTCCACCCCGGTTCTGAGCGCCTCACCCTCCTGCCTGATTCACCAGGAGTCATTTTGGGTGAGCCCAGGCCTAGGTGACACTGGCACCCCCACGGGGCAGCAAGTCCCCCGGAAACCTGGCGCCAGCTGCCCGGGATCTCCACGTCCCTTCTGAGGGCCCCCCGAGTCTCCTGGCCTTATGCAGGCCTCGCCAGGACTGCAGCTCCCAGAGGCCCACAGACCCCCGTCCTCTGCAGGCTCCGTTCTCGTCCCTCCCCACCCGGACCCCGGGCACACTCTCTGTCGAGTTCAGGCTGTCACAAAGGTCCAGCCAAGGTTACCCTGGAGTTGGCTTCCCCCCAACAAAACCTCCAAGAAGAGGAACCCCAGAGCCGGCTTGTGATGGGAAGGACTGCAGGAAAAAGACATGCAAGTAATACCGCAAAGATGTACCTGCACTGTGGACGTGGTGGGGCAGTCTCCCCAGGTGCCACGGCTGCGCCCTGACCCGGGCCTCGGACAGCCTCTGTGCACACTTCCGAGAAGAGGCGCTCCGTGGCCCACTGACGGCAGAATCATTGCCTGCAGCCCTTCACAGTTGAATTCTCATTCTCTATAGGTAAGGAAACTGCCTTTCTCTAAAATTCAAGACGGCCAAAGTGGAACGCACGTGTCTCAAAAATGTTTCTGTAAGTGAAGAAAAAATTCCACCACTACCTTTCTTCTGCCTTCACGAAGACACCAGAGCTACTCGAAACTCAGACTTTCAGTGAGTGCCAGCTATTTATTATATATCTTCAGGAGCAGGATTCGGCTACACGGAGTGAGTTTGGCTGTTCATGGTCCTGATTTGGAGGAAAGGGTTGAACGAGGTTGATGGCTCAGAGCTTAATCTTTCAACTACTGTTCAGACACCAAAAATGCTACACACACCCACACACACTCAATCACAGTGAGCTGGTTTGGGGTTTAGGGATGTGGACTGTGGGATTCGTATCTCTGCTGACACTTCCACATGACAGACAAGTGGCAGTAACACGTGGTAAGGAAAACCTTATGCAGGATGTAGAAAACATCTATTATTCATAGGTGTAAAGCATTCCTCTTTAAAATATGTCATTGGACGGGCTTTATTTCACCCTAACGTAGCCATGAAGATGCTGTACTTTCTAAACATAAGAAATGAATGGAAGGGCTGGAAAATCCCAGTGGATTGATCACGGGTCCTATTTATCCCTCCGTTGAGCCCCGTGTTATTTTTCGGATGCCAAGGAGGAAAGAGATAACGAAGAGTGAAACGGCAGATCGTATTGATGTTATCGTGAGTATGAGCAGGATACATAAGAAGGAAGAGATTCATTAGCTGAAGCATCAGAAAGCTCATCCCTGGTGGAGGAACTGCAGGTGCTCTGGGCTCCAGAGAGTCAGCCCCGCAGGTGCAATGGGGGAAGCTTCATTTCTGGTTCTTTAAACTGTCTCCTTCTGCAACAGAAGCTTGGCGTTCTCTTGATCCGTGTACTGGTTTATGGTCGGTCATTCATTTGCTTCCATTTTGATCAATCACACACCATCAGCCGAATCCAATCCACAAATACCTCTATCGTGCTTAACACCTGTAAAATACCAGAGAGGTGCTTCGTCCAGTGAGAGGGAACAGAACGTGAAACAGATTGAGGGGCTGCAGATCAATAAATCATAACCATGTTCAAAACTTCTCTACCAAGACTTGCTAGTTAACATTTAATCTCTTCTCGAATAACGTTAAGTTCTTACAGAATGTTCTATGATTCGTAAAATAGCCAACGTTCTTTTCTGAATATTTGCAGCGTGAGCTTGGATCTTAGATCTTAACTGTGAAGATGAGGAGCCTCTCCCACATGTGCCTTCGTGCAGATCGGGATTTAATTGTCTCTGTGAGACGTAACTTCTGGCAAATGCTACTAAAAAAGATGAATATCTTTGGCATGTGGGGCCACTCAAGGAGCAGGTACTGTGTGCTTTTCAAGAGATACTCAGAGGGTCTACAGCTGCGTTTCTTGGCTTTGGAGGAGAGCATGGAGCCAAGTCCCTGAGTCAGAAATGCTGGGGCAAGTGCAGGTGTTGGAACTCACCCGGGTTCTTCAAATGCACGTCTCCAGCATCCAGAACAAGAGAGTATGCACTCAGCATAATTGTGGGATCACATGGCGAGTACTCTGGGGACCAGTGCCAACAAAGAAAGGCATTCAGTTTCTCAAGCATTCAGCTCGAGGTCCACGTTCTGTGATAGGACGGTCGGCAGACCTTGTAAACACTCCAATCTCATCTTTTTCCGATCCCATCAGAGGGGCCCAGGACACGAGCATGCGACTGAGACTCTTAAAGCCCATTACGGTCCCGTGACATGTCCCTCAGGCCAAACCAAATGAGTGCGGCCACGTCACTGGTCCCAGAAAAGGCACAAGGGGTCAGAAGCCTCGGTGCCGTGAGAACGGCAGCTCCCAGCCCGGCTCAAGCTCTGGATCAGGGCACCCAGCTGCCCGGCCACGGCCACTGCTCAGGCCTCCCATGCCTCCGCAGAGCGGCGGAGCCCTGGGTGCAGACTCGGAGGCCCCAGCTGGGATGCTTCCCCAGCAGGTGGTGGCAGCAGGAGCCCTGACGCGTGGCAGGCGGGACACCGTTCCTCCTGAAAACGGTCTGCCAAGGCCTCGCTCTGCAGGTGGGGTCCTGGCCTCCCGCGGCCCCAGCAGGGAGTTCTGTCGTCCCTATTGGCTGCGAACCCGGGCACAGCCCCCGGCGGGAGTGTGGCCTTCCCCTGCGAGGTGCGCAACATGGAGAGATACCTGACTGGCTGCAGGAGAGCTTGTTTCGTGCGTGGTTAGCTTCTGAGTGAGTTTGGCGCCGTGTTTCGGGGCCGATGTGGAGCCTGGGGCCTCTCCAAAGAGGCCTCCATACAGGACCAGAGCGCCAGTGGGGCTCATTTCATCCAGCCCCAAATGCCTACTAATGCTCCCCCTCTTCCGTTGAGAACCAAATTGGTCTTGTTTCTAGCCTTACATTCATTAGCAGGCAGGTGGCATTTAGAGATGCTGGTGCTTCTGTTCTGTTTTTTTAATAATAGCACTCACCTGGTGCTAATGGAATATTAAACCACAGGCTACATTTAGGCAGAAACTTGGGCTGGGTTTTATCCGCATGGTGGTGCTTTTCAGACACTTTAATGAAGCTGTGCTTGGAGTCTGTCTTCAGTCCATCACGTCTGTCCCCTTAGAACATAATGTATATCTTAATTTTTTTAAGATTTTATTTATTTGAGCACGAGAGCACAAGCAGGGGGAGCTGGGGAGGTAGAGGGAGAAGCAGGCTCCCTGCTGAGCACAGAGCCCAACGCGGGGCTCCATCCCAGGACCCTGGGATCATGACCTGGGCCGAAGGCAGACGCTTCACTGACTGAGCCACCCAGGCTCCCCCACAGTAATGATATTATTTTAATAATTGACTGGGTTTGGTGTGCCACCTGTACCCTGGGTAGGGCACAGGGCTGGGGGGGCGGGGACAGGAGAACAGGTTTTTCTGTAATGTTCAGGATACCTGGCACAAGGGATGGGCATATGTCAGGGACGCACCTGTCACTGCACCGACCCTGCCTGGGGTCCCCGGCAGAACGTCTCTGGGTTCACCCCGGGACTGACATCACTGCTTCTCTGGGGCCAGGACTCGGGGTCGGAGCATCTTCTTTAATGAAGGGTAACGTCGGAAGACAGCAATGGGAGCTGGCCGGCAAGCCAGAGTGCTGGGAGCAGTTTCCGAAGAGCGCAGTAGCCTCCCGCTTTGGCCCGTGTGCATCCTCCCTCGCGTGTTCTTCTCTCCGGGCCGTGCTCCCTGATGACTCAGCAGGCAGTTTTCCTCCACGTGCCCTTCGCCCGGGCCCGTGAAGGACGCGCTGCCCTGCACCGGACGGAGGGCTGCCCCGATACCAGAACCAGCAGGGCGGGGGATTTGGAGCAGACGCGTCTTTGACGAGGACAGAGCAGGAGCTCACAGACAACCTCACGCTGCCGCTGTCCGTGCTCCTTGTCTGTGAGTTTGTCAGGAGCAGGGATCCTCCTGCAGAGGCCCCCCGCTCCTGATGGTGCTGCGAGCCCGGCCCACCACCACCGTCGCTCTCAGCTCCCAGGGCGCCCCCCGCTCTCTGGCCGCACGCTTCGCTCCGGCTCGGCTAGCGACACCGGGGCCGCAGGGAAGCCTTGGCCGGGGGGCTCCAGCCTCTCGGCACAACCGCCAGCAGCCATCCGACCGGCCGCTGTCAGCGGGGCCCTCACGGCAGGCTCGCGTCGGCGCTTGGCTCCTGCTTCAGGATCGGTGGCCACACTTCCCGGCACAGTCACCTGAGGTCATGGCAGTGCCATCCCTACCGTGGGGGTGGGGGCCTCGCAACTTCCTTACCGAACCGTGCGGAGAGGTAGGCCCTGTCTGGGATGCGATCGTTGGACTCCGAGCATCAGGAGGGTCAGTAGGTCAGGAGTGAGTACTGTTTTTACCCTGGCAAGTAGCATCTGCCTTACTGACTTACTAACTTTTCATGGAAGATCATTTTCTTTTCCATGAACAAAAAGACAGTCACGACTCCGGATACGTTAACTTACACAGATCACCGGCCGCACATTCCCTGTTTGCCACGTGTGAAAACTCATGTGAAAATCCATGATTTCACCGTCAAACAAAACAAAGTCTGAGAACTCGCCCCCTCCCCAAATTTTGATAGTAAAAATGTAATTCTGGTTCAACTTTAATATAGATTCCCTTCACCATTAAATGCCCCAGGTCAAACCAATACACACACGTTTTCTCTGGAAAATCCAAGTTCTTATTATGTAAAGCGAGTTTTAAATATTTAAAAGGAAAACACGAGGAAGCGTCTGGAGAAGTGAAACACTGTCATCACTTTGTTTTACCGTCTACAAGATGCTAAATGCTGGTTGGACTATAATTTCTTGCTAATTAACACATTTGAAGTAGATGTCGTTGCTGCCAGCCCGTCCTCGCTGCCCCAGAACTTAGATGGCCCACCTCGTTTTCTGTAACTTCAGGGAAAGCGTTCTGTGCGTGGCTGTGGGATATGGTGTCTGCATCCTCTCTGATTTACACTTACGTTTTAAGACTAACATGAATTAAAGTGTCAAAATGGCTTTCATCTTTTATGTTGACTCTTTCGCCTTCAAAGTTTGGTTTCTCCAACATGCAGACTCTCGTTTAGGCGTTCATGGACTTGACGGCTGTAATTCCTTTCGTGCTGTGGTCTGTGAAGCTCTAATTAACAGAGGACCGTGAATTTAAGCGTGGCTCTTACATTCAAACAGCGGTGACGCTCGCCCTTTGAAATATGCTTCATCTTGATTACGTATTTGTGCTCTATACAATGGAATGCTAATTTTATATTTCCTTTTTGGCTGGCGAATGCCTTGCAAGGAACGCATTCAGAAACGGGGTCCAGAACGCCTGGTGTGGATGGATCACTAGGCATGTATGTAAAGTATCCTTGTTCACATTTGAGATGACCACATCTCATGGAACGGCGTAGATTGGCCAGCACTTAGTTTCATCTCATTCAAGCTAATAGACGGCAAATCAAATGTGTTCCTCCAGATTCTCCCTCCATAGATTTGTTAACCCAACACTCTGAAGACCTAAAGGCAAGTCCTAATGACCAGCTTCGTTTGCTCTATGTCGTCTGTGGAACAGATGGGTGCATACGTACTCAGGGGACTGTGCAGGGCAAGAATGTTCCAGCCCAGGGCAGTCCGGTGATGCAGATGCTCTGTAACTGCGCTCTCCTCGCAGGGACCAGTAGCCGTGTGGGACCGTTGGGCACTGGAAACTCAGCTGGTGTTACACAGGGGCTGATTGTTAATTGATGTTTAGATACTGAGGTATTTCAGAAGTTAGGTCATTTAAATGTGGCTGGTGGCTGTGCAGCTGGCCATGGCAGCCTTTCTCGTGCAGTATTGGGAGGCCAGGATGTGCCCGGCTGACAGCCCTTTAGCCCCAGGGCTCTGGGAAGTTCCTTCTGAAGGTTTCCCAACCCCACATATATCTGGGAAGTACTGTTTTTGCACGCCTCTTCCCAGCCCCGTTTATTCACCTCTAGGCAGGAAGAACTAATCCACCTGAGACCATTTCCTTTGGGCCTCACTACTTTTATCTAATGCAATTTTTACAGAAATCTTCCCAAACTGGATTCTATGCATGGCTTCTTCCATCTTAAATCGTGTAATTAACCTTTTCTTGATGGCACAAAGGCGTATGTTGGCACCAAATACACTCAAGAAGGAAGGCACTTTGCTGAGCTGCCTCCTTCCCTGGACCCCAGGTTTTTGAGGTGATTCTCCCCAACTGCTCTGATCTCCGGGACACAAGCAAAACCTAAACTAACTTGGTAATTGGATTAGAAGACACAGGTATGTGTTAATCTAGGAAGCCACTCGAACAGCCACCAAGGATTTCCATCGTGGTTTACACACAGTAACAGACATCCATGACAGGCTTCTAAAACCAAAAGGAGTTCATGCCTGAACTCAGTTTAAAAAAAAAAAAAATAGGTCTTCAGACACCTTAAGATACTAAGTTAAATATTCATTTCATTTTTATTTCAAAATTCTTACTTGATACTTACATTTAAATAAATTTTATGTGATTGTTTAGAAACCTTTCTCTGTTGGCAGAGAATTCAGTAGCATTCTCTTGTTAAATTAAATTTTCAATTTTCAGTTGTATTTAAGGTTTGCCTGATATGCATATAGAAAATGATAGATAACAATGCCTGTAATTAGTAAGTATTAGCTCTGGTGAGTATATTCTAATTGTGTATTCATATACACAGAATTAAGACAATTACTATCCCCAAACTATCCAGCTGAATAATTGAATGGTTTTCTTGAATATGTATAATGATTTAATTGTTTATTTTAATTCCTGACAGCAAATTAACATGACCAAATGATCATTTTAAATTCTTTCTTTACTATAGTTCCAAGCTTCTAATTCTAACTATAATGAGCCATTTAGGAATACACAATTCTATCCCACAAGATCATAGGTACCAACAAATATTTGTCACAAGAGCAGACTGATGAATGAGTGAAAACACTGATTTATATCAGTTTTTCAAAAATTCTGTCTCAGTATTATTTTATTTACCTAAAATAGTTTATGTACTGCAGTTTTGATTTACTGAAGGGTGACAGCTGATTCTTAATTTTTAAATTATAAAATTCAAAAGTGTTCAATTAACCAGGAATATAAATGTGATTTATTGTTCTGCTATAAACGTCCCATTCAAAATCCCATGGGGGACCATGTCATATGGACATAGGACCCCTCTAAGGGATAGGGGGTACGTTCAAGATGTATATTAAATGCCTATCTTATACCTTAAAATACAAATCCCATCTTTTTTTTTTAAAGATTTTATTTATTTGACAGAGAGAGACACAGCGAGAGAGGGAACACAAGCAGGGGGAGTGGGAGAGGGAGAAGCAGGCTTCCTGCCGAGCAGGGAGCCCGATGTGGGACTCGATCCCAGGACCCTGGGATCATGACCTGAGCCGAAGGCAGACGCTTAACGACTGAGCCACCCAGGCGCCCCTACAAATCCCATCTTGACTCCCATACTAACATGTGAGAATAAGTCTGGTATCAGGGTGCCTGGAAGTTTTCATGTGTATTTCTAAATCTATTTCTTTAACTTATATTTACTATTCTCAAAACAGTAAGCATCATTTATTTCTATTAAATCCATGTGTTGGATTTATGGTGGGGCCATTGCAAGGGGAATCAATCATGTGGACAAGGGATAAGTATTTTCAGGGGATTATAAATGTGTCTGTCCCCCCTTTCCCCCCCATGCATGTATCTCCCTCCATGGAGATGTGGGTTGCTCAGATCCCAGGGGTAGGAAATCCTCAAACGTTCCACCAGAACTTGCCCTGGGCCGTTAGCTAGCCATCCCGGCTGTCTGGAGGGAACCCACTGCTCTGGACGGCAACCCCAGGTCTTCCGTGGACCGTCTCTGAGACTGAGGACACTGCCAACCTGCTTCTACGTCCTAGGATTTCCGGAAGATCAAATGCAGTGATTCATGTTCAAAATAATACAGTGTTTGGACTTAGTAAGTGCTCATCAACTAACTGTTAGCTATTTCCAAGAAAACTTTGTATAAATAGACATCTTTATCATATTTGTTCAAGGACTTTTTTCCATCGGCATTCAAGCACGAGAGAACACTTCTGGTGTGAGCAGGCTGCGTCTGGGTCTCTCGGCCGGCAGCGGCACCTGCTGTCCTGGCCGCGTGACTGCAAATCATGTGCTAACAGAGGGGCAGCGTCCCCTCCCTCTCTCCAGATGGCTGGTCAGTGCTGAGAAGGGCTTCGAACATCACTGTTACTCAGCTGAAACAGAGAAGAAAAATTTCCCATGCAAAGTTTTACTATTTAGGATGCAAAACTTGGGTGCTCTGCCAGAGGGCTGATCCGCCGGAGGGAAGGCTTCATTTCCTGTCACTCAGCTTCCTCAGTTCTGTAAGGCAGAAACGTGGGGGCTCTGCAATGCTCCAGTCCCTTCTGAACTTCCTGTGAACCGAGGAAATGTCTCATTAGATGAGTAAGCAAATATCAGGCCTCTTTCCCAAAAATGGCTTCACTGTTTTCCATCCTGTAAGGAATTGAGAGATAATTGCAATTAATTTCCTCTTACTCGGTCTCAACCCCATCAGCTAACAGCCCTTCAAACAATTCGCGCCATAGAGTGGGAGTACGGTCTAAAATTTCTCCTGCTGCCAGATGTATTTCATTTATTTTTATTTCTTTAGAAAACTTGGAACTGATCCTATTAAGAGGAAATTCTTGCTGAAACGATAAATGGTTCTCTCACTTACATTTGCAACGGGCAAGGAGGAATAAAATCAGATCCAGCCGTGAGAAATCAGACTGAGCTCAGTACAGGGTCAGGGAAAGAGGGAAAGAATCATTATAACCAACAACTGGCGAGGACCGATGTCCCAGTTCTGCCACCTCGTCCTGGCTGACCTTAGGAAGATGTTTAAACCCAGGTGAACATGTTTTCTCATCTGGGAAATGGAAATCCAAATGCCATGTACCCGGCAAGGTTGTCTGCAGCTTAGGTAAGGAATAAAGTATAAAGTGCAGACCCCATGCCGCCCGGTCGTGGCTGTGTGCGCACGCACTCCCAGGAGAACTTCAGACAGAGAGACCTCCTAAACATACGTGTGGTGACTGGGTCCCGATGAGGGGCTCCGCCCAGTCCACGGTTTCTGTGAGCTTGTATTACTTCTACTCACTCACGGCGGACGCAGGGGTGGTTCTACGTGGCCAACACCATAGTAGCTGCCCTTGCTGAGCACTTTCCTCTGTCCTTCCCTTTCTGGGCTTTATCTCCCATCCCCATGACAACAGATCCCGAATATGTAACCTTTACAGATGAGCAGACTGAGGCTGAGAGAATTTAATTTGTCCAAGATCCCTGTTACCTCATTTTATGTCAGAAGCAAGGAAGAGTCAGTTCAGTTCTACTAGAACCAGAACGGAAATACAGAGAATTTCCCTTTTCTAGAAATTTTCAGCCACTGTGGTTTTAGGATATTCAACCAGGAGCGTCAGTGTTCTGGAAGGTGCACTGTCATAATACGTCAAGGTATTAAACCACTAAAATGTATCAGAGCAAGTGTATGAACATTAAAGTACATTTTTTTTCCATCTGGGGGAAGAAAGAGCAGTAGAACATCCATTTGATATTTTCCCCAGAAAGTAAATAATTTGAAGAGAACTCTATGACACTTAAAAAGAAATGAGATGGTATCCCTAGAAAACTATTATAATCAGTCAATTTATCCCCTGAACAAGAGCCTCCAGACCACTAGGGGAGAATCAGTCAAACTTAGAGTATCATTTAAAGGAGCCAAGTTTTCTCAGTAATTCCTGACCCACTGATTCCAAACCCCCATTCCACTGGGCGCTGCGTCCCGTATCAAGCACGGTGAGTCCACGCAGACAGAGTAACCCGCACGCTCAGCACGGACCGGCTGCGTCCTCCCCCACATCGCCCGCTCTGTCCAGCCTCCAAGACTCAGCCTGAGCCCGTGTCCTCCAGAAAGTCTCCCTTTCAGCCCTGGATCATTCTCTTCCTGGGCTTTCGTGAGGCTCTGATGCAGACTTTAGTCCTTCTGCCCTTCTCTTCAATTTGATTATGAGCAATTGGATGGAGCCAGTGTCTTAGGCTCAAGACAAATGTTTACTGGAACCAGAGAATCTTACAGTATGATGGCAACCAAGGATGGGGAGGCAGGTGACCTTGGTACCCACAAAGAGGAAATGCAAGGTCTCTGCAGTCCCTCCGGTGGCAGCTTTTGGGGTGTCCCTAGTCACGGCATTCCTAGCAACGCCTCCAGTTGACTCTGTATTGTTATAAAATTTCCTCCGTGGTTTGGCAGTGAAAATTAATGATTACGTTGCAGGCAGTTGAATTCTTTAAGCAAAGGAAAATCATCTATTTGGACATACTTCCTACAATGTTTAGTAGGAGACCAGAGCCGCCCGAATAAACACTTCGGTATCCGGGCTTTGCTGACATGCAGAAGAACATCACTCTTCCAGACAAGAGTATCTTTTACCGAAGCTGATCAGTAGCTTCTCTGAGAGCCCAGAAACTGGCCCCACCGTTTGCTGGTCTGGACAAACCACACTGATGGCAAACCACACTCCCACTTTAATGGTTATTAAACTGTCTGCTTGGCGCACGGACACAGTGTGAAGACAGCATCGACTCTCTCTCGCCTCCCTGGAAAAAGTCACTCCGCCACACCCTCCCCGGCTTGAGTGATGTCCATTGTCCTTGATGTATGCCGAGCATTGCCCAGTTTTAATCAGTTTCTCAAGAAAGTATGTTGTTCCGCTGCATTTTTACAATGAAGCCAATTTAAGAATTCCTATTATCACCCTGTAGCAAATGCACTGTAAGGCAAGAAGACGTGATGCTGGATTTTCCTGTGATCGCGGAGATAAATTGTAACACTCTGTAATTTTGTTTGTATGTACAAGATATCTGTTCGGGAAGTTTCTTTGCACTAAATACGTTTGGGAGATTTACCTCTGTGCACGGGGGTAAGAGGGGCAATGTTTGCAGACGGCTGCGAAGGGGTGACCCAGCTGGAACTGGAGTCCGGGAGGATCGGTCTGCTCTGCCCGCCCTCCAGGTGTCCCAGTCCTTGCGACGCACACGCCGTCCTTCACTGCTCAGCGGACACAGCGGAGGGCGCGGCCAGTTTGGTATTTTCCCGAGCACCCTTCCACTCATCTCCACAGGGCGAAGGGCAATACAACCGTGTTAAGGCAGAAGTAACTTCTTAACCTCTGTTCCCGTGTTTCTCGGCTGCCCTTCATTGCCACCCAGCCCGTGCCGAGACCTGCCGTCTCTGCAGAAGCAGCATTTCCTCCGGGGAGCTGCCAGCGTCGCGTGCATATGCCACGTGGAGCGCGCTGGGTGGCCGTGCTTGCCGGCTGGTGGCTCCACAGCATCTCCAAGCAGATGGCATCAGGGATCGAGACTCTCCTTGCAGGAAAGGAACGGTGCCGAACGGGTTAGCATCGAAACAACCCCCTAGCCTCCGTGTGGCCGTATGCAGTCCTCCCTCAGCGAGCTCTCGCCACACCTTTCCCCGGCCGTCCCCTTACTCGTGTGTATGTGTCACACTTCGTACCCTGATACATTAACACCGTGAAGTAGAATTAAGAAAGGCTGAGTAAGAAACAAGGTTTCCAGTGGGCCACCACCGTCAAGGAGAGAAATACACTCTGCGCAGTAATCCCCATCCAGATTGGGAAGAAGAGGGAATCGCCAAAGCTCGTAACCAAACAGAAGGAAATGACAAATTGTAAGAGGACAGTCTACTCATTTGGTCAGGCTCCCGCTCCCAGGAAGTAGTGCGGGGAGCTGAGGGCCTCAGGCCAGCATACAAGTGGAGCTTCCTCTGACGTTAGCCTGAGTCGTGGAGAATGAAAGTCACCCAAAGCCCCAGGCCCTACACAGGGATCAGCAGGAGGCCTCACCTGTAAACTGCTAGGCAGGCATGTTTTCTGAGCTTTTAGGAGCGTATTGTTCCCCCCAGAGAGGACGGTGAATGCCTTGGGATGTGACGTGTCCCTTCGTGTCACAGAGGGTCCAAGGAGTCCCACCCAGAAGGATGAAACGATTCGCCTGCCCTGAGTTTGAGCCTCAGCACTATCACGTTCCGAGCTGGGTAGCCCTTCGTGTCGGGGGCTGGGCTGTGCCCCGGACGGGGTTTGGAGGCTCCTCTGGCCTCTTCCTTCTAGAAGCCAGTGGCACCCTGCCCCCCTCCCCGGTTGTGACAGCAGCAAGGACGTCCTCCAGCCCCTGCCAGGGGCCCCCTGGAGAGAGAGGGGGTGCAGCCGCCCCAGCTGAGCACCACTGGGAGCCCACGGACGTATCTAACGTGAGGGTCTGAGAGTCCCCAGAGCAGAACCCCCAGGGCGGGGCTCCTTGCTCACCGCGCAGCTGGGGTCCATGCAGAGCCCTGCCCACCGGCTGTCGCCGAGCACACCAATGATGGACGGGACTGGGAACGGCGCTGGACCCCCACCTCCTGCATATTTCTGCTGCACCTCAGTTCCACTCAGACCAACAGATGAGCACAGCTGGGCAGCCAGGCCCCTCCGCAGCCCTGCCTGGATCCACTAATGCCCCGGGTCCGGGTCCGGGTCCGGCCGGGTGCCGGGCTGGAGTGCTCTCGCCAACTCAGGATGGCATGCTTCCTCGAGAAGAGTGCGTCCCCCTGGCCTCCAGAGCGAGCTGTGAGGTGTCCGGGCGCAGAGCAAGCATTAGCTGCTCAGACCTCAGGCCTCGTGGCTGGGCTCCCCCACGGGCTTCCTCCAGGAGCCTCGGCTTTCAGCAGCTCTGACGGAGTCTGATCTGAGCCGCAGGTCTGCCTGCGGCATCAGTTAGAAAAGGACTGAGCCCCGTGGAGGCAGCTGATGAAACGGCTGGCCTAGCTGCTCCTGACTCCATTTCCTCTGGCAACAGGGTCCTGCCCTGAAGGCCGGTGTATCGACTTGCGTTTCGTTGTGCTGCCCGCTCAGACCTCTGCCTCTCTCCACTTGCACTGAAAACCTGGCCCGGGGCCACTTTCCGGAGCCCTTCTCCCAAATGCTGCCCACCGACTGACCTGTGAGTACAGACAGTCCTCAGACTCCATGCTCCTCAGGCAGGAGGAGTCCTGCTTGCTCTCCTACTCCCTCTTGTCTGCCAGTGGTGGCTGGACGTCCACCTGTCCCTCTGGTCTCTGCAGTCTGTGTGATGCATCCGGTCCCCGACGCGCTCTGTCCCAGGCCGGGCTTCTCTCCAGAAGCTCCTGACATTCAGGCACCCCCCTCTTTCCCCCTGAGTCAGCAGAGAGTCCGTGTCGACTCTGGGTCAGCAGGATATTTCCAACCCCCTTTCCAACCCCTGAAAAAGTTCTAGAGATTCTGCCTCTCACAGCTTCACTCTTTCCAGATGTTCAAAATGATTTCCAACCAAATCCTGCTGTGCCCTGGAGTCTTATTCGTATCAGAGCCCGGGAATAGTTCCCCTTCGTGCAACTGTACAGCATGTTTAAGTTAAACTTACAGATGGCATACATAAGTTATTTTACTTTATGTTATTATTTGAGAAGCACAAACATATTTGTAGATGTTTTTCTATGGCCAAAAATAAGCTTCCTGAGGAATGTGGGTTTTCTGTGGTTTGCATTTTACTTCTGTTACAGCAGCTCCCCTATTCTGAAATTGCATGGCCCCGGGTCATTGGGGTGGAGTCCCCATGGAACCTTGGCCGTGTCGTAAAGCTGCGGGATTTTTCCATAAGCTCATCCAGCCCTAGACATGCGCGAAGCACTACGCTGGGCATCGAGGGAACGCATATCTCCCCAGCATGAAAGAGGTCAGAGTCTGGTGAATACCCCTCCCCGCAAACAGAGGCTGCCATGGATGTAGGCACGGGGCCGGGAGGGCGGAGGGGGACATTTCCTGGGCCTGAGAGTCAGGGGACACATAAGACCTCTCGTATCACACACTTGTGGAAATAACGGGAAGGAGGCAAGGGCCTGCGGGGGCACGACGTGGGGGGCCCACAGGGATGTCTGTGGGAGCGTCCGTGTGGCCGCTGTGTATGGGTGGTCCAGCGGAGTGACAGGCTAGAGAGGATGGTGCCGAACGAGGCCGGCAACAGCCAAGAAGAGGCACGACGAGGCACTCGGGACTCAGCACTGCAGGAGCTGAGCTAGTTCATAGATGCCATCAACTGAGCTCGGACTGGACTGACTTGGGGCCCGGGAGGATCATTGTCCTGTCTGGAAGACAAGCCCAAGGGGCGCCCTTGCACAAGACGGGCCACAGAGGGGGCCGAGCGCGGAGCGGGAGACCGGGCTGCAGAGGAGAAGCGATGCCCCACATCCAGGAGAGTGTGGGCGGTCAGTACGAGCGTGGAGTCATTCCCTGACAGCTCTGGAGCCTTAGGAAGGGGGCCTGTCACGGAAGGTGGAGAAATAGAATGAACTCGCCCAACAGTAAAGGTAGGAGGAGCAACCGTTTTCAAGAAAGAAATGGGCTCAACACAGTCACAAGCTTGGGGAGTCGAAAATGGGCTTTGGATTCAGTGCTTGGAGACCCTTAGAGCAGTGAGGGACAGCAGGAGAAGTGTGCAGAGGGGAGGGAGGGGAAGGTACAGGTGAGGGGGGCGGGGGAAGGAACCTGCACCCAGGGATCTGCCCTGACCACCTGTTGCAGAAGCCTCCAAGGAGAGGACTAGGTAGTGGGGGGATGAGCAGTCAAGGTGGCAAGCGCATGCACACAGAGGCCGCTGAGACCGCTGTCCCTTGCTGAACACAGAGCCGTTAGTTTTATGTCCGTTATAAGGGACGATGCCCGTGGGGTGGCAGGGCTCTGAACACCAAGGCAAATGGGAGCCCTGGTATAGCGCCAGTCAGAGCCGGGGGGTAGGGGGGCTTCGTGGCAGCTCTGAGGTTGGGCAGAGCCGACTGTGGGCCAGGGGGCACACCTCTGCGGATTCCTCCCGTGGCGGCCCCACAGCGGCCCATTCTGCACTCAGCAGACTCCCGTCTGATGTGCGGTGAGTCCCAAACAGACTCCTGTGGATCCCTACGGATCTAGGACCGAGTTTGGCAGGGCCCATGAGGGTGGGCTTAAGAGGCGGGTGGTGAGTAGGGAAGGAGGGAGAGTCCAGCAGAGCAAGGGGTCTGGTGGCTTCTGAGGTTTAATGCAAGGGAAGGTGTGAGAGCCAGAGAGGAGGAGAAGGAACAGGTGAGTGCAGGAGAGAGCGGGTGGCTGGAGGGAGTGTCTCAGAGGCAAAGAGATCCAAGCACAGCAAGGTGCCCAGGTGAGCACATTTGTGATTCTCTGAAATCAGATGGACACAAAGGCCTTCTTACACCAACCTAACTACTTCAGCCGCTTGGACAGCAAGGGCAGGACAGCTCAGGGACGAGGATGTCCAGCCACCCTGGCAAACGCAGGGATTCAGGCAGAGGCGACGTGGGGTTGGAGGATGGTGCCCGGGACGCAAGATGAGGGGGAGATCCTGGGAGGGCGGAACGGTGTCCCCCAGCGGGGAGAAGGCCAGCGAGCAGCATGGCTGTGGGCGCCCAGCAGCCTCTGCCCAGGAGGCCTGCCCACGTATCCTTAAATCAGTGGTAAGGGTCTGAGCTTGGGAACCTGCCGTGCACATCGCTGAATCTCTGAATCTCCTAGAATAATGCCTTGAACATGGTCTGTGTTCAGTCATTTTCCTTCAGAGGTCAATCAACATTAGGGGGGAAAAATCTTCCTCTTGTGCAGACAGAGTTCAAAGCCTGCGCTTCCAGTAACTGCCCTCCTCCGCCTGTTTCCACCTTCCCGAGTCTCTTCCGATGCATTCTTTTAGAAACGTGTCCACGGCGTAAATCTTCACGTGCAGTTTTTATGCCTTCAAACCCAAATCATCCTGACACGACAAACTCATTTTGTTCTGTCACTTGCCGATTTTTATTTGGAATGACATTTGAGGTTTTATTTATTAGGAGAACAAATTGACCCAGGTCACACCGTCACTGGGGGAGATCGCAGGAACAGACGAGCGCGTTGAAATCCCCAGGAACAGAAGAGCGGAAACGACGTGCTCCCACGGGCCACCGCAGGACGCCGGCTCTGGGCAGCTTCTGAAATTCGCAGGGGAAATCCGCTCAGTCTGTCCTCCCAGACCAGGCCGGGCCCTCCCCATGTGGTGGCACACACAGCATGTGCTGGGTCGCGCTGATGGCGTCCGTTCGGAAGCCCTTGGGTGAGCACTTCCGTTCCAGATAAAGAAAAATCATTAACTATAACGGAGAACATTCCTGTCGAAACGGCGTCGTTCACCTCGCTGGAAAAATAAGTAACACCCCGAGCCCGGCAAATATGTCTAGTGAATTTGGGGTGGCCTTTAAAGAGACATTTAATAGGACTTCACGTCCAAAGGCATTTCCTGTCCCTCGGTGGGTTGGCGGCGGCCGGGGAGTGAGTGCAGGGCGGGAGGCGACGGGGCGCTGGCTACGGGCAGGCGGGAGGTGCGGGAGGGCCGTGCAGTGTGCGTTTGGAGACCCGCGGTCCCTTCTCAACCGCCGTCTACACTTTACACCCAGTAAGCATGTCCTTACAGGGAGCAAACGGTCTTCTCACGTTCTATGCTTTTCCATTAGAAAAACAATACCTACTCATCATAAGCATTTTTGGAACATGCAGAGAAGCAGAAGAGA
The DNA here is from genome assembly GCF_011800145.1 of Mirounga leonina. NCBI lineage: Eukaryota > Metazoa > Chordata > Mammalia > Carnivora > Phocidae > Mirounga > Mirounga leonina. Next base: position 40,196,637 of record NW_023270320.1, on the reverse strand, counting down.
GAAGAGTCACCCTGCTGTCCCTCGATGATGAGCTGATGGACAGCTTCCTGTGCGTCTAACCTTTTTTCATACACAGGTTCTCCTTATAAATATATTCCACCTTCACCCGGATAGAGCTGAGTAGGTCCTGCTTTGCCGCGGTGTGACGAAGTGAGCATCGCCCGTGACCCTGCCCTGCGTGAAAATGGGGTCGTGCCTGCTATCTGTCCTGCTGAGTCCGAAGTTACTCAGTGTGGTCGCTGGCGTGGCATTTGGGGGGCTTTCTAATTCCCCACTGTTGTGAGTATATCTGCGTGGACCGTCTCTGAGCGCAGGGGTGCCCCGGAGTTTGCTGAGTTATCTTCTCAGGCCCCACGTTCTGCAAAGGCTCGTGGGTCGTGGGCAGTGAAGGGTGGACCAGGTTTCCAGGGAGGGGAGGATGCTTCCGCTGACGGCACGTTGACTTTCCCTACAGCTGTCTCCTATGCGAATTACAAGAAAACGCCGCCGCCCGTCCCCCCGCGCACCACCTCCAAGCCTCTGATCTCGGTGACCGCACAGAGCAGCACCGAATCCACGCAGGATGCCTACCAGGACGGCCGCGCGCAGCGGGCGTCCCCATGGCCCCAGGACAGCCACGGCCTCTACAACTCCACGGACAGCCTGGACAGCAACAAGGCCATGAGCCTTGCCCTGGAGACGGCCGCGGCCCAGCGCCTCGCCTCCGACGGCCAGAGCAGCTCCGCGCGGACCAGCGACAAGGCCATCCTGGTGTCCAAGGCCGAGGACTTCCTCAAGAGCCGGCATTCCTCCATCGGGATCCAGGTAGCCTCCCTGTGCCCTGCGGCTGTGCCGCCCGCCCCCGGGCTCCGCAGGTAGCGCAGACTGAGATGCAGTGACCCCGCGGCCCAGGGTGCTTAGCAGGGAGACGCGAGAGTGAGGTCTCGGCTGCAGGGCCAGCCGTTAAGTCAACAGCTGGGGGACCACCCCAGGGCATCTCGGGTCCCCGTCTCACGCCTGCCCCTGCCACCCAGACACCCCACCCAGGGCACTTTCTAGGGGCCACCTGCTGCTTACCGAGTGTGGAGACAGCTTGTTTTGATACTTCAGAAGGATGGTTTCTTGGTTGAAACCCAGTTTTCCGAAAGCCTTTCAGTCTTGTGCCCCAGCAGCGGAGCGGGGGGGAAGGGCAGTGGGAATACAGCGGTGGAAGTTGGAAAGGCCTCTTCGGTGGACAACTGAGGCGTGCTCACAGCTACTCAGGCCAGGGCTGCAGGAAGGCGCTTCCTTCACCGGCCGCAGGGCACTCTGGGTGTTCAGTTGTGGTGCCAGACCCCAGGCCCGTGGTCTCAGACCACCGAGGGCTGACCCACACCCCCTGAGGCCCCAGACTTCTCCCCGAGACACAGACCTGGTGTCTTGGGGCGGCCCCCCACTGGGTCCAGCTAGCCCACTCCCAGGGCCCGGGAGGCACTGTGCTAAGACACAGGGGCCACCTTTCAGCCCACTCCCCAGCCCCAGGATGGCACGGGATGCGCCTCACGCTGACAACGTCTTGCCTCTGCCGCTCTCCCCTACGAGATCGTGTTGGCACAGCGAGGCAGCGTCCTTGCCGAGTCCTTTGCAAGCATGGTCCACTCTTGCTTCCTGTCACTCCTCCACTCAGCCTGTGTCCAGCCGGAAGTCCCCAAATCAGAAGGCTTCGTGGCCAGGGAGGAGGGTGAGCGGAGCTCTGCCTGAGAGCCACACGTGCTCGGTGCTGGCGTGAGGGGGCTCGACGTCCTGGGCATCCTGGGGACACGGGAGAGCAGGCTGGGGCGACTGCCCGCTTGACTAGGTCCTCTGAACCAGGTCTCCACACTGTGGCTTCGTTGTTTTGTTTAGGATTCTGAATTCCCAGAGCATCAGCCATACCCAAGGTCAGATGTAAGTACCAAAATATACTCCAAAGCCAAGTACGCATGAATTTTTATTTTATCTCCCTTTTTTGGATTATTCATACAACTGCTCTGTCACCTCTCTCTGTCCTGATTCTATATGCCAGGCATTATGCTAGGTGCCCCCCTATCACTCGTGTCCCCCGATGATGTGCAATTGGCCCCTCTCCGATGAGGACTGAGATGGGGCTCAAATAGGGACGTAACTTGCTGCAGCCGACAGGCTTGCGGGGCCATAGTGCTAGTGTGTGGGAGGCCGGGGTTCGGACGCCGGTCCCTCCAGCTCCAAAGTCATGTCTCCAGAGAAGACGTGCAAGGTACGCAAGTTAACGAGGCTGGCTGCACATCCCAGGTGCTCGTGCACCCTCTGGCCTTCTCCCCTGCCACCTGACCCAGACTCCCTCCTGCTGCCCGCACCAGCCCCGGCGGGACGAGGCCGGGGTGTCATCTTCTGGCTTTATCCGAGCAGAGCAGACCTGGAGCAGCGGGTCATCGGCTGGTCGGGGGCGCCACCCCCCTCCCTCCGCTTCATCGCCCAGAAGCCCCGACACCTGTCCTCGCCCCGTGGCCCTTTCTGCTTCTAGCAACCACGCCTTTCCTCCGCGGGAATGTCCTTGCTCCCCTGCCCACCGCTCCCTGCGGCTCACGCGTTGACCCCTCCCCGGAAGCCTTTCCGGCGCTGCCCCCCGCACCGCGTGTCTGTGAAGGCCCGGCTGCCCCGCCTCTTCACCACCCAGCGTCTAGCACAGTGCCTGGCACATAGCAAGTGCTCGGTCAGTGTCGGATAAGTGGGTGCACGGGTGACGGTGGGTGAGGGTTCCATGAACACCACTGTGAGTGCATGTGTGTGAAGGGTCCGCTGTCTTCCGTGGCAGTAAGGGAATGCACAACATCACGTGAGCGTGTAACCTTGCCATTATCAGACTGACGGGGATGGAGGAGCCGGTAGAAAACACGGCCAGAGAAGCTCAGGTATTAGAATAAATACGAGTCGAAGAGCTGAAACGTAGGCCAGCGTAGGGAGCCAACTCACGGGGAAGCACGAAGAACCAGAGTGAGGGAGACCCCCAGACACGTAGAGGCCCCGGGGGGCTGGCTGGCGTGTCCGCACTGTGAAAGCACGACGCAGAAACAACCCTGAGAAGCAGGCTCACGGAATTGCCGTGTCTCGGGCTCTCCAGCCCGTGCTCCTTTTAACCTCGTCGTAACCCTAGGGGCCAGCCGTTATCCAGGTTACCGATGGGGAAACTGAGGCTTGGGGGTAAGTGACTTGCCTAGAGGGTCACAGCCGTGAGAGTCGCAGCCAGGACGGAGGGCAGCCTTGTGGAAAAGCCTGCAGGGCGCCCGCTTCCCAGAGAGGAGATGGGGGGTCGATGCAGGGCCCGTCCCCCGAGCTGCGTGGCAAGAAGCGACCTGCCCCAGTCTGTCTGTCTTGTCGCTCGTAGGGAGAGACGGCTAGGGCGCTGCACACTCAGCCAGGGCTCACAGGGGGCTGCCAGCTGACCGACCGCGGCCCGCTCTCAGGAGCTCCTGTGGAGTGCAGACGGCAGAGGATCGACATCGCATTTCCCACCCGTTTCTGCGGGTCTGGGGGTGCAGCTGGCCCGGTGACGCGAACCCGCGGCGCCCCTCCCTCACGTCTCCTCATTCAATGCTGACATGCGCCTCTTTCCTCTGTGTTCCCATTCTGTGTATCCGTGCTGCGTGTGTCCGTTGGTGAGAGTCCGCTGGAAGTGTCTCCCGTTCCCGGACACTGCAGTTTGGATTAACATGCAGGGGTTCCTCAAGCCCACCTGCCTCGGTTGCCCCGTCTTTAAAGTGGGAGCGATTCCTGCTCTTCCATCTCCATCACCGGGCTGCGGGGATGAACAGCGCAACTGCCACAAGCCTCTTACTCGGCTCAAGTGTGCAGCTGAGAGCGCGTCAGTTTGCCTGCTCAGGCGGGTTTCTCCCTCGCCGGCCTGAGCCGTTTCGCACTCGGCAAGCCTTGCGGCACCTGCTCCTGGAAGTGCGGGTGCTGCCTTGGGCATCTCTCAGCAGCGAGGCTGCTAGACCGCGTCTCACTCTCGGACTTACGACAGGTCCCGAGGGGACCGCAGTAACCATGCCCTGAGGCCGTGCACCTGCCTGGCTGTGCGCTCGGTTTTGCAGGCAGAGCATAAATGATCCGGGGTAGACAGCAGAGACGTGCGGTCGGAGCTGCAGCTGATGCTAATTACCGAGCTAATCCAGCTCCCTGCCTGGGTGCTTCTCTCGGGTCTGGACCGCGGCTGACCGGCTTTGACTTCCCACAGACACCTGCCATGCAGGGAGATGGGGACCAGGGCACACAGGGGCCGCCTCCTGTCCAGCTCACACGACCCAACATGCACATGCTCACACACATGCACACACTCCCCTGCACTCATGCTTACATTTCTGCACAAACATGTATGCACACTCAACACACACACGTGTGCACCCGTGTACTCACACCTGCACATATGCATTCACACTTGTGTGCACACTCATGCAGACGCATGCATGCTGGTCACTCACACGTGTATGCACAATCACACATTCACACACTCACACGTGTGCTCATATCCACGCAGGTGCAAGCATGTTCATGCATGTACATGTGTGTGCAACTAATGTGTGCAGTTTTGCCCACGCAAGTACACACATGTGCTCACACTCACACGTGCACATGTGTGCACACTCATGCATGTGTGCATGCATGTACTCACCTCTGTGCCTGCTCTTGCAAACCCGGTCATTCACACACATACACACATGTGCACACGCACATTTGCAGACACACGTGTGCACACCGCCCTAATGCATGCAGTCACACACGTATACACTCACACATTTACTTACACGTACACACTTGTGTGCACAGTCCCACGTGCGCACACGTGTGCACGTGCATGCAAACACACACACACGTGCATGCACACGCCAGCCACACCAAGCTCCTTGCTTTGTAAACAGACCATATTTAGAAATGTCCCCCTTCCCGCCTGCCATCGTGGCGTGTGGCTCAGCTTACAAGCTCCGCCATCGTACGGGGAGAGCTGGTGTGGGGCTCTGGGCTCCGCAGACCCCAGACGCTCTTGTGATGGCACACACCACTCACGATAGTGACTGAGGACATGTCTGTCCCCTGTCATCAGGGAGCCCTGCAAACACCTTTGCTTCAAAAAGATCTCACTCAGCATTAGCGATTCTGCTAATATATCTTTCTTCTCAATGCCTAGAACATGGCAGGTCTTGTAAAAATGAATATATGCCTTCATTTCTCAAAACTTTTAAGATCCCTTGAATTTTCAGCCAGAATCTCCTCTTAGGAAGAGATTCCTTTGATTTCGTTCCCACTGTGCAAAGCAGTAATTCCTTTCCTTTGTCTTGAATTTGCCTTTTTTCTTATCCATGTAAGGGTCTCCACTCCCAGGATTTCTGAAATTGTTATGTGTTTAGCTCACCCGGGCCATATATGATTTTATCATCCCCCTCAGCCTTCCCCTTCTGAAAACAGAGATAACGTCATTTTTTCTTAGGAAAGTTTCATGTGACGAGCGCTGTAGCTCTGTGAGATCCTTCACATTCAGTATCCATCTCATCACACACCTGACCATCTTCCCGGTTGAGGTGAAGGACAGAGCGTCGATATTTGCTGTGGACAAGCTTATCTGAGTCTGGTTTCCTGTGGAGGTTTACTTCAATCAAGTGAAGTGTCTCATGTCCCCTCATTTTTGAGATTAGGAAGAAAAGACTCAACAAAATTCAAGAGACTCACAGAGAATTGCGTGACCAGCTCGTAGCAGAATCTGGCTGCAAAGCTACAGCCTCCTCCTGCGCTCAGAATGGTAGAGAATTCTAGCGCAGGGAACGTGGAGACTGGATGAAGGGAGACAACGTGCTGTTGTCTGGTTATGTGTCTTAGTCACTTATGCAGTGTGTGTACATGACTGTGAATACATGTGTGTTTCATGTGTGCCCACACATCCTGTGATTTTGCTGTTCACGCCACCTGCTCGTGTGCATGGGACCAAAAACATCTTCCGTGGTGTGGCCCTGATGACCGTCACCTTCGTACTGTGTAGTGTTCCGTGTCATGAGCAAATCATAATATACCCTCTGCTACCGCTCGCCTACTTCACCCCCCGTCATGTTTCACCTGATAAGTAACACTAAGATGAACACCTCACTCACTTGTTAGAATTTAAGGTGATTTCCTTAGACTAGAATCCTGGAAGCAGAAAAAATAAGACAAATATTCTGAACATTTCAATGATAAAGTCCAGTGCTCTTTCCATTACAAAAATCTTTCTAAAACTATATGTATGCATGGATCTCCCCCAAATTATGTATCCATCAAATTTGACACCATCTACCAACATTGTAAAGCATAAAATCACCTACACTATGACTGTGATCACAAAAACATGCACAGACATGTATCTGTAGCAGCATCATTAATCATGGCAGAAAACTAGAAGTAACCAGATTATCCCTCCCTTGAAGACTGGTTAACTAAATCAGGTTATGTTCCTAAAATGGAATAGCAAGCAGCTAAAACACAAGGCAGCTCTGTTTGCTCTGACATGGGACGACATCTTAAATACGTGAATTGTTACTGTAATCTTTCCATGTAAAATAATAAGAGTAACAATCTCCATGTCCAGGAAGGTGAAGTTTATCAAAGCCATGACCCCCCATAGAGACAGCAGCAAGGTTAGATCTGGATTCAAGGATGTCCCTCGTCCTGTGGCCACCCCGTGTCCTCGCCCAGCCGTCAAACCACGCACACAGAGGAGGTGGTGTGACCTCTGCGTGCGTGCAGGATTCTGCCAGCAAGGAACGGGGTGTGCCCAGCCGTGCTCCTCCACCCGGTAACTCGCCAGGAGCCCCGGGTCTTCACGCAGCTGTCTTTATTCTGGCCACAGCGGATCACTACAGAGTATGGTGGGGCTGTCAGACAGATGCGGGTGTGAATCCTCTTTCTGCGCCCAGTGAGCTGTGCACCCCTGGGCAAGTTACTCACCTTCTCTGATTCCTCAGCTGTTCAGTGTGGCAGGAAATCAGAGCAGGGGTACCGTGGACACTATGTGCAATAGCGCTTATTATGCTCTTGGCACAGTGCCTGGCACGTGGTAAGAGTAAAATAAACATCAGATATGGGCAGCATCGTTTCTCTTTGCCACAAGCTGAGTGAGCCCTCGGTGCCATGAGCTCGGCCACGGGGCGGCCGCAAGTTACAGTCACAGACCTTCCTAAGTCGCAAAAGAGAGCGTCGTGATGATTGGTTTAGGGATTTGTACCTCACCCTCATGACAATCATTAATATTTTTAAGAGAAATGTGGTTTACAACTTAGTTGTGACATTTCGGATTGGGGTCAAAGTCCCGCTGATACAGTAGGTAATATTTTCTGGGGAAAAAGGAAAGGGACACTGGAGTAGCCAGGATAATATTTACGGATAAACTAAACTTCGGTTGCACAGACTTTTTGTGCTGAGAGTCTGAGGGCTTTTTAGAACATGGACTGTACCAGCATCCCCTCATGGGTTAGCTCTGCCCCCTAACGGTCCTAAAGTGCTTGGTGGGTTTGGGAGGCATTTTGGCAAATAGAACCACGAGAAGGATTCGTGTAAAATGCACAGTTTCTGTTCTGTTCTGACCTGGCCTCGCTGGGCACAGTCCCATTAGCAGATGCAAGACACCGGTGTGTAGGGGCAGATGGACACATGGCCGCAGTCTTCCCGATACACGCTGAAATTCCTTCCTGTGTGTTTCTGTATGTGGATGCAACCATCAGTGTAATTCTATTAACTGGCTTATTTGTGGTTGTTAGCTCTATCTGGTTCATGCTGTACTTACTTTCTTCACCGTAGGGTGTGATAAGAGCCTTTAAGTCCTACAATCATGCAATCCAACAAAGCCTATTTTTTGCCTTAGCTGAACTAAGCAATTTTATTTGCAATCATTTGAGAGATCAGAGTGCAATGCTGAGTTCAAGTAGTTATGGGAATTTGATGAAACACAGTAGCAGTCTAATTACACCAATATGAATGCATTTCCCTTTTTTGTGATTTTACTGGGTCAAGTGCATCTCTGTATTAATTAAATGTGTAATTAGTTATAGCAAATGAACACACACACACACACACACACAATAGTCCCCTGCCCAGGTCGCTTGTCTCAGTTCTAAAATAAGATGTTCTGTGTTGTATTAGGTGGAAACAGCCACAGACTCTGACACAGAGAGCCGAGGCCTGCGAGAATACCACTCTGTTGGCATCCAAGTGGAAGATGAGAAGCGGTAACTCAGCCCCTTCACAATATACGATGTTCCCAAGCAAGAGCGATCTGTTAGAAACCTGATTGCAAACATCTAGATCATGCTGACCATCAATAATTCATGCCATATGTGGTAACAGGGTCATATATTTATACTTTGCAATTTATATCGTTCAAGTATGAATTAACATCTGCCTGCATCTTGTTTTTTGCGAGAGGCAGGGGAATAATTCTTCGTAAAGTAATTTACCAGCTATGAAAGCGGAGGGGCTGACAGGCCTGAGAGCCAAGGTTCTTCATCCAAAGGAAGAATAGATAGGCTTGAGGGTGAATCAGGTGCATGTCTCCCTACCTAATAATGTTAAAGGTAAAAGAAAGACAGAAAGAGAGAGAGAAGGAAGGAAGTTTAAGACCTTAGCTATACCATGATTTCCAACCATAAAATAAAGAGATGTCTATGATGGTAATGTTATTTTTGTAGCAAGAACAGCATGATTATTTTATTTCATATTTTAAAAATATATCTTGTACATTTCATAAAAAACTAATTCAATGAGAGAATTGTCACATCTGCAACTTCAATTAGCATCTAGTCCCGGGTGACATTGCTCATCGTGGAGGGTTTTAGGACCTAGCCAATAAAGATTTTGATTGCAAAGAAATTCAGACCACAAGCTGCTGGCTTCCCGGGTTCCCGGCAGAGTGCTGAGACCGCGGACAGCTTCTGCACGGGACTGGGCTTGCTGCCTTCCATCCCCATCATGGGTTTGTTCTTTGCTCCTTTGCCTCCAGCAAAGACACTAAGTGGAAAACTCATCAACCAGCTGCGGGCACAGCTGTTGCCATAGGAGGGTTCAGTTGGTGAGAAGCCAAAATGTAGAGTTAGGGTTCAGTTTGGAAGAACCCCCCCCTTCCCCGCACACACACAGGGTTCTCACCCAGCAATATCTGGACTCCAATTATAAGCCCTTTCCTGCCCATCCTTTCAGTAATTGGCTGTGCGGGCCTGGGCGGCCTTCCAATGTGTACGATGAACATGTTTTTAAAACACCTGCTCAAGTCGGAATTTGGATTCCTTATTTTGCGTACAAGACTTAATGGGGATGATATTAAGTTATTCAGATAGGAGAAGAGACGCACGCCCTGAAATGTGTCCCCCAAACTCAGTGGGGTACAAAAGTTATTTACCTCAAAGGAGCTACACAGCGTTCCTGTTGCATAGATGCAACATAAGGAGGTTTTGTAAACTTGTGGCGGATTTGTCAAGGGAAGTAAATGAGCCAAGGCAGTGGACTCATGGAATGCGTTACCCCCGCTGCACCCCGCAATACGCTTCCGTCTTAAGCGGGCGTTATTTAGGCATTGAGACTTAGGTAGATGTTAGAGGTTAATTATTTGCAAAACCCAACGTTCTTTCATAGCTGAAACACCAAAATAGTAGTAACGGGAGGAAAAGACTCATCTTCCCCTTGACTTGTCGGCTCGCCGCGGTGCAGGCGTGTCGTTGATGAGCGAGGCGTCGGCTTGCCGCACAGTCAGCTCAGAAAGTCTCCCCTCTCTCTTCCTTCCCCCTCCGCAGACACGGGCGTTTCAAGCGTTCCAACAGCGTGACCGCCGCCGTCCAGGCGGACTTGGAGCTGGAGGGCTTCCCGGGACACGTCACCATGGAGGACAAGGGCCTGCAGTTTGGGCCCTCCTTCCAGCGGCATTCGGAGCCCAGCACGCCCACCCAGTATGGGGCCGTAAGAACTGTTCGGACCCAGGGGCTCTTCAGTTACAGAGAAGACTATAGGACCCCCGTGGACACTGGCAGCCTGCCGCCGCCCGACCCCTGGCTGGAGCCGTCCATCGAGACAGCGGAGACGGGGAGGGTGTCTCCGTGCCGGAGGGACGGCTCGTGGTTTGCGAAGCTGCTGCACGCGGAGACAAAGAGGATGGAAGGCTGGTGCAAGGACATGGAGAGAGACGCGGAGGAGAATGATCTCTCAGAGGAAAGTAAGAGTGCAGCCTCCCCTCGGCTTCTTAGCACTGCAGTTGGTCAGTAGGGCCAACAGGCAAATGGCATCATTAATGGGGGCACTTCCTTTGATACTTGGGTAAATGAAAGCAAACGTGCTTCCCACCACATCCCGCTCAGCTCCCAGAAAACAGATAAGGACACGGACAGAAAAACCACCGCTACCGTGTTCAAGGGGATCCGTTTGGGTTTTGTTAGCTCGTGAGCCCAATGGCACTGACCCTGGTGCTGGTCTCATTCCATGTCCTCTTCTTCCGAATTCTCACAGTGACTTGATGTGGAGGGTGTCCACTGTTTTCTAGAATCGTTACTGCCCCATGTTTATAAGGGATGGAGTTGCTTTATTTTTTTTTTAAGATTTATTTCTTTATTTGAGAGAGGGGGAGGGGCAGAGGGAGAATCTCAAGCAGACTCCACACTGAGTATGGAGCCTGACTTGGTGCTCCATCTCAGGACCCTGAGGTCACGACCTGAGCCGAAACCAAAGGTCGGACACTTAACTGACTGCACCACCCAGGTGCCCCTTGAGTTGGCTTTATGCCAAAGAGAAGTTTGAGCTGAGTAGAGATTAAACTGGCCAGCCCTGTGACGGTGCACGCCCAGCTCTCCCATCACCACGCTGAGCGGGAATCCATGTGACTTCCTGACCCAGTGCTCGCAAAGCAGACCTGCTCCAGCCTCTTTCTGCCCTGATGGGTCTCTGCCTCTCTGTGTAGAAAGGGACAGCATCCCTCATTCTCCACCTGTCTCCCACTGACCTGAAGAATCCTCTCTTGAGGATGATCAGAAGCAGCATCCTTTGTGAATCGCTGCACCTGATTTCTAAACAGATACCACCTTAGTTGATAGACCAAGAATCCGAGAATAATTGCCACATACTTAGAACTAACATTGTCTTGACCAAAATACGGTTTCACAGAGGCATTTCTGAATGTCTTGACAAATCATGCTCTCTTGAAAGTACTTTTTCTTTTTCCGTGAATTCCTTTGTCCATTTGCTAGCTCACTTGGAATTCTCAAGTTCAAACGGATAGCTGACGTCCTTGGGGATTGTGCCCTGCCACAACACGTCTAGATAGCTGCTGTGATAGAATCTGTCAGTCATCATACAAATGGAAATACAAGGATGAAATTCTATGGACTTACGTAACGGACAGAGTACAATGGCCCTGGGATCTGTAAAGCCAAGAAACTAATTGGCGTGTTGATCTCTAGCTGTTAGAACTTATGGTGTTAAGCTATGAAGGAAGAGAGAGGTTGCCTTTAAATTACTAATTCTCTTCCCTCACATTTCTCCCTTAATCACCCAATTCCACGTGTTCACCTGGGTGGTGGGAGACCCTGAGTGTTTTGGAGGAAGCGTTGCCGTAGCGGAGCATTTGAACCTGCTCCCCAGCTCGCCGACAGGTGTCTCAAACTGCTTGCATGCATTTGTCCAAGTCTATTACCTTTTTAGGGTACATTGAGTGGAGCAATTACTCACAGTTCTTATATTTAAAAATCGCTCATTTCCTGCAGCATTTTCTCACTGGTCGGTATGTGTTTCGGCTTGGCAAAATCGTTATTTAATTGTCACAGCGATTTATAATCTTTATCACAAAGACACAACTTGGAAAAACTAAATTGCCTAAGTTGATGCGAAATCAGGGTCCGGCTGTGGGCTCCCACTGTGTGCATGGCGGCGCATATTCTTCCGGGGGCCTGGGGCGTGCAGACCCACGGGGCAGTCAGCCAGGACGCGCCCGCACTGAAGACATACTTGTCAGGTCTAGGTCCATAATGTGTCTATCAATTTGATCCTGTCATCATTTGAATTTACACCATTCAGGACACATCCAAGAAGTTCTGGTCTCCCTCTGTGGGCAGAACAACAGGGGACACTAGCCACTACCGTGTTTGTAAGACAACCTAGAGCATTCGTTACCTTATCATAATTTCCCATATGTAGCGTGTCCTTTTTATTTTATTTTATTTTTCTCTTATTGTTAAGTTAGTCACTATACATTACATCATTAGTTTTACATGCAGTGTTCCATGATTCATTGTTTGCGTATAACACCCAGTGCTCCATGCAGAACGTGCCCTCTTTAATACCCATCGATGACCAGGCTAACCCATCCTCCCACCCCCCTCCCCTCTAGAACCCTCAGTTTGTTTCTCAGAGTCCATAGTCTCTCATGGTTCATCTCCCCCTCCGATTTCCCCCCCTTCATTTTTACCTTCCTTCTCCTAATGTCCTCCATGCTATTCCTTATGTTCCACAAATAAGTGAAACCATATGATAATTGACTTCCTCTGCTTGACTTATTTCACCTAGCATAATCTCCTCCAGTCCCATCCATGTGGATGTAAAAGTGGGGTATTCATCCTTTCTGATGGCTGAGTAATCTTCCATTGTATATATGGACCACATCTTCTTTATCCATTTATCTGCTGAAGGGCATCTCGGCTCTTTCCACAGTTTGGCTATTGCGGACACTGCTGCTATGAACATTGGGGTGCATATGACCCTTCTTTTCACTACATCTGTGTCTTTGGGGTAAATACCCAGGAGTTGCAATTGCTGGGTCATAGGGTAGCTCTATTTTTAAATTTTTGAGGAACCTCCACAGTGTTTTCCAAAGTGGCTGGCTAGTGAAACAAAAGCAAAAATGAACTTTTGGGACTTCATCAAGATAAAAATCTTCTGCACAGCAAAGGAAACAGTCAACAAAACAAAGAGGCAACCCACAGAATGGGAGAAGATATTTGCAAATGACACTACAGACAAAGGGCTGGTATCCACGATCTATAGAGAACTTCTCAAACTCAACACCCAAAAAACAAATAAGTCAAATAATGGGCAGAAGACATGAACAGACACTTCTCCGAAGAAGACATACAAATGGCCAACAGACACATGGAAAAATGTTCATCATCATTCACCATCAGGGAAATCCAAATCAAAACCACACTGAGATACCACCTTACACCAGTTAGAATGGCAGAAATGGACAGGGAAAGAAACAACAAATGTTGGAGAGGTTGTGGAGAAAGGGGAACCTCTTACCCTGTTGGCGGGAATGCACGTTGTCGCATGTCCTTTTAACGTAGTCTTTATTTTCTAAGAATTACAGTTTAAAAGGGGATATAGTTAAAAGAAGAGATCTCTGCACCGGCACATTCTGAGCACGAATCCTGTGCCAAATATTATGGGAGGTTCTTTGCACACCTCGTTCAGAGCTCACCGTGATGTGGTGCCTAGATAGCATCATCACCATCCTAAAAATAGAGAGACCTAGGCTTAAGGAGGTTAACGTCTCGCCCCAGATCCCACAGAGTATGGCGATGGAGTCGCGAGGCGAAGTCAGGGCCGTCTCCTGTCGAAAGCTATGCTTTACCACTGTGCTGCCCGAAGCTATTGAATCACAATATCCCTTACTGGAAACCTCTCTCCATGCATCGCTTCCTTCCTGTCTGTGTTCTTGTGGATTACCTTCTTCCACTATTTTAAAAAAAGTGGAGTCCCAGTCCGTGGCCATTTGCTTCATTCTGATCCCCCGTAGCTGGGACACCCATTTAGGTTCCAGAGGGAATCCCTGAGCTGATAAAATGTAAACTTAGCTCATCATTACTTAGCCACTAGAAATTAAGGAAGGAAAAGGGAGCAAATTCCTTCTCAAACTAAACACAAAAGATCTAACAGTTAGAAGGCTTAGACACTGAAGTGTCATCATGATAAGTAATGACTGTCTTGTTGTTGGGGGCATCAGAGAGAGTTCTGGGAATAGTGCCATAAAGGTACTCTACACGGAATTCAATTCAGTGGCCAGCAATGACCCAGATCAGCCATAAGATTCCATCCTCGTGGGAAATACAGTATTTAGATTTCAGTTGCCTTAATATGAGGCATGTGGAAACCACATTCTCCAGCAAGCTATAGCAGAAAATGAATTTCTGCTGCCCCTCAACTGCATTTCCCTAAACGCCTTTTTTGAACCTTTGGGATTTTCTTCTTGGATTCTCTCGTTAATATAAACATTCAACAGATATTTACTGAATATGTGCCATGAGCCAGCCGCCACCCACAGACTGTAGGCTGAGAGCGAGGGACCAGCCGTGAAGACATGGACTGCAGTGACCAGGAGCAGTGAAACCAGGACAGGACTATTTATACCGAGTGGAGAACATCACGTGTGGTGGGAGACAGGCAGATAGGAGCTTTGGAACCTCACAGGTGTGAGTCATTTTCAGCGGGGAAAATTCCAAGAAGGCTTCGTGGAGAAGGTGGCATGGTGCCCAGGCCTCAATGGGGAGTTGGATTCTGCTGTGCCGTAGGGGGAGCAGAGAGGGAAGGGTGGAGGAAAGCAGCCCCACGGACAGGAGCCCCTGTCTCCCGGCTCCTTAAAAAGAACTTCACTTCGACGTGGACTGTGCACCTGCTTGTCTTTGCTCCATCATGCCCTTGGGCACATGCGTTTCTCGCAGGACAGGACAGCTGCTGTGTCTTCCCAAAGCTCTGCCCCTCTGCTGTCACGGGAGACCTTCGGCTCCTTGAATGCACTGATGGTATTTGGTGCATTTATTATTCCCCAGAAGTGTCTGCCACGGTGCTCTGCTGTGGAGACATAGAAGGGAACAGGAGGAAAGAGATGGACAGTCGTCATACACAGGGACGGTCACGCTCCTGCTCACACCCTCGTGAAAGCACGGCATCTAAAATCCCCCCAGGCCTCCGGTCGCCCTCACGTGGGGGCTGGGAGTATCCTGTGCCCTCCCCGTGCTGGAGATATCAGCTAGTGATTTTGTTTTTTGTGCACTTTTCCCAGTCCTATTTAATGACTAAATACGATGGCATTGCTGGAAGACTTGGATGCAGAGAACAGAGAATAGATCCACTTGATGCTTTTTGTGATTTTCTTAATTTCTTTCCCGAAGTTGCCCAGATGTCTGATATTTCTGTGGACAAAGATGACACATTTTTATGTGTCTCTTCCTCATGCTTTGCACCTAAAACTAGCACCTATTAATCAACTTTAGACATTTCCCTAAGAAGTTTTAAAAAGTAAGATAACCACTCATTTTGAGAACAGATAGAGGGTTATTGGTGATGGCACCTTTAAGAAGCAAGATTAAGTTAAATGGCTTGCTAAACCAGAACTCTGAGCTCCGAATATTGAAATTTCCATCACATGAACTAATTTCTTCCCAAACTAAAATTTTATAATCACAGCTCACTGAACTGATTGAATGAAGTGAGATCCGTTCAGCCCTCTATGGTTAATAAAAACTATAATGAGCCCAAATAAATACTGGTTTAAGTTAAGTCTCGTTCATGCAGGCTTCCTATTGTTAAGTCATTAAAGATCCATTCTGGAGGGGTTGTAAACCATTACTCTACTCGTATTTGGGGATTTTTGTATTCATTATGTTAAACCCAAAGGGTAAATGGCATAAAGTGGAACGAAACAAATAGGGTGTTTTTCTGAAATAAAAGCAATTGTCCCAAAGCTACACAGTTTTCCTTCTGTAATGGCACAGAGAGAGAAAGCACGTGGGGGACTCAACGGAGGGGTGTTTGGACAGGTGTTGGCAGGTTCTCGTGCCCAAAACAGCTAATAACCCGACACCAGCTGGCCAGATGTGTGGAACCACAGACCCCCGGGCTGGGGGACAGGGGCTTCGGCCATTCCCTCGTCTGAGGGTCTCCCTTTACCGGCAGAGGGAGCCTTCAACGGGCTTGCTCCCAGGTCCTCGCGAAGCCCGGGCAGGTGCCTACAGGGATGTCTCTCACGAGCCAGTCACCAAATGGCCACGTGACACCGGAGTGGACAAAGACATGTGCGCTCAATAAACCTGAGAATGGTAACGCTTGAGACCTGAGGGGGGATGTCGGAGCAAGCAGCGATTTTCCTGCAGCTGTTCGCGGAAACCAATCACGGAGGAGCCCGAGAGACCGGAGAGGAGATAAATATTCCCGTGATCCTTTCAAACTCTCTGCAAATTCTACAAAAATCCACTTCAGATTCTGAAAGGATAGTGTAAATGTTGTCCTGGCATTTCATAGCAAATCCAGAAAGAATGGGAAATTGGAGAAGACGCATGAAAAATAAAAAGGAGCAAGAGAGTTAATCAAATTTCCTTACACGTCAGAGGCAAGCGTTGTATCAGGTTCTTTGTCAATTTGCATTCTGGGAAGCATTAGCACTTATCTGCAGCTCTTGAAACAAAGTGTCGAAACTATGACAACATTAGGGAAGTACAGTGGAAAAGAATAAATTGAAATTTTCACCTCCAATTCTTGGCAATTATGGGAAGCTATTTGCATTAAAGGTACCAGATAGAGTGGTCCCCGCTCGCCCAACTGCAGACCCTCCTGCCATTAGCAATCAGGTCGCGAGCTTCTCCTCGACATTCACTGTCTCTCCCGAGCAATAATCAATTTATACCCTTAATAATAACTCTTCATCACATTAAATCAACACCAAGATATTGCCCATCTAGCCATGATGTGTTAAAGATTATAAATTGAAGTGCTTTATATTAATACTTCTGTTGAATTACGTTTTAAGAAGAATATGAAAATTAGGAATTAAAACTTCAAATTGTATAAAACCAAATGACTTCTAATTACCATTTGAGGAAACACAGTCAGTACAAAGAAGCACATTTAGTCGTCGCTTCTATATATTCCTGCAGTGACAGCCTGATTGAAACAAGTCTCTCTAAATCTTTTCATCAGTCTTGCAGGTTACAGGGGTTTATAGGTGGAAACTCAACATTTCAAAACAAAGATAATTCTTCCACTCCATAGCAGTGAGACTAGAGCTAGAGAAACGTGTTCAATTTGGGGGATCAAAATGTGAATGAAAGGTAAAGCACTTTCACCACTCCTAGGAGACACTCTGGCTCTGTCCCGCCACCTTCCTCCCTACACCTGCCCACCCCCCGTCTCAGCACCTGCCCACCCCCGTCCCTGCACCTGCCCACCCCTCTGTCCCTGCACCTGCTCACACCCCGTCCCTGCACCTGCCCACCCCCTGTCCCTGTCCCTGCCCACCCCCCTGTCCCTGCACCTGCCCACCCCTCTCTCCCTGCACCTACCCACCCCCATATCCTCAGGGCACACTCAGTTCTGAACCCCAGCACCCTCCCCATCCCCCTGCACCAGCTTCCTCCCGGGGTCCTACCACCACTCCCTCCCACTGCTGCCTGGCAAATTGGATCAAGGAGGTGGGTCTGTGGGGGAGGAAAGCCCCTCTTGAAACAGATTTGCTGAACACACCTGGGCCCAGGGATCAAGAGGCATGAAGATATTTTTTAAGTCTGAGAGGATGCCACAGTGTTATCCAATTTATTCACTTTTATTAAGTCACATGTGTCAAACTCCTTGTTAATATTCTAGAAGCAGTGCAGAATTAGATACATGAAGGAATTCTCCACTCCTTCGGAATGATAAGGACCCAGTGGTTGCACAGGATGATGGCAGGTGACAGGCTGGCTACAGCTTATCTCCAAGGGGCTCAGAAAAATAAACATGCGCACGTGGCAAACTGTTAATTGCTGATTCTAAGTGATGCAGACACTTTTCTTTCAGATCCTATGTGTGAAATTGTCAGCAATAAAACTCCAGGGAACGGCAAGCTGAGTTCCTTAAAGACAGATGAGAAAATAAGACAAATTAAATTAAGTGTTTAAGTCCACTGTCTTACCCCGGAGAAAATCATTTGAAGAACAGGTTGTGCACGATGCCAGGTCCTCGCCTTGTAGGGAATGGACCTTGTGCCCTACCTACTGCTGCCTTGTGGGGACCGCTGGTAACTCCAGACAAGACCTGGGCGATGCGGGCTTGTCCTTCGTGCTGCCTTGAGCTCCGGTCCGCTCTCTTCTCTGGACAAGCCCGGGGTCCAGAAATGTCCTGACGTGGATGAGTCGGCAGCAACACACATGGGAGGGTCATGGTTCTTTCCTCCCCTTCGAGGACAGACACAGGTCCAGGTGAAACTCCCCCTTCCTTAACTGTCTTCCACCTGCCATTGGCAAATACAGGCTCCTGTAACTCTCCTGGCGGGCAAGCCCGAGGTCACGCGCTCAGCTACTCTCAGCTGAGAGCCTGGCTCCGTACCTGTGCTCTGGAAGGTCTGCAAGAGAGCCAGAGAGAAGCCAGAAGTGAGCAGGTGGGAATAACCTGCCCCACCCCAAGAGCTCGACCTTCTGAAACTCTGTGAATAACTTCTGTTTGTCCCTCAGGCCAATGAAACGTGGGGGTGAATGGGCTCAGGGTCTAGAGGCAGGAAACATGTCCCCCCCCCCCGATTCCCAAGTGCTTTTGAGAGTCACGTGAGTTGGGATCTACCAAAGCTATCATTTCCTAAATAATTCTGAGGCTAACGCCCAGCAAGGACCAGGTGTGAGGACGGGAATGGAGGCGGCAGGCGTGGAGGCGCCTGGGATTGCCGGATCGGGGCAGAGACCCTGCATTTGACACACAAGGCTCTCGTTTGCCGATTCTCCATCCCGAAGTGGTCATCCCCACGCTTCTTGAATGTGTTAAGCCCTTTCCATGGACAAAACTGTATTACTTACTTTTTTAAAAAGTGCTGTTTGATTAAAGTCATACGACTTAGACATCATTTGGAGACTTCCTGCCACATCACAGCGGGCTCACGGGAGCGGGAGGGAGGACAGGGTCACTACGAACATCCGTGGGGAATTGGTTGGCGAGTCGAACGTGATGGGAGCCCACGGCGGTGACGGTGACTCGGCCGCCCGCAGAGGCCCACGGCCGGTGGCAGGAGCTGTGGACAGAGCCCAGGGCTGGGGATGAGGGGTCACAAGCGCACCTCAGCCTCTCCCTGCACAGCCCCTCCCTCCAGTGTAAGATGCCCTCAGAGCCCCCAAAGATTACTCCCTAAAGTCAAATGGGGTAACCGATACCAATGAGATTTCCTAGAAATTAGGAATTAACATCTTCATCTTCGTGGAGTCCATAAAGAGTAAGAAGGACTTAAGTCTTCTTTATTCCTACTTGCTGCCTCATCCTTTCACTCACCTGAGCAGCATTGCTGAAAGAATCGTGGTGCCACCAACAGGAAAAGCCTCCTGCAGAACAGACCACCCTTCCAGACTACACCCGTCCCAACCCTGACCAGTAATATCCTAACGGCCGGTATTACTCACACATCTTTGCATTTCCCTCAGAAATCGGACATGGGTCAGCCTGGAAAAAACTCCAGTCCGTGGCCGCGCCCTGCACCGTACATTCAGAGCTGTAATCTTCAGGAAGGGAGAAGAGTAACGCATGCTCTTTGGACTTGACTCCCTTTGTGTCACGCTCTTGCATTTGGTTTCTCGTGGACCCAGTTTTAAACGTGTTTTGTTTTGTTTTGTTCACAGTCCTCGGTAAAATCAGGAGTGCGGTGGGGAGCGCGCAGCTTCTGATGTCCCAGAAATTCCAGCAGTTTTACTGGCTATGCCAACAGAACATGGTGAGCAAAGCCCCGGGCGTCCTGGGCCCCTGAAGCAAGGCGACGGCCCGCTCTCTCCGCTCGGGTCTGACAAAGTACCTGGCACTCTGCAGAGCAGGCAGCGAACGTGAGGCCCGTCCCAGGTTGGGTTCGGGATGCTGAAGAGGCCGCTGCGAGGCGGTACTGGGGGGCAAGGAGTGGGTGGCGCGGGGGGCAGCCCCCCGGAGCCCTGGGGCACCTTCGGGCTGCAGGGTCCACCTGCCCGACAACCTTAGGAGGGAGGTGGGGCAGGAACAGCTGTGATGTCACAGACGAAGGCCCCGACGAGAGGGGTCAAGAGATTCAGAAGAGACGGTAGAACAATTGGGGCTTTCTATTTCATAGTCAGGAGTGAAATGAATATACCAGCAATAGGGCAACACACTTGGCGTTAAACTTGGCTCTGATCGTCCTGAACATCAAAGAGAAAGAAAAACCATGTGTATGTTGGTATTTACTTATGTGCAGGTACTTACTACATCTATGTACAAATAATACACACACTTTTCTTCATCTAACTAAAGAACGTATCCACGCAACGTTATTTGTGGAAATAACTAAGGAGTATTCACATTACAGACTGTTTTATAAATCCATACATTGATTTCTTTCAGAGCAAACTTTTCATTAAAATGCAAGTAGGTCTGTGCATCGTGGGAGCGATGGCGCTCGGCGATTTGACTTTGTTTTGTTGTTTTAATTTGCAAGGAGACATGTGAACTTACAGAATGTCCTTACACATCAAAGGAAGCAAAGCACATCAGAGCTGCCAATTCATCCCTCTTAATTAGGATTGTTAAAAAGTACGTTTTCTCTAGCATTTTCTGGTTAACCCCGTTGAAGCTCATCCCAAAACGCGTAACGTGACCCCCTTATCTCCTGTGACATGAAGTTATGACCCACACTTAGAAAGGGAGAGCAGGAAGCTTGAGCATTCCTTGGAAGGAACGCACAGCCGTGGAGTGCTCCGTTGTGCTGTTTGGGGAGCATATTCCCACCTCCTTCACGTCTGTCTGATTACTGTCCGTGAAGGAACGGATTTAGGCCACTTTACAGCTCTGTAGTCGGGTCAGCCTAGGTAGACACTGTCTTTAGGAACGCATTACCTAAAGCAATCGACATGCAGTAAAAACATGCAGAGACGTTATTCAAGCTTATAAAATGTCCATGTCCTCTGGGCCAGAAGCAGCTAATGTTAGATTTTTAAATTACCCATCCTCATATTTTTGATGCTTCGTACACATGTCACATTGCATTTTATCCTAACCTTAAAAAAATCCTTTTTTGAGTTTTGAAATACATAGTGTGGCTGCTTCCTCTTCTTTCGGCTTCTATCTAGGATTCAAGGGGGAAAACAAACAAACCCCCAAAACAACCCTGCAGCATTGGTTGCAGGAGGAGGTGGGAGCCTGAGGCGGCCGTGTCAGAAGCCCAAAGCCACACTGCTAGCTGCTGGAAGATTTGGGTGGCTAAGTAGTTTTAAATCAAAGGAATGACCCCAGAAAATAAGCCAGAGCCCCCCCCCCCGACCCGATGTTCAGGATGGACTGAACAAAGCAGATATATTAAGGGAAGGACAAACGGGCGATTCACCGCGTAACGAGAATGCAGAGCAGAGTAGGAGGATCTGCCCTTGGGAAACATGGGCTCCCTGGACGCTTACGGAACCTGGACTGGATCGCCCGACGGGAGAACCTAGCGGCACCCGGAGATCTTGGAGTTTCAGAGGTTTATTTAACGCCAGCGGGCTCCGAGGAGAGTGGTCTCCAAAGCTCTGAGCCCCGAGCACAAAGGGGGCAATGTATACACTTCTACTTCCGCATACTGGGCACTCTTGGCGCCTGCGCGAAGCGGGGCAGGGAGAAGAACCCGGATTGGTGCGCGGGAAACAGAGAAGGGAGAAGAACCCGGAAGAGCCCCGGGGCTCGGACTGGGACTCTCTCGCTGGCTCGGTGGGCCATCTCAGGACACAGATTTTCCTTATCATTCCCCCCTTTGATGCCCCTTTAGACACCTAGTTTAGAGGGCATCATCTTCATCTTCTAAGGGGCGATAGTAAGGAGTAACTGGAGTCTGGTTTTAGCAACTTGAGTAGTGATAAACTTAGTAAGGGCATTAAGAATACAAGGACCAAATGCCACTATGAGGAGAAGCAATATGAGGGGGCCGACGAGGGGGGCGAACCAAGGGACCCATTGTGAGAGGGTATCCCACCAAGTTGTCCGCTGGAGTGATTCCCACCACTGATGTACTCGTTCCTGTAGTTGGGTCAGAGTTTCTTGGACCACCCCCGACTCATTAGCATAGAAACAACATTCCTCCTGTAAGAAGAGGCAGAGCCCCCCCGCGCGGCCGTGAGCAAGTCGAGCCCACGCCTGTTTTGGAGGACCACTGAGGCCAGTGAATCGAGCTGGCGCTGCAGGGCCAGGGCCGACTGAGTGAGGGTGGAAAAGT
The DNA here is from genome assembly GCF_011800145.1 of Mirounga leonina. NCBI lineage: Eukaryota > Metazoa > Chordata > Mammalia > Carnivora > Phocidae > Mirounga > Mirounga leonina. Next base: position 40,174,481 of record NW_023270320.1, on the reverse strand, counting down.
CCGCCATTGAGTTGTTAACCCCTGGTACTGAACCTGAGACATCCCGATGCCTGTGGAGCCGAGGGCAACACCTGTTGTGGCCAGCAGGCTCACGACAAGAGGGACGGCCGTGGGGGGAGCGCCACGGGCGGCTAGGGGGTCTCCATACGAGTGGGGCATCGCCCCCGGAGAGGACTGAAAGATCGGGTAAGAGACTGACAATCGTGCACGATTGGTCGCACGGGGTGGTGCAGGTGTATCCACCTTGATCACAAGCCGGAAAAGTGTTGTTAGGCACACAGACCCGACTGTGGCCCGTGATGGGAGAGGAAGAGTTTCCATACAGCAATAGCGGAGCCAGAAAGGGATAATCTGAGGTCCCCCGTGCCGAGGTGGGAAGTGACACGGTGGACTGGTTGAGGATGACACCTAGGTATTGGACGGGACTGGGCTTCATACAGATCCAGCAGTCAGACGCTAGGGGTGGATTCGAGTGGTTAAGTGCTTGGTGGGAGGCGTTAATCGTACCGAACAGTTGCGCTATAGATGCTTGCTGCATGTGGATGGGGGACCCGGGGATGCACCAGGGCGAGTTATTTTCTGTCTGACTCTGGGGGTGGACTGTAAGGCTTTAATCATAAACTTGGCCATGGGGTCGGTCCCCATGGGGTGATATTGGCCCAACAGGAGAATGAATCCTTCAGCCCATGATGTGGCATTGGGTTCTGAGACTGAGAGGGTGAGCGGTATACAGTGATCGTTAGGGCAAGAGGTTGGGGTGTCGTTCCGTGACAAGGAAATCCAGATGTCACTGCACTGTTTGAGGTGCCACCCAGTGGACCGTCGTTCCATTCCTGGCCAAGTCGCCACCCATGACTCACATCCCCAGGCTTGCGAGCAGAACTGAGGGCAGGTGTTTGGCTGTTGAGGCGTAGGGCCCCCACAGATGTAGATATCTACCAGCCGGTAACCTGAGTGAGGGCCATGGTAGGAACACCATCTGTGAAGTTCCCAGGGGTATCAAGATGCTGGCATCCATCAGAATGGAGGTCAACCTTTGGTGTGTGCCCATCCCAGGTGAAAGAAGTCAGTGGGGGCACTGGTGCAGGATTGAGGGGGATAAGCTGGGAAGTCCACTTGCCAGGAACGGTGATACGAGAGTTTGCCCCCCTTGCCAGGCCGGGCAAGCTAGAGGCAGTGAGGAGGAACTGCACACCAGGCAGCAGAAGACCGGGACTGACTGGGGCCAGGAAAACCATGGTGAAATGTGCTCAGGAGTAGACAGCAGAGGGCCGGTAAAATTGGGGTCTATGACCTTAGGTAGAGGGAGCCATCATGGGTAACCCATCAGCAGATGAAACCCGTGGACAAGTAAGTGCAGTAATACACCCTAGGGTGACCCAATAAGCAATGACAATAGTAAGCCTCTGGGGGGAAGTCCAGTCAGGAGGGGCAACAGTGTAGAGTCCAGCTCCCAAGATGAGGGAAATCACGCCGACGAGAGCCAGGGACCATGGCGAGCAGGTGTCCATCAGTCGGTGGGGTCTCGTCGAAGGTGAAGCTGGAGTGGGTTTGGTGAAGCAGGAGTGGGTTCGTGAAGTCTGGCTGGACTCTCCGCTGGCACAGCTCCTCATTCGAATGATGAGCTTTCTTCACTCTGGAGTGGTGGGCCCACGGGGTGATGCCTGAGACCTTGACGGCAGTAGGGGCGGGTAGAACAACAGTGTGGGGCCCTGTCCACTGTGGTTTGAGGGGGTCTTTCTTCCAGTCCTTGACCAAAACTGACTCCCCTGTCTGGAAGGAGTGTACCTGAGACCCTAAGGAGATTGGGGCCCTCTCGATGTGTACTTTTGTAATTTCTTTAGGGTGGCCCCCAGGGCCTGAAGCTGCTCCTTTATCCCTTTATCTCCAACCTGATGCAAGCTTCCTGGAAGGCTCCCCAAGCACGGGGGAGGCCGTCCATATATTAATTCGAATGGGGAGAAACTGATGTCCCGGGCATGCAGCGAGCACGCAGGAGAGCTAGGGGTAGCAGATCCGGCCATGGCAGGTTAGGCTCCTGACAGAACTTTGCTAAGGTTCCCTTGAGGGTGCGATACATTAGCTCTACTTTCCCTGGACTTTGGGGCCAGTAAGTGGTGTGGAGTCTCCAGGTGGTGTTGAGAGATTTGGCCAAGCCCTGTTCAACGTCTGCCACAAATGTGGGTCCATTGTCACCGTGGATTGTTAACAGCAGGCCGACCCGGGGCACGATCTCCCGCAAGAGGACTTTAGCTACTTCCCGGCTTTGCTCCGTCCTGGTCGGGAAGGCTTTGACCCACCCAGAGTATGTGCATACTATTACTAGGAGATATTTGAACCCCCTGCTCGGCTGCACATCTGTGAAGTCTACCTCTAGATCTTCAAAGGGGGGGTGCTCCCATCCTCTGGACACCCGGTGGGGACCATGGTGCAGACTGAGCATTATTTTTAGCACATGTCATGCACCATTCACTCATTGCTCGGCACAGTGCTGGCAGCTGACTGAGGCAGTGGTGCTTCTTGAGAAGGGCCTCTAATACAGTTTTCCCCAGATGAGTGAGTCGGTGGTGTTCCTTGACTAGATGCCCTCCAGTTGCTGTTGGAACAAAGATGCGCCTGTCTGGCATTATCCACCATCCCTTTTCAGTCAGGGTGGCTCCCTCAGCCATGGCCCATTCTTTCTCCTTTTTAGTGTAACTGGGTGGAGGGACTTCTTCCGGGGGATGTCAGGGCCATGGTGAGGGAAGGGGCTCTGTCTGTGTCCTCACTGGCTGAGGTCTTGGCTGCCTCACCTGCCAAACGATTTCCCCGCGCTATGGGGTCGTCTCCTTTCTGGTGTCCCTCACAGTGCAGGATTGCTACTTCCTTTGGAAGGCAGACAGCTTCAAGGAGTCTCAGTGTCTCCTCCTTGTTCTTGATAGCTTTTCCTGCAGCAGGTAGGAGGCCCCTTTCCTTGTAGATGACTCCATGTATATGTAGAGTAGCGAAGATGTACCGAGAGTCAGTATAGATGTTGACTCGCTTGCCTTCACCGAGGGTGAGGGCTCGGACTTGGCATATAATTCAGGCTGTTGAGCTGACCATCCAGCTGGTAATGCCTTAGCTTCTAGGACTTCAGGGGTTGTGGTTACTGCATAACCTGCTTTCCAGGCACCCTCCTGTAGGTAACTGCTGCCATCGCTGAACAGCGTGAGCTCTGGATTCTTTATGGCTTGATCCCACAGATCTGGACGGTTCGCACAGACTTCATCAGTCACCTCGGAGCAGTCATGGTCTGGTTCCCCCTCTTCCATGGGTTGCAGTGTTGCTGGATTTAATGTCCTTACTGTTTCGAGGGTGACCCGCGGGTTTTCGCAGAGGAGCCATTGGTATTGTGCTAGCCGAGAGTTGGAAAGGAAGCCGTGTCCCTGTGCGTTCATGAGGGACACAACTGCATGAGGGACCTTGATGTTAAGTTCTTGCCCCAGGGTAAGTCTGTCCGCCTCCTTGATGAGTAGGACTGTGGCTGCCAGCGCCCTGAGGCACGGTGGCCATCCCGCTGCCACGGGGTCCAGCTTCTTTGACAGGTAAGCAACTGGCTGTTGCCAGGGTCCAACAGTCTGGGTGAGTACCCCGAGCGCTATTTTTTCCTTTTCATGCACAAAGAGATTGAAGGGTTTTTCTACACCTGGTAGGCCCAGGGCTGGAGCCCGCCCCAGGGCGGTCTTTATCTCTGTGAAAGCGGCTTCTGTTTCCTCAGTCCAGGTAGGGGGTTCTCGATCTGGTCCCCTTAAGAGATCATAAAGGGGGTCTTGCTATTGCCAAGAACCCAGGGATCCAGGTGCGGCAGAATCCTGCAGCCCCCAGGAATTCTCACAGGCCCCTTTTTGTCTGGGGCTGTGGCAGGGAGATGATGACCCTCTTCCTCTCCGGCCCCAGTTCTCTCTTCCCTTGGGTGAGGAGGAAACCAGGGTATCAGACCTGTTGTTGGCAGATTTGTGCCTTCTTCCATGAGGCTCAGTATCCTGAGTCTGACAGGAGCTGTAGGAGGTCTTTGGTGCCTTTTGTGCAGTCTTCTTGTGTGTCACTGGCAAGGAGGAGGTCATCCACATACTGGAGGAGGGTGCATCGTGTGGCCTCTCTTGGGAAGCTGGTGAGGTCCACGGCCATTGCTTCGCCAAAGAGGGTTGGTGAGTTTTTAAGCCCCTACAGGAGGTGTGTCCAAATCAGTTGCATCTGGCGCCCTGTATCAGGTTCAGTCCATTCAAAGGCAAATAGTGGCAGACTCTGGGGAGCTAAGCGGAGGCAGAAGAAGGCATCCTTCAAATCTAGGCAAGTGAACCATCTGGCCAACCCTGGGATTTGGCCAAGGACGGTGTATGGGTTCAGGACCGCTGGGTGCAGATAGATGGTCACCTTGTTGATGGCCCGCAGGTCTTGTACTGGTCAGTATCCCCCTCCTGGCTTCTTGACTGGCAGGAGTGGGGTATTCCAGGCCGACTGGCACTCGACTAAAATACCTGCTTCTTTGAGTTTGGTCAGATGTTCTTGGATGCCGATCTTAGCTTCTTGTGAAAGGGGTATTGCCTTTGCCTCTGAGGTTGGGCTCCTGGGATCAGTTCAACAATGATAGGGGCCCGATTCCGGGCTAGTCCAGGTGGGTTGTTTTCATCCCATACTGAAGGGAAGGTGAGTCTGAACTCTGGCAGGCTACTTGGTTGGGCCTGGGCATAGAATGGCCTCCATTCTTCTTCCCTTGGCATGGTAACTGCTAGTATTAGAGACCCCATCTCCTCTTGCCTTGGGTTCAATCGGAGGCTAGTGTGTCCGGTGGGCTTAAAGGTTATCTGAGCCCTAAGCTTGGAGAGTATGTCTCAGCCCAGGAGGGCAATCGGGCAGATAAAGGAATTTGTGTCAGACCTTGTGGCCCCCGAGTTCACACTGGCGAGCCTGGCAAAAGGGCTGTTGCACTACCCACGTCCCAGTGGCCCTGAGGATGGTCGCAGTCCTTTTGCTGAAAGGGGCCACTGGGGAGGTGACATCAGAGTGCTCAGCCCCAGTATCAATCATAAAAGTCACTGGTTGGCCCCCCACCTTCATTCTGACCATGGGCTCATGGGGGCCAAAGAGGAAAGAGCCCGGACCCCCTTTTCCTGCAAGACCTATGAGGTCCTCCTCTCGGGGTTCTTTCTTGTAGCGGCCGGGCTTCTGAGCCTTTCCCGGGTTGGAACATTCATTTTTTTAATGCCCTTCGTCCTTACAGTAGGCACACTGATCCCTTGCTAAGGGGGTTCTGGGTCTCCCCCCTTTCGGTGGCCGGAGTCTCCCCATCTTTGTGTTGTCCTTTTCTTTCAGGGTGGCGGTGAGGAGGCTTTCTTTTTTATCTTTTTGTCAGCTTCCCATTCGGCTGTGACCTCGCTGTTCATGTAGACCCTATTGGCAATCTCTATTAGTTGAGTGATGTTCATCCCGGCAAAACCCTCTAGTTTCTGAAGTTTTTTTTCTGATGTCTGGGGCAGCCTGAGCCATGAAGGAGGTGTTTACCATCTGTTGGCTTTCCTTGCCTCGGGGTCAAATGGAGTGTATATCCTGTAGGTTCACATAGTCTTTCGTAGTAGTCCCCGGGGGACTCCCCTGGTTGTTGAGTGACTGAAGATACCTTAGTCATGTTCATGGGTTTCTTAGCTCTTGCCCGGATTCCCCGGAGGAGGACCTCCTGGTACCAGTGGATGTGGGCCTGTCCCTCAGTTGTGGCGAAGTCCCATGCTGGGCACTCTTCGGGTGCTGCTGTATTAGCCCAGGCAGCAGGGTCGATGACTCCCGCTGGTGCGTGCTCTTTCAGGTACTGCCGTGCACCTTTCATTATTCTCTTCCTTTCCTCTGTGTTAGGCAGGGTGGGAGTAACTGTTGGCAGTCTTCCCAGGTTGGCCGATGAGTCTGGAAGAGGGATTCTATGAGGTCTACCATGGCCTGTGGTCTCTCAGAGTAGGATGGGGTGTTATGTTTCCAGTTGAGGAGGTCGGTGGTGGAGAAGGGCTGATATAATACATCATGGAACAGCCGGGTTGGACCATACCATCTTCATCATGCCTCTCGGGTTCCCGAGTCTCTCCTATTGGCATTTGGAGGGCACTTGCGCCCAGCCTGGGGTGCAGCCTGGACACTGGTCCTGGAGAAGGTGGATCTTTTGGGCCTGGGGGCGCTGGTGGATCCTCTGGGCCTAGGGGCACAGCGAGACTGATGGCAGCAGAGTGTTTGGAGCTGAAGGGCCAGGTGTAGGTGGTCTTGGGGGTACATACGGTGGGGGCAGGGTCGGTTCATCCTTGGGATCTCTGGCTAGGATTTGTGGAGACTGGGGCTCTTGCTGATTTTCCTTAGGTCGCTCGGATGAGGCAATTAAGACCCTGGTCTGTCCCTGCCTATTGCAAGCGAATCGCACCCAGGGGGAAGGGTCTGAGCAGTTCCTAGCCAGGAGTCAATGTACGGAAACTGGTCAGGGTGTCCTGGTTCTCCTGTTACAACTTGCCACACTCGACAAATCGTTGGGACATCCAATGTCCCTTCTGAAGGCCACCTGACATCAAAGGTGGGCCATTCCAATTCACATAGGGTTCTCAACTTGCTGGGGCTCATCCTGACTCCATAGTCTCCTGAAAACCCCTTCTTGAAATTTTTGATCATGGTCTCTAGAACCATAGGTTTACTCTGCCCTGACCCCATGGTGATGTCCCCGTGTGCGGTGGTGCAGAGACAGATGGGGGGGTGACATCTGAGATGAGGAGACCAATCAGATGCCCGTCTGGCCGTGTCCCAAAGGAGCTTAGGTGAGGCTTAGCCGTAGCTGTCTCAGCGTTGTGACTTAGGATCGGAAACCATTCCAATGCCACCATAGACCGTATGCCGTTCACCACGGAATCACAGACGGGCCCACTCAGACTCTGTAGGCTTCGGGAGACCTTAAGGGTGCCTGCCCGTGGAGTCACAGAATCAGTCCTCTTGAGCAAGCCAGGTCGTACTGCACATTCACTCACACATTCACACTCAAGAAGTTATTACATTCCCTCCCTGGGAATCCCTACATGGGAGACCTCTAAGAGGTCTCTGGGAGGTGATCAGGCTCCCTTTCCACCCCAGTGGGGACGGGCCTGTCTGGGTCCTGGGGCCCCAGGCCTTACCGGAATCCGACATCGGGACAGGGTCCTCACCTGCCAAGTCTCCTCGAGTACGGTGGGAACAGCAGAGCGGAGCTGGCTTGAGGCGACCGGGGTGGGAGACTGCCGAAAATTAGGCAGGGTGTGCCTTCTCCGTTACGATCCCTCCTTCCGTCACCACCCTGCCGTTGCCCCAAACCGGTGGCAACAATGGGCCAGCGCGGTTGGGTTTCCTGGTCAGAGAACCAAATGTTATGGAACCTGGACTAGATCGCCCGATGGAAGAACCAAATGGCACCTGGACATCTTGGAGGATAGGAGGTTTATTTAATGCCGGTGGGCTCAGAGGAGAGTGGTCTCCAAAGCTCTGAGCCCCAAGCACAAACAAAGGGGGCAATTTATACACTTCTACTTTTGCATATTTGGCACTTGGGGTGCGTGCGCAAAGCGGGGCAGGGAGAAGAAGCCGGAAGAGCCCTGAGCAAGGACTGGGACTCTCTCGCTGGCTCGGTGGGCCATCTCAGGACACAGATTTTCCTTATCAGGACCAGCAGCACCGCAACCCCAGCCAGCCTGGTAGAAACGCACCATCCCCTTCAGACCTACGTCCCAGCAAGCTGCACAATCCCATGTGTGCCTGGGAGGGCTTCCCAGCCCCTCTGAGCACATTACCCCAGAACACGGGAGCCCCAGAGTCCACGTCATGGGGACCTCTCACGGCCAGGCCAGCAAGTCATGGGAACTCTCAGGATGTGAATTTAACCAGGAAAGACAGCACTGTGTCACTTTGCTGGGGAAGGGGCCATTTAAAAACAGTTTCAGAAACATCATGGTAGCTGAATGTCCAATGGGCACAGATGCAGCTGGCTCCCCTGGAAAAGAGCAGAGGACAGGGGCGGGGGGCAGAGCCTGGCTGCGCCCGGCTGCCCACACACAGCCGCACCCCTGCCTCAAGAGCAGCCGAGCTGTGACAGGTGAGACTGACGTCTGCTCATGGGTCAGAGGGAGCCTGCACCTTGCCAAGAACACTTCTTCAGCTTTTCTCTTTGAAGACGTGACCTGCACCCAGCAACCTGACCTCGGAGAGTGGAAGAAGGGTCACCGTGCGGCTTCCTGCAGATGCACTCAGGCGTCCTCCCCTAAACGCACAAAAAGAGAGAAGGTTCGTTGTGTTTGTGACGTCTTCCAGAAGGGGACACAACCCCCCTTAGAAACTCCAGTTCAGATGGAAGACGGGTCCCTGGTGGGAGAAGCCTCCTCCCGCCCCACTTCCTTCCCAATGGCCGTGGGCACGATCGGAGTCCTGCTCCGTCACCATTACCGCTGGGATGCAGCCCCGGCTGCAACACGGTCGTGCCCTTTCTCCTCAAGAGCAGCGGCTGAGCTCAGGCTCCCATGTGCGAGCGGAAGAGCTCCACGGCCGGGGATGGCGCTGCCTCCCGCGACGACGGGTCCCTGGAAGCCGGCCGCCCCTCACCCTGCGGACACCGGCATCCCCCTGGGCTTCCCCGGATAAGCCGCCCCGACACGCAGCTCGCTTCCCCCGACCTTCGCCCACACAGGCTGCCGGCTGGTTGCACGCGTCACAGGGGGCTGGGGGCCGAAAGCTATCATTCTGATGCGACGCCAAACCAGGGTGCTGTGGACTACATGCGTGTGTCCCCCCAAATTCACGTGTTGGACTCTGCCCCCAGTGTGATGGCATTAGGAGGCGGCACCTTCCGGAGGTGACGAGGTCATCAGGGTGGAGCCCCCATGAGTGGGGCCACAGAACTCCGCACCCTCCTTCTCCAAGTAAGGACACAGCCAGAAATCGGCCCCCTGGACGTGTGTCTCCCCAGGACATGTCCACGCTGGCCCCTGATCCGGGACGCCCAGCCTCCAGCACCGTAAGCAACGTGTCTGTTTGTCAGCCGCCGGTGACGGGGTTCTGTCCAGCCACCCCGATGCACTAAGACGTGGGTAAAGGACATTGTGCTTACCATGAACAACTTACAAGTAAGCTGAAAATTGCACATTTTAAGCAAATTCACCAAAATTTCTCGTTTAATCTGAGATGGCCTCCCACTGAATCAAAGGCGCCACACGCAGAAACACCATATGCTTAACCCCGGGTGTCACAGCCCCGCGGGCCTCCGGGCAGGTACCGGGTGAAGCCAGCCCGGCCCCAGCATGGAGGCACCTGCAGGGCTCGGATCCTCGCCAGCCTCATGCCGCGGGGGGACGGTGGGCACGCTGGGCTGCCGGTCTGTGGCTCAGCAGTGTCAGCTGCGCGTGCGGGGACCTGTCCGTGACTTCTCTGTACACCTGCCTAGAAGGGACCTGCTGTCCTCCCTCTACTTGGGAGAAAGTACACACGCGGAACATCTGTGCAGCGTCACTGGCCGTCGGAATTCGCACTAAGATCTATCAGAGAGCACGAGAAGCTGAACTGGCTCCAAGCCACCAGCACCACCAACACGTGTCCGTGTCCCGGGCACCAGTCTGCAGAATAATCCCCCAAGGAGACCTAAAACACAGCTGCCTCGTTCCTTTTATGAACTGCCCAGCGCTGGAAAACCTCGCTAGTCGCCCCCATCCTCGAGGCCTAAGAAAGCATTTTCGAAAGGAAACAATGAATGAATGTAATACATGTATCTTCTTTAATAGGTTTTATTGTTTTAAAGCAGTTTTAGGTTCACGGCAAAATTGAAAAGAAGGTAGAGAGATTTCCCGTTCCCCTCTGCCCCCCACAGCATGACCATCATCCCCAACAGACGGTGCTTCTGTTGGCATCAGTGAACCCCCATGGGCACTTCACCATCCCCCAGAGTCCACAGTGCACATGAGGGTCACTCTTGGCGTCGTTCGTTCTGTGGGTTTGCACTAATGAACAGTGACATGTAGCAACCATTGTGGTAACAACGCAGAGTAGTCTCCCTGCCCTAAACGTCGTGTCCCACCCCTGCATCCCTCCCCGCTGACCCCAGGCACCCTCTGATCTTTCTACTGTCCCCACAGTGTTACCTTTTCCAGAACGTCATAGAGTTGGGATCACGCAATACGTAGCCTTTTCCTGTTTGTGAATGTAAAGTGCGTCGGCAAATACGTGTGTAAACTTACTGGATCTTTGTGGGCCCACTTGAATGTTTGCATCAGAGTTTGAATTAGCCGGGCTTCTCCCTAACCCGAGTCCTTGAAAGGCACGTGCGGGAAAGAGCAGGTGTAAACTGTGCTCGCGTGTTGGCAGGACCCCAGCGCCATGCCGAGACCCACGTCCCAGGACCTGGCGGGCTACTGGGACATGCTGCAGCTCTCCATCGAGGACGTCAGCATGAAGTTCGACGAGCTGCACCAGCTGAAGCTCAACGACTGGAAGATAATAGAGTCTCCCGAACGAAAGGTAATTCTGCCCCGGGCATGTGACGTCCTCACGCCCCACTCCTCGTCCGTGCCCCGTATCTGGTCCAGCTGCAGGAGTCGCGCTCCACCACGACGGGTGTCCTGGTCTTAGCTTAGCGATATGGCATCGAATTGTCACCCATGCACGTGTATGCAGAGTGGGACGGGAGTCACTGGCCAGGTGTCGTAAATAAGCCTTTTCTTGCAGCATCTCTTGGACACCAGCCAAAAATCACGTGTCGATCTAGAGTCTCACTTCTTGTAGGGATCAACCCTCTGAAATGTCTTCGTCATACCTTTGTTCGGATTATACGAAGATGAGTTTCCACAGGGAAGGTTTTGGGTCTGGTCACAATGACTCCTTCCTGTTCAGATAAATGTTTCAGTTGCTTATCTCCAGTTGAAGCCAAGAAAACATTTTGAGCTTTACTGAACCGTTTGATGATGTAAACTTCCTCTAGATCTCTCAGCCTTGGCCCTTAAATAGGCTGAAAGTTTCCATTGAATCTGAACCCATGATTTCACGTCTTCCCTTCAGATTTCATCTTTAGTGGGGCTAACACGTAGGTCTGAATCAGCAATAAATACATTGATTTCCTATCACATTTTAAAGATGATCTGAGTAAACATAATCTGATTTTCTAGATAGACATTATCAAAATAAAATGATGAAATTAACCGAACATGCTTTGAAGCAGAGGTGTCAGAATGCAGTGGAGGATGGCTATGCAGGTAATTAGAACAAAAGCTATCATTGCCGTCATCACCGTTCCCACAAGGGGCCACCGACCATCCTGGAAGAGTTCTGGGCTCGATGCCATAGATACCACTGCAGACCACTGACAAAGCCTCTCTCACACCGACGGTGGGGCAGGGGGCGTATGAAGCCACGGGCTGTCCGTGAGCCATACACGGTGCATGAGCAAGTCCTAGCTATGGTCTGGTTTTGAAGTGAAGGAGATCACAAGTAAAGATTGCCAATGAAAATGTTATTCTAATAGAATGCTAAAAATAGAACTCAGTAAACCAGTCTAAAGATTTGCAATAATCCCTCCTACTTCTTTCATTCTTCAGTAGTTGACAACTAATACAATCCCTTCTACCTAAGCTATGCATAGGGAATGGTCCTCTAACTGAAGAGCCTCTTGCTGAGGGTATACACCCCAGCGCAGATAATGAGCAGCTCTTTCACACCACCGAGGCCCCATGCCTTGTGTTTCTTGAGTAAGTCTACTCTGTAGATCTGCAGGGCCACCTGGTCAACCCTCTCCTACCACGGGACGTCCAGAGGCCGAGAGCCCCCTTAAACAAGAGACTCCCACAAGAATTGCTCGTGTGTATTTCCTACAGCGCCATACTTCAGAGGCTACCAAGCGAAGAGAAAAGAGATAGGTAGATCCAGTCATGAGCTTAATGCAGGAACTAACTTTTGAAAGAGCTGAACGTTTTAATGAACCAATTACCCCATTGTCATAGAGCCTGCCCAAGAGTCAGGAAGAAGTCGTTGCTTCTGGTCCAAGTCATTTTAATTTTCTTTAATCTGCTTTTTAAAGGGAGAGAGAGCAGGAGCAGGGGAGGGGCAGAGGGAGGGAGAGAATCCCAAGCAGACTCCACACCCAGTGAGGAGTTCAACATGGGGCTAGATCCCACAACCCTGAGATCATGACCTGAGCCAAAATCGAAGACAGCCACTCAACTGACTAAGCCATGGGTACCCACCCCCCAAGGCTCTTTAAAACTTTTTGGTCCAAGTCATTTTAAAATAAGCCATGGGAATAGCGTCAGACACCAGAAGAATCTCCCTACCAAATCCAACACTATACAACGGGGAGGTTTGGCCACAGGCGTCCACCCTGCATGGCAAGCTATGCCTTCCCCACAACGTCCTAGTATGTCTGGCCCATTTGGGTTTCGGCAGAGGCTGAAGGGAGAAAGACACAAGGGTGGGGTTTTCCCCCACAACTAGATATCTGCTTAGAAAAGAAAGGGGTTCTGGCACCTTATGCCAGGCACCCTTTCCTGGGAAGGGGGTAATTGGCTATGTAGGGCTCTGTCACCCCTCCACTGGGAAGGACAGTCCACATCATGTCCGGCTTTGTTAGTTAGGACCCACGGTAAATAACGCAGCAGGGTGTGGGACACAGACCTTTCTCCAGAAGAGTAAGAAGCATTACATTTTACATTCGCTGCAGAACTGTGGGATGGAGCTTTCTAGAAAAGGCATACACCTGTTTTCATGACTTATTTAAGAACATGAGCTAAAGATCAGAAGTAATTATTTGCATCTATTTACCATCTAGTTAATGTCAAGCGGTTTTAGGGCCATAATAGGGAATTTGGCCAATGGCTCCCCCATGTAAGATGGTTTTCATGAAGGTCCTTAGAATCCAGAGTCTGTTGAAAAGACTGTGACAGGGATGTCAAGTGGCATCTTGCAAAATACCCGGGATACTCGAGAACTTGCAATGGTGGGCATTTGCCAATGCTCAGAGATGACAGAGTCCATTAATCTGGCAGTAACATCAGAGTAAATCAAAAACGGAGGAGATGGTCAATGTTCTGGTGAAGGATCGAGTTCCTTAAGTGTAACGCCATCCCCAGACCCCTCTCCCCACCATGGAGGGTTGTGAGGAAGTCACGGGCAGGGCCCACCAGGCAGGCGGCCAGGCCACGGGGGGGGAGAGGGGGCGGGGGGGGTGCCGAGGGGCTGGGCAGACTCGGGCACTTGGGGTGTCCCGGGCCACTTGCAGTCACCCCCGGGGGGACCAGGCTCGTGGGCTGGTGCTGTTCTCCTCTGATCGCCCCAACTTTGACTTGCGATGCTTTTTCAGGAAGAAAGAAAGGTCCCCCCTCCGATACCAAAGAAGCCCCCCAAAGGGAAATTTCCCATCACGAGAGAAAAGTCCCTGGACCTGCCGGACAGACAGCGTCAAGAGGCCCGTAGGCGGCTCATGGCGGCCAAGAGGGCGGCGTCCTTCCGCCAGAATTCGGCCTCGGAGCGTGCAGACAGCATCGAGATCTACATCCCCGAGGCCCAGACGCGCCTCTAGGGACGGGGGCGGCCCTCGCCGCGGTCCTCTCTTTTCTTTGTTACGAAAGGCTTGTACAGTTTCTCACCTACCTGGTAACTTCTGTCTCGTTCCTCCACCGAATACGCCCTGTTGTGTTCCTTGTGCTGTACACACACTGGAATGCTTTGATTTCCGCAGCTGGCCGAGCTCACGGCCAGAACAACTTCTTCTTCCTCTTCTTCTTCTTCTTCTTCCTCTTTCCCCCTGGATGGTCTGACTCTCAGTCAGCTCTGATGGCTAGGCGTGGGGACACCTAACCGATCCACTCTGTTCTCAGAGGATAACAAGAAACACCTCGAGAGATGGAACCCGGCTGACATTTTGTTATTTATATTTTTATAAATCGTGTGATAAATAGAGGCAAGAATAACAAATAGCAATCAATGGGTGCATCTCACCACTCACGAGACACCCCAGTGGAAGGTGCTCCAGCTCGAAGGGCAGGAAAGACAGACCCCCCGCCCCCTTTCACCGGGGGGTGCTTCTCCCCGAATCCAGCTGACCCATTGCCAGGGTCCTTGTGCCAAGCCTATGGTGAAGAGAAGCCATCTCTCCAGCCCCCCAGCTCCCTGCCATGCAGTTCTCCAGAAACCTGGGGGATTCCACATCTGAACCCATTAAAAATACCCAGCACAGCATCTACACAATCAAAAAATATGCTGACTGTTCATTCACACAAGGGAGTGACACATGAAAAGAGATCGAAGTCTTACAAAAGGCTGGTTGTCCCGTGGCAGGTGTCTGAAAAGAAACAGCATGGCCCTTATGCTGATGCAAGAGTCATTGTATGTCTTATTCCTTTGTAACTTATATCACACAGTCTCGTCTTCTAAGTGTCCCCATTTATGTACATGTGATTTTTTTATAGATGTGTATATATTCTCAAACTGCTCTATCAGTTGACTCTCCAGGGTACCCTTAAAAAAAAAGTTTGCTTGTTTAAAATGACAGTTGTGATGTTGTAAAAAGTTTAAGAAATATGAATGTGAGTGGTAAGTATATCTCAGTTTAAATGGTAAAGAAGAAATGTAGTTTACATTTGTATTTTTCCAGAATTCTTTTGTCCTATGCAGTATTGTTAAAGTCAAGAATCTATTTCTTGCCTGTTTTAGACATGACGGGGAAAAAAAAAAAAAAGGTCACATATGGTGATTTCCAGCTGTGGACTTTAAGAAAAGTAATTAGTTTTAAAAAAAAAGGTCACATATGGTGATTTCCAGCTGTGGACTTTAAGAAAAGTAATTAGTTTTCATGATTGGCACCAGAAAAAAGCAGGAAGGATTCGAAAGAAAAGGCTTTGCATTTGTACAATTCGACTTAGACGCACTGACTGTCATTCCAATGCTTTGCGTGTCCCTATTCGGGCACGTCTTCGGAGGAAGAGCCTGTCCCGTTTCTCCGTCGGATCCCAAACTCGGAGTCCTCACTGTCACGCAAGGTGAAAGCAGGACTGCACCTGAAGGCGGGTGTGTCCCCCCGAACACAGGCCTCCCCGCGGCCCTGCGGCACGAAGAGCAGCCCCGGCTTCCCCACTGTAGCACTTTCGTTCCTCAGCTTGACCGGCACTTTAAATGTACCCTCTGCAGCCTGGTGACCCCGCCGAGAGCGTTCGGTGAGGTCCTTGCCCATATGGGTGTTGGCTCAGCCTGCAGTCCTTCCTTTCCCTCACACTCTACATTCCACGAAGCATGGGGTTCATCAGAGCACAGTTGACAGTAAAGCATATTTAGCTTCAAAGTTTTACTTTTTAAAGCTGAGTAGTTAAGAATTCCCTGTAAGAACAAAACCCTGTAAATTGAGCCTCATATCTGGTATATCTTACCAAACAGCCTTAAAATATATTTGGAAGCAAAAATCAGTACGAATGTATATCCTTGAAAAATGCAAAAAAAAAAAAAAAATCCCTGAAATATTCTTCTATAAATGAATCCTATTTCCCCGGAGTATTCAAAGCATTTTTTTTCCTACCTAAGTAAATACCTAAATCCTGAGTAGCGTACAGTAATGATGCTTCTTCCTGTATTCACTACACTCTGTTAAAAACAAATGTACTTGCAAGTGTTGGCATTTTAGACTTTAAAAAGATGATGTGTTATTTAGGATGAAATGCTCTTCAGAAATCACCCCAGAGAAGTAAAGTCGGCGTAGACCCCTTAGTAAGAGGAAATGTGAAATGCATACACGTACGCCAGCCTGCGGACACATCTGTGTCTCCGGCAGCCCGTGCATTCTGTCCCATTTCCTTGAGCTTGCCCAAAACATAGAACAACAAATTATAAAATCAGACAATAATTATTCTAGATCCCAGATTCTCTGATCCTGTCTCGAATGAAAGTATCACTGAATCTGGCTTTGCTTTTCTTTTTTATGTTTTGTATCCTCATTTTTATCTTAAAATCCCCCAAAGTCTTGGCCGAAACCACCCCGAGATGAGCAAATGGACCCACCACTAAACCCGACGGCAGCCACTGGTTGGCGCTGGGGGACGTGGACGAGCCCCTGCGTGGTCCACCGAGTCCCAGAGAAGGCCGTGTGACGGTCGCACACCCGCGTTGCAGCTCCGAGGCGGTGCTCGCTGTCCCGCTGCATGACTTGTGCAGTGTCTGCAGGTCCCGCCCAGGCGACATTCCACTCCGAGACGCAGGCCATAAGCCACGTTTACACACTGTACATGTGAAGAACAATAAAGCTGTTTCTAGTACTTGTGTCAGTCCGTCCAGCCGGCTTCTTTCAGGCCCTGCTCGCACGTACGCCCTACAGGGCAACCGTGGGGCCTTTCACCGCAGTTGCTGGTGGTTTCACTGGGTGATGGCGCGTCGCTTGAGAGCATGGTGGGAGATGCAAGCGCACCGCGCTCCGGGGGGCGTCGTGGACGAAAGCGCAGGCTCCTCTCAGACCGCGTAGCTCCGTTCCGAAGACACGGCGCACCCGCCGAGACTCTACGTCAGAAACGGTTTGGCACAGCGGCGAGCTGATGCGGCCGCCGAAGCCTTCAGTTCGCTCTCAACGCCGAGACACGAGTAAGATAGACAGCATCCTGCGGCTCCACAAAGCCCAGAGGAGCTGAACGTCACTTGTCCCCAGAGCACTTTCGACGTAAGCCTCTCACGCATCCTCATCCGTCATCGCCGTGTGTAGCGTGTCTGCCCATAACGATTGTTACCATGATCTTCTCAGCGACTGTGGAGACCCATCCTCAAACGGTGTGTAAAGAATGGAACTGTTGTATGATACCAAAAATTCCCATTTCTGTTTGAAAAGAATCGTTGCTGCGTTCACCTCAAAGACTTCTAGAGCATTAAATAGCAAAGTGTACCGTTGGAGAAAACAGTTACATCTAAGGGTCCCTCTTAAAAAAAAAAACAGAACCACACAGAGCCCTGAAATCAGTGACCCGCGAAGTAGAGGGACTCGCTGCGCGGGCTCCCGCGGAAGCGGCCAGGCCTGCCGTCGGAAGACAACCAGTTGCCCAACTCGCCAGGGCGTGGGCCGCCGTCACTGCTTTGTGGTTGGCGTCCTGCCCGCCCCACCTTGCCGTTTGCCTCTCCACGCACGGTCTCCCTCACTCGAGTCCAAAGACCCCGCGCCGCGTGCTTGCTCCCCCGTGGGCCACCCCACCACCGGGCCCCGGCAGACACCCCCGCCCCACCCCGATCCGGGACGGTCTCTCAGGACGGTCTGACACTGCAGTGGGCTGGTCAGGGTGCCCGTGGTGACCGCGGAGTGTGCGCCTGTCAGGGCAGCTCTCTGCTTTGGGCCAGAGCTCCTGGTGGCGAGGAGGGAGGGGGACAGGGGATCGTGTCTTCGCCAGAAGGTCAGTCAAGCCAGACCTCGTATGGCCCGGGGATTCGGAGGCCCAGGGAGCATCCTGGGGGGACACAGCCCGGGCTGAGCTGCTTCTGCTGGAAGAGCAACCAGCCTTGTGCCCAGAACCCTTAGTGGACAGAAGGTCCAGCCGCCGTATCTGGAATCCGCTTAGGAGCATGTGTGTCCCCAGGCTGAACAGAGCGGCCAGGCTGGTGTTCATGAGCACGGGGACCCCCACTCCCAGTGGGGTCAGCAGCAGGAAACGTCTACACGAGACAGGTCCCGGCTGCGCGCACCCGTGTGGGAGGGCTCCCAGGTCTGGCGTTTGACCCCACTTCTGAAAACTGGAACACTCCTACCAACAAGCGTAGGTTCCGGTCCCCCCAGAACCAGGTCTAAATGGCTAAATTCTACTTGTTTCCATTTGCTGCTTTCTTCTCAAGCCTTGACCGCTGATCTTTTACTCTTTCTTTTGCAAATTTATCCTACTAATCAGGTAGTTGCCGACCATGGTTTCCACCCTGTACCCCCTTGGAACTTCCTGAGGGTTCTCTCTTGTTTTTATCTGCACCTTTGTTTACACTCGTTTGTTGAATACAGGAGTCCAGAACTTGAAAACAGATTAGAAAACCACAAGCGGAAGAGCAGGAGAACGTGGTCGGCTGCTGAGTGCTAACCCTCTCCCCCCCCGAGTAGTGGCTGGAGCACCGGGCGTCGCTTTGCTCGGTGGCCTGCGTGGTCTGTGACTGCGGGGCCCGCGCCTTCACTGGCCGGGCCATGCTGACGGTCAGTAAGGCGCGGGCGGCGAACAGAGTGCTGGAGGAGGGGGCCTTGCGCGCACCCTCTACATGCCAGGTGCAGAGTAGCTGCAGAATGTTTGGGAGATGAATGGCCAGCTCAGAATGGCCAGATGGCCGGTCCAACAACCTGGCTCCTGATCATACGTCAGCCAGACGAAACTTCACGTCTGTTCTCTCCTGTGCCTCGTCTCCCCCACAGATGGCTTATGAAGACTGATGTCATGTGGGCTCTCAAGTCCTCCGAGCTCCTTGGGAGCAGGGGTGAGCGTGGGAATGACCCCTGAGGTGCCACGGCCCTCGTCCCAACAATCCTCCCCGCCAGGCGTGCGATGCTTGCAAACGTCAGGTCCCTTCATACATATCTCCGACAATGCGCCAACCAGAATTAGGCCATGTTTTCACCGTTACTTAAGCTCAGCCGTGTGTTAGATGCACGGAGAGAGATCCAGTGAAACGTTGCAGGGACGAAGGAGAACGTAATTCGGGAGCGCACCGGGAATGCAATCAGACAGACTGACCTAAATCGCTGAAGGTTTGGGAAGCTACCCCTCCAAGTCCAGCTTTTTGTAATTATTCTCTTTCGCTCTTCAGAGAATGCAGAAGTGGTCCGTGGGAACGCTCCAAGAAATAACCGTCTTTCTCGTCCTGCAACACTGAAAAGTATCCATAAGTTTATGAATTGCTACCCTAACCCTGGCCTTTTTATCCAGCAGTAAAAAGAAGTTATTTCAAGCGTCAGTCTAAACACACGACAGACGACTCCTTTGCAGAGGAAATGTGAGTTACCTACTATAACACTACTTTTTAAAAAGATTTTGTATATACACTAACTAAGGTAACAGAGGTTTACCGCCCTACTTTCTTAGGTTTTATGTGACTCTTCATCATGGGTGCTTATTCCGAATCTGAGAGCTTGGCGGTCCAAGCTCTCGTGTACTCAGTGGGGGAGAGGTGATGATGACAGACGTGTGCCAGGTTCTTGTGCCAACTGAAGTACAAACTCATCTCGCTCCAGTAGACGGTAGTCTCCACAGACAGGGTGTTCTACCCTCCTGCTAACATACCGCGACCGAAGCACCAAGGCCGTGGGTGTGGCACCTTCCAGAGGCCACTCACCCACTCTGATTTTCCCCAAACTCACCACCACCACCCAGCCCCCGCCATTCCAGCGTTAGGATCATATCACGTTAAAAGGGCTCAGCATGTGTGTCTCTCCCTCCACCTGATCACTGGTTTGCTGAATTCAAGGGTTTCCCCCACCAGTAGTAAGTCCTAGGCTACGTTTGAACTCTGATTTCCAAACGCTACGTCACTTTTCTCCTGGACAGGCCCCTCCTGTCTAGAGACCAATTCATCCACCCCTTCCGTGTTACATGCCAAAATACCCAGGTGTGGCCTAAGGACTAAATTCAATGCCTCCTATAGAAATTCAAGGAATGTTAGAACCAGGAAACTAGATGTTTAGTTAAAGTTTAAAAAAAAAACTATATAAATATATATATATAAATATATATACATATGAAATCATATCAAAAATGAGGATGAACAGAGTGCCAAATATTCAACATCTGTACAAAGGTTCCCCTCAATGGAATTAAACTATTTTATGTAATTCTCTTTCTCATGCTTTTATGGTTCTTTTGATAAATTCTATTTAGTAGCATGCAGGATACCTGATCTGAATGTACAGTGTATGCTCTCCATCACCACCGCTCCTTGCTTCTGGTTAATAACTTCTTATCAGAATGTTGGTCATTTCTTTGCGGCTCCACCACATTCTGTTATTTGAGTTCTCTGTGTCCATGACTTTTTTTTTTCCACTCTCAGCCGATTCTAAGAAAATCACGCCCACCGTGCTCTCCATAACTCTTCTATGATGATGCCTCTCTCATTTGATTTCTGTATTGCTGATGTTCACCTCTTGTAAATAGTTCTGCAATTAAATTTTTTGAGAAAAGTAATGTTTACTTTTTATTGGAGTGAATTCTCGTGTTATTTTAAGCTCGGAAAAAATTATATAGACCAAAGAGTTTTATCACAGAACAATGGCACCCTTCCCCCATGATTTATTTCATTGTTGAAATATCCTCACTTTCTCTACTAAGAAGAAATGGACATTTATTAAGGCTACAGATTTCATATGTATGCAAAAATGGCACAGATTAAAATGAGTTTAAAATTAATAAATACTACGGTATTTAGTTAATGGTTGTTTTAGACTCTCTTGAGTTGCAATGAGAAGGGACACGTTGTTAGGTCATGATGCTGAGTCTCAGACCCAGGCTCAAGCGAGACAGGGGGGCCCCCGCCGGGAACGGGGAGGCCCTGGCTGCCACCAACCAGCCAGCACCAACCATGTCATGCATTTCATCTCTTGGGGATTGGAGCGGGCTGTTCCCACGCTGGTTAGGTGCTGGTCCCCCTGTGTGACCATCCTGCCTGGGCTTCCCTCCCTTGCCTGTTGCCGATGTCCCTTCCTGAGTCTGTCCCTCCAACCCCCAAGGACGCAAGAACAGAGGTCCTGAGGAAGAGGAGCTCGTGCTCAAGAGCACCTGACCCCTGTGTTCATCGGGGACCATGCTTTGTACTGTTTCCTTCCCTCCACCTGCTCTCACGGACATGGCAAGACAGGAAGAGCCTATGATGAAGGTCAGGACCGCTGAGTCTCATTTCTAATCTCCCCCAGTGAGTGCGACCCAGTGGGCAGAGCATCCCTGCAGAAGCACCCGATTCCCAGTGAAATAGGGCCTTACAGGAAGCTGGATCCATAGGGGTGTCCTTCCCATATAACACACTTGGCAACAGTCATGATTTAGAGAAGTTTTCAGCTAAGAGAAACCATTTCTAAAAGATACTGAGAACACATATCTAATATATGAGTCCTCCACTTAGGCTATTTCTTTCTAAACACACTTGTAAATAGCAAAAAGAAGGCTTTATATAGATGCATTTTAATCCCATAATCCTTAAATGAAAGCTTTTTTTTTTTTTTAGATTTTATTTATTTATTTATTTGACAGAGAGAGACAGCGAGAGAGGGAACACAAGCAGGGGGAGTGGGAGAGGGAGAAGCAGGCTTCCCGCTGAGCAGGGAGCCCGATGTGGGGCTCGATCCCAGGGCCCTGGGATCATGAGCTGAGCTGAAGGCAGACGCGTAACGACTGAGCCACCCAGGCGCCCTGAAAGTTTTAATTTACTTGGCATTACGCTGAAAACTTTACACTTTTATCCACACACGGTTTAATGCTGTTTTCCCAGAGGTCAGCAAAAGTACAAAGAAAGTTATGTGATATTCTTTTTATTTTTGTTTTTTTTATTTAAATTCAATTAGCCAACATAGAGTACATCATTAGTTTCAGAGGTAGAGTTCAGTGATTAATCAGTTGCATATAACACTCAGTGCTCATTCCATCATGTGCCCTCCTTGATGCCCATCACCCAGTTACTCCCTTCCCCCCACCCTCCTCCCCTCTGTAACCCTCAGTTTGTTGCTATAGTTAAGAGTCTCTCATGATTCATCTCCCTCTCTGATTTCTTCCCTTTCAGTCTTCCTTCCCCTGTGATCTTCTGAGCTATTCCTTATGTTCCACATATGAGTGAAACCACACGATAATTGACTTCCTCTGCTTGACTTATTTCACTTAGCATAATCCCCTCCAGTTCCATCCATGTCAGTGCAGATGGTGGGTATTCATCCTTTCTGATGGCTGAGTAATATTCCATTGTATATATGGACCACATCTTCTTTATCCATTCGTCTGTTGAAGGGCATCTCGGCTCTTTCCACTGTTTGGCTATTGCGGACATTGCTGCTATGAACATTGGGGAGCATATGGCCCTTCTTTTCACTACATCTGTGTCTTCGCAATTGTTGGGTCATAGGGTAGCTCTATTTTTAACATCTTGAGGAACCTCCACACTGTTTTCCAGAGTGGCTGCACCAGCTTGCATTCCAACAAATGGTGCTGGGAAAATTGGACAGCCACATACAGAAGAATGAAGCTGGACCATTCTCTAACATCATACACAAAGATAAACTCCAAATGGTTGAAAGACCTCAATGTGAGACAGGAGTCCATCCAAATCCCAAAGAAGAACACAGGCAGCAACCTCTTTGACCTCAGCCGCAGCAACTTCTTCCTAGAAACATCGCCAAAGGCAAGGGAAGCAAGAGCAAAAATGAACTATTGGGACTTCATCAAGATAAAAAGCTTTTGCAAAGCAAAGGAAACAGTCAACAAAACCAAAAGACAACCGACAGAATGGGAGAAGATATTTGCAAATGACATATCAGATAAAGGGCTAGTATCCAAAATCTGTAAAGAACTCATCAAACTCAACACCCAAAGACCAAATAATGCAGTCAAGAAATGTGATATTCATTTTAAATGTATTAATTCTGGCTTGTCAGTTGTAACAAACTCACCAGCCAGTGTAGGTGTGAGTGCCAGGGAAGCAGGGTGGGGGGTGGAGAGGTACAGGGGACCCCTGCATTTCCCACTCAGCTTTCCTGTAAGCCACAGGCTCCCCCAAAATGACCTATGGATTAACTACAACAGCAGCAGCAAAACAAGAAGCAATGATTAGAAAAAGCCAGATGCAACAGTTTGGGTGTTTTCAGCTTGCTTTCCATTATTTGATATCTTAAATGAGCTGCCTTTTGAAAATGAGGACATCGGGGGGCTCCCGGGTGGCTCAGATGGTTAAGCGTCTGCCTTCCGCTCAGGTCATGATCCCAGGGTCCTGGGATCGAGCCCCGCATCGGGCTCCTGGCTCAGCGGGAAGCCTGCTTCTCCCTCTCCCTCTGCCTCTCTCCCTGCTCATGCTTTCTCTCTCTCTCTCTCTCTGTATCTCTGTGTCTCAAATGAATAAATAAAATCTTAAAAAAAAAATTTAAAAAAAAAGAAAAGAAAATGAGGACATCAGAAAGATTTCTGCTCTTTATTTTTGTTTATGTTTATTTCGTGAGCTCTGAAATTAGCAGCACTTAATATGTTGAGAGCATTGGTACTTGATTCTTCATTATGGTGAAGAGCAACACACAGATGTTGTGTCGGGAAACAAGCAACGATTTCAGCAGGCATGACTTCAAGCCTTGGCCTCCCACCACGTAACGCCACCTTGAATTCTTGAGCGCGCTTCATGCAACCGTTGTTGTGGTTTAAAATGGACGAGATGGGTTTTTCTTCAAACAATTAGAGGCCGGTGCCGATGAAAATCCATTTCCAGATGATCTCCTGCAACTTAGTGAGTATATATTCACTGTCATGCACTTTACTGGGAGCCAGAGATACAGAGAGGATATGCAATATTTTTCTCGTGCTCAGAAAGCTCACAGTCTGATCCCAGGCTGCTTAACAAGTGCATTCTGCTTAGTGTGACATAGGATGAGAGCTACAAGGGGGAGCACCGCTATGGTCTTTTGCAACTTAGAGTATAAAAAATTCAATTTTCTACCAACAGCACATTTTGCAAAGATGAGATTCAGTGGCCATGAGGGCCACGTTCAAAACACATGCACCTTCGTAAGAGTGTCCCCACAGGCAGGTCCTCCTTTCCGAGCCCCTGGGACGGACACCCCACAGGGCTGCCAACTCCCAGGTGGCCTCTCGGAGGCCCCTACGGTCCCCCGGCCCCTTCGTCCAGCCTCCCCCACGGGCCTTCCCTCGTCCCTCCCAACGCAGGCCCCTGGCCTGAAGCACCATTTCCTCGGCAGCTGAGGCCCTGCCCAGTGTGGGCCCTGGACACCACTGTGCACGGCTGGTGGCCGGTGGCCGTCCCTCTGTCTCCCACCAGTCTTCCTGTCGGAACCAGTCACACAGTCCTCCATGTGACGCCCAGCATCATGTTCCACGGAGCTGATCCCCACCACTGCCGAAATGCTGTTTCTGCAGTTCAGATCCAAAGACTCCTCTTCACGTTCACGAGACTGTGCGCCATCTGAACCCATCTCCCGCCGCCGACCATGCACCGGAGTCGCCAGCAGTTGCAAATTCCTGCGTCATTCGGTGCCACACCTTTGCCATGGCACCTGCCACACTCCGGTGGGAACCTCGCCTCCGTGGACTCATCCAGCTCCTGCCGAGCTTTCGCATTACCTCAGCCATGACCCTGGAGCGTCTCCCTTATCCTTCCCAAGTGATATGATCACTTTCTTCTCTCTGCCCCCAAAATGGTGCTCCCCCTTGTAGCTCTCATCCTACGTCACACTAAGCAGAATGCACTTGTTAAGCAGCCTGGGATCAGACTGTGAGCTTTCTGAGCACGAGAAAAATATTGCATATCCTCTCTGTATCTCTGGCTCCCAGTAAAGTGCATGACAGTGAATATATACTCACAATATTCTTACACACACGTGGGCAACCATCTGGATGAATGCATGGATCCAACTTTCTGTGTCTCCATCGGTCATTTGCTGCTTCACTGAGTATTTATTGGACGACATTTCGGTACTGGGCACTGTGCTGGACATACTGCAGTTGAGAGAAAGAGAGTCATGATTTTGCACTTACGTTCAACTACCAGTAGCGTCCTTGGTCTGCGAAGGGTCACAGATTTTCCTAGTTGACTTACCAGCTAACAAGCCAGGCTTTACTGTTGCGCTGACGCTGGCCAAAGAGAGGGACTTGGGGAATCAGAAAATCTCCTGACCCCGACTCCCCGGGGCCCGGGAGCCAGAGCAGGGACGGACGCTGTGCGCATGCTGGGTTAGCACAGCTGGGGGTCTCTGCATGGGGGGGGGCACCCACCAGGACAGGTAATAGTAAGGAGGGCTGCCCTGGTCCCAGAGGGAGACACAGCCTCGCTCCTCGGGGTTCAGCGAGCGCCGGCCTGAGAAAGGTCCGGGGAAACGGCAGGCATGGCCTTGCCTTCTCAGCACACTGACGAGTCCCGGGCGTAGGAAGGATCCCAGAGGACATCTTTCCCCAACAGCTCTAAGGTTCTGTTCTGAACGGCAGAGATTCAAGGTGCCAGGAGATCACCTGGGGGACAGGATTTTCTTAACCTGTCTGTCAACATCGCTCTTCTCTGCTTCAAAGTCCTGTGCTCCGCGTGATCGCCAGGAGTCCTTATTGCAGTCACTGCGGCCAAGGGATCTGTTGGTGCCGCTGTGAGCTGAGCCACGTGGAGGGAGGGACTCTGCACCCGGGTCAGCTGACGCGGGGGCTGGCAAGCCCCCACCAGGACAGAGGCGCCTTGCCCAGGCTCCAGTTACTCGAAGGTGACTTTCCTCTATTGACCTTGGATCCGAATCCTAATGAATCTTTGACCTTCTCTAGCACCCACAAGATTCTCCCCGTCCACCCTTTCTCGACCATCTTGTACCCACTAAGGATATTTGGTCTGTAGCTCCGTAAAAACGTATGAAATATTTCAAATGGTTAATTCTCAGAGCTTGCTTTAATTCTATTCCAAGAAAAAGGTGGTTTCCTAAGATACTCCAAATAAACCAAAATGCTAGAGGCTTTTGCATCCTTAAGCTCAAGTAAGCAATTTCCCTGAGAAATAGCCTCGTTCTCCATTTGAATCATGACTGATGGAAGCTGCCAGGGGTGAGATAGATTTGGCTTTCGAGGTCAGCGATTCCCTGGACGCGCCCTATTCTAAAGCAGCAGTCCTCTCACCGTGATGACCATGAAGACATGGAAGGCAGAGCCTTCTTTTGAATTAGGAAATTGACACCCAGCAAATCTGTCTGCAGATTTAGGCATTAACGAGGAGCCGCCAGGGGCTGACAGACTTCAGAAACAACTTTGTTCCTAATGTGAAACATCTTTTGTTCGAGTTGCTGGGGACCTTTTGGCTTCTGGCAAGTGAAATTAGAGTCTCCAGGTTGGACATAGGTTTCCTCCCAGCCTCAGCTCCAACTGCCAGTGACAAGTATGAATACAACCATGAAGAACTGATTTTTGAGTTAACAAACACATCGAGTCAATGTTGTTTCTGCATATCGATTTTCGTTCAAGGAATTTAAATACACAGGGATTGGTAAAACAACACTGTACTTACCCTGGGGAACGCAGAACAATTATTCCATTCTGTAACCAGCCGTTCTCTTCTGAACTAACAGGTTATGGCTCAGAAAGTAAACTCTACTAAGAAAATTAACATCGTACATGGAGTAGGAAGGGACAAATCTTTCATTTTAGTCCCTAGTGAAAATCAACCAATTGTTGTCTCTAGCCAGCTATTTTTTGCTGAAAAATATTTACCAACTGATTCGGGAGAGTGGACAGACACATGTCACCCAAACGGGGACGCCCATGGACACTCCTCCACTCCCACTGCACCCCAACAGCCCAGCAAGAAACGACGAGTGTCCCTGCCAGGAAGCTGTGTGTCCGCCAGTGTAGACCATGAGGATTCATCTCTCAAGCACAGATGGGGTCCAATGTAGTCGGGGAGTTTTCCCCACTAGCTCCTGGCTTATATAATTATAGATCCAATCCTTGTTTTAATGCATAAACAATTTCATTATTTCATGTCTCACACATTTTAAACATTCTGTACACAAGAGGAAGAAAGGAACAAGGGAGGGAGGCAGAGCCCTATTAGCTGGGCGCTGGGCACAAAATGGAAAAGGTAAATATCATCCAGTTCCTATTTGCCTCAGCCTCTGCTTGGTCTCAAGGCAGGACATTAACAAAGAACATCGCAGGTTTAATTCAGTTGCTTTGTTCTTATAAAAGGGGAAAAGAAAAACCATAGGGAATTGTGCTGGGCCTTGAAATAAAGTACTTGCCAAACATGAGTGAGCCTTGACCTCAACCCTGTGCTCCCTGCCTCCCCCAGGGGCTCTGCTCTCCCCATCCCAAGGACTCAGCTCTTCCACCCATTAGACTCAGTTCTAACCCCTCCAGAGGGCTTATGCCCCCCCATAGTGCTCAGCACTACCACATTATAGGGGCTCCTGTCTCTCCGCACCATAGAGCTCAGCTCTCCCCTCACAGGACTCAGCTCTCCCCCCATAGGACTCAGCTCTTCCCCCATGGGGCTCAGCTCTCCCCCCATGGGACTCAGCCCTCCCCACCATGGGGCTCAGCTCTCCCCGCATAG
>NW_023270320.1:40138569-40147225 GCF_011800145.1 Mirounga leonina | reverse complement strand
CACGGGGCTCAGCTCTCCCCCCACAGGACTCAGCTCTGCCCCCATAGAACTCAGCTCTCCTGGCCATAAGGACTCAGCTCTGCTTCCATAGGGCTCAGCTCACCCCCATGTGGGCTTAACTTCCCACCGCCCCCCCAGGGACTCAGGTCTCCCCACAGCAGGCCCACCTCTGTCCTCTCGCAGCCCCGCCTGCCACGCCCCTCCCCCCCAAAAACCTCTCCCTCTGAGGGCCCCAGCTCTCCTGCAGGACCAGGCATCTGGATGGGAGGGTGATTTTTCACTGACTTCTGTGCTGCCACAATTTGAGAACGTTATGCTTTGAACTCACATGTCTCTAGTCAGGCTGAGCCAAGTGGTGCAAAGTAACTTCTAAGCCATGATTTTCAAGGCAAAACGAATTCACTATGGGATTTCGCAGCAGTTTCCCAAAACAAAACAAAGCAAAAGAAAACCAAAAACCCTGAAATCCGACTCCTAATCTGCTCAGTTCCTGACTGGATTAGAATAATTGGCCCCAGCCACATACCTGCCAAGAGCAGAACGAAAATGTTCCTACAGATAATACATCTATATCCTCAAATTATGTCTGCATTTTTTCATACACAGTAATCAACCTTCAATCAAGGATCATCTGGCAGAGAAAACACACACACACACACACACATTA
This sequence comes from Mirounga leonina, assembly GCF_011800145.1. Taxonomy (NCBI): domain Eukaryota; kingdom Metazoa; phylum Chordata; class Mammalia; order Carnivora; family Phocidae; genus Mirounga; species Mirounga leonina. Next base: position 40,146,558 of record NW_023270320.1, on the reverse strand, counting down.
CCAAAAACTAAGAGATGAAAACAGACAATAGGAAAAGATCGACGGGAATTCCTGAGGTTGGCGTTATGAGATGTGTTCTCTAAAACTGCATTTGACTGTAGGTTCACGTATTTAAATGAGCAGGTGACAGGTTTCTGAAGAACTGGAAATAGGACGCAAAAGGCAGATATACACAGTAAGTGAAGGGGTCAGGATGGGGGACGCAGATCTGGCCTGAGACACACAGAGAAAACAGGATGTGAAACAGAGTGAAGAGCACCAGAGACATGCGGGCGCACAGACAGGAGGACAGGTCTCATATGCGCGCGAATCTCAGGGTCGTGCGTTCGAGCCCTGCATGGGGTGTGGAGATTACTAAATAAATAAATAAATAACAACTTAAAAGATGCCTGTGATTTGAGTCCCAGAGGAAGAGAAAGAGAAAATGGGGCAGAAGAAATGTTGGAAGAGGGAATGACAGGTGGCCGTTATTAAGGGCCGGCGGAGGATGTGAAGCGTGCTGAGAGGAGTCGGAGGGCCGTGGGATGGTGAACAGATCACACCTGGGTGCTCGGTGGAGCTGCGGACAGCCCCAGGCAGAGAGAGGAGGCGCAAACGCAGCCCAAGAAGGGTGCTATGTGCAGGGGAGCAGCTGCAGGGAGGAGAGGTGACCTGCTAGCCGGAACGGGGCAATCAGAGGTGTATGGCCCTCCCCTCTCTCCCTGTCCCCACGCCCTGCTGGGGAGCCTACCTGTCCTGCGGCAGAGGGATGGCACCTTAGGGAAGAGCTGCCCCTGAGCAGTCTTCCCAGCTCTTCCCCACCCCTTCCTCTCTCTCCTGGGCTTGAGCTGGGGGGAGACTGCTTTGGGCTGCAGACACTTTCTGAGTAACTGGTCTCTCCTCTCCCTCCAGGGGCAGGGATCCTGCACATCTTGTCCTGGTGCTCCTGCTGAGGGCATGTGCAGGGGAGGCACGTCCGGCAATCTGGTTTCATTTAGGGGACTGAGCAAGAAAACACTAAGTTCACTTGGCTATGAGGGCCCCTGGAGAGGGGACAGGGAGTTAGTGTGCAACGGGGACAGAGTTCTAGTCTGATAAGGTGCAAGAGTTCGGGAGATGGATGGTGGTGATGGTTGCACAAAACTGTGACTGTGCTTAATGCCCCTGAGCTGGACTCTTAAAAATGGCTAAAATGGTACATTACATGTTATGTGTGTTTTACCACAATAAAGAAAAATACACTGAGGTTCATGTACGTGAGTCTTGTCACTGTTGAGGAGGGAATTACAAATGTGGGGAAGGCTAGGATAACACCTGTGTGGTTGGATTGAAAGAGAAGGAATCAATGTGACCTTGTGTGGATTGGATACATGGTGCTGAAGATGGATAGACAGATAATAGGTAATATGGGTAGATGATGATGATGATAGATTAGATAGATGATAGATAAGATGGATGGATGGATGGGTAGGTGGGTGGGTAGATGGATGGATAGATACATGATATAGATGATAGATAGATAGATAGATAGATAGATAGATAGATAGATAGATATAGATAGATAGATAGATAGATAGATAGATAGATAGATAGATAGATGATACAATGGATGGGTAGGTGAGTGGATGGATGGATGGATGGATGGATGGATGGATGGATAGATGATTGATAGGCAGACAGACAGACAGACATGGGTGGATGGATAGATTGAGTGATTTAGATGTGCCCCTGCCACCAAGAAGAACCCACAGATCCACAGATCTACAAATAGTGTACACCAGCCATCCCAGGTCCCAGTGACCACTCCCACCTACACAGCAAATAAGACAACTGCTTTGGACCAGGCAAATAACCCCCCTGCAGGAGGAAGATCTCACCGGGGAAGAGGTGGCCTAGTGCAGTCCTGGCCTTTGGGCTGGCATCGGCCAAGGTCCCATCTCTTCACTCTGTTTCTTACTATGTTCAGAGCTTTTTTTCTCCGCTCTGAACCAACAGGCACCCTAAAAATGGAGCCTCTAAAGCTCTTCCACAAAGTCCTCCAAGGCCATGATGGGCACCGGCAGGGCTGCACGGAGGAAGGGGATGCACGGCCTTCGTGCTTTTCGGGAAGTATTACGGTAACAGTCTGTGCAAAGGGGCCGCTCTGGCTTCTGCCTCCCAGATGGTGTAGGAATGCCCCGCCCCCCCAGCAGGAACCTGGAACCATCGTGAAGGGAAGTCTGAGAGACGCGGCTCCGGCTTAGCTAAGTCCACACAGCACAGTCACCCAGGAGAAAAGATAACTGAGTAATCATAATAAAGAACCACAAGTGACGTGGCCCACGCATGGGGAGTGATCCAGGAGACACTGAGGACCCCCGTGAGGGGTCTGCGCCTGGCCGGATGCGGACGGAGTGCCTCCTTGAGAACATGACAGGACAACAAGACTAGGAGAAGGCAGCCCCTGGACTGGGTCCCGGGAAAGGCAGCCACGTGAGCAAACCCACGGGGTGAAGGTCACCAGTGGGGCAGGGAAGCTGTGGCCCAGCCGGCGTGGCAGGAGCGGGACACGGGACGTCCTCTGGATCCTCAGGGCAATGGGGAGGTGGCGCTAAATTGTATGCCAGGCGATGCTTTGTCGTTATCCCCAGCATCCAACACGGGGCCCAGGACAAAGTGATACCATGCAGAAGAGACCCCTGAGCATAAAACATCCCCCTAACGTGTCGGGAAGGAACGATCTCAGCAAGAGCCCAGCAGCGCCGGCCCGGTACAGAGGAGGACTCCGTAAGCATTGCACGCGGGCTCAATGGGTTAGAAGATGAAACTCACCCATTCTTTCCAGGACGGAAGAATGTTTTCCCCATAGAGACGCACGTCCTGAGATGGGCAGCAGGTGACGGAAACGAGTTCAAGCGGTGATGCTAATATCTAAATCCGAGGCCACGCAGCTAGAGACTCAAGCGTGAAGATGCTCCACTGTTAAGAAATTAATATGGTGGGTGAACTTTCCTTCTCCTGAACTCCTTTTCTTTTTAAACTGAGCTGAAATTGACATATGACATCGTAGGTTTGGGTACTGGGCATAAGGATCAGGTGCCATGATCCCCACAGGAAGCTTGGTTACTCTGAGTCACCACACGTAGTTACAAATGTTGCGTATGTGATGAGAAACTCCGAGGTCTTCTCTCTCCCTGACTTTCAAGACTACAGTAGAGTATCGCTAACGATAGTCAGTAACCGACCTCAAAAAAGGAGGTAAACTGAGTCCAAGTAAAACAGTCAAAAAGAGGAGTTTGTTCAGGCGTCGAGAGGAACTGCAGTTCGGGACGAGCCAGCCGGCACGCGGGGGGCCGAGGCAGCCGGGGGGGCGCGTGGGGCGCTGCGGCCGAGGCGGCTGGGGGCATGCCGGGGGTGGGGGGGCTGCGCACACGGGCGGGCGGGGTCAAGAGAGGGGAGTTCAGTCCGAGCGTTAAAATCCAAACAAACGAAGACCAGAGCAGAAAGCTGCCCGAGCAGACCAAACCAGTCAGTCACACAAATAAAGCTCAGTTCCGCTTACTTGGTGAGACCAACCCGACCGGGGTCATTTAAGAACATTCCAGTATTACCGGTTTTCGGCAAAGCAGACTTTGATGGGAAACCGGTGTGTCTGTCATTAAGGTTTGTGTTTCTGAGGGCACACGCATGAGGTTTTCCGTCTTATATCCAGGGCTCCACTTTAGGTGGAAATTCCTTCACATCAGCGTGCCGTACATAGCGTTCCCGGGACGGATTTATTTTGGACCTGGAAGTTCTCCCACCGGGGTTTGTTCACCTCTGTAGCCTCTGCTCTGCAGCAGACCTCGGAGGTGCTGGCCAAGGGTCGCCTGCGGCTGCTGGTTCTGGCGTTTGGGGACTGTATGACACCTGAACACGTTTGCATCTTAGGGCTCTGGTGGTTCCCGTCTTGTAATGTGAGAACATCCCAAAGAGCTCCCTGCGACCGAATGCTTTTGCAGAGCAGAGACAAAGCCAGCCACGCCTGACCGCCCAGATTCCCCAGTGTGCAAGGCCGCCCACAAGCACGGTTACAAGTCATCGCCAGAACTCTTGGGCATCTTCGGCCCTTGCCCTCCACGTGAGGTGCCTCGCCGTCCTGAGCAGAGTTTCCGCGAGAATTTTCTGCCTTTGTGGGATTAGTCACAGCAACCAGGGCCCGATGGCTGAGTGAGGCATGCCGACGCAGGACGGAGACTCCTACCCCCAGAGGGTAAGCCTGACCAACGCAGAGCCATGCCCTTCCCACACTGAGCTCCCCCGGGACACTCCTAGCGTGGGGGTCTGGAGGCTCCCTCTCCTGTCCCAGGAAGGACCTCCCCAGACAATGCCTCCTGAGCCACGAGCTCTCATTAAGGTTCTATTCATGCACATTCTCTCTTTGTTTTTGTTGCCACCCCAAATGAAGAGAAATAGGAAGGCCATGAGGCTGCCAAGGCGGATACAGAGGGCAGGCGGACGGTACAAGACCCCCCCTGTGCAGTTACGTGTCTTGCTTCCTGTGCCTGGATCTGCGGGAATTCCGCACCAGCACCCCCCAGCCCCCACAATCAATACAGGCACCGTGAACCACGGTGGGGGCCAGCTACCCAGCGGCAGGCTCCGGGTCCCACTGCGCACCAGCCCCAGGCTTGTGACCTGTGAGTCATTCGCCCTGCTGCCTTTGTCTGGCTTGTCCCCGCCGCCGCTGCTGGACTTGCCGCGTAAGCCTGCGCTGCTCCCAGTCAGGCCCGGCTACGTATCCACAACCAGGATTAGTGCATCTATTGGTAAAGTGCGTTCCATGTAAAATAGATGTTCCAGGGATATTTGAAATGTATCTAAATTTCTGTAAATTCTGTATATCCCAAGGGCATGGTGTATTTAGTGAAACGTCCCGATGGTGAAATCATAAAATTGAGACACAGGAACGATGCTTCTAAAATTTGCCCGATGTCTACAACTAGAAAAATGCAGTGGCTAAGAAAGCTGGATAAGAAACCTTTGTGCTAACATCATCTAGTGACGAGGTAGTGGAAGGAGCTATTAGGAGATGGGTTGTGGATTCAGAGGGATCACTGGGTTTTCTGAAGCATGCTTACGGGTTGAATTGTGCCCCCCACCCCCCGAAAACACATTCCACCTCTTACACTTACGAGCAGTGTGCACCCGGAAATTCTCTGAGCTTATTTCCTTAAATATACAGGTTATACACACACACATCATAGATGTAATTAAAGATACAGGTCCACACATATGACTGGTGCACCTGTATCTTCATCCCATCGGGCGGCCATCACAAACCACCACAACTGCCTTATGGCATTAAGCCAAATGTCTGTGGCTTAAACACAGACACTTACTTCTCACTGTTCTAGAGGCAAAGTCTGAAATCCGGGTGCCACCAGAGCCCGTGTCTGGCTGGTTTGTGTCCTCGCGGGGCAGACAGCAGGGAGAGAGGAAGCGAGGTCTGTCCTGACCTTTAGAAGGACGCTGATCCCACCATGAGGCTCCCTCCACCCCCACCCCAGGACCTGATCGCCTCCCAGTGCCCACCTCCTGGCACCATCACCTTGGGGGTTAGGCTTCAACATTCCAGTTTGGGGAGGATACAGATATTCAGCCCATGGAAACCCACCTGGGATAACACGGGTAAAGTTGACTCTACCGTCTCCTCCTGGACTGGGAGCTCTGAGTGGGCAGCAAAGAAGATGCTACATCACCCCATTCTTCCACCCCAGTGACGGTGACCAGTGGACGTTCTGTGAGTGCTTGTGACGTGGACGCATGTGGCCCCAGGCATCAGGGGGACGTGGTGCCTTAGGGACCCTCCCCATCACCACAATGCAGGTTCTCAGGCCCTCGAGACGCTTTATATGCAGAACCACAATTTAATGTTTAAATTCCTCAATGCTTACCTTACATGGTTGCGTTCAAATTGATTAGCCTGAAATAGGATCCCTGGCCCTGGGTCCCTGGTGGCCCTCCTGCCCCCCCAGCCCCCAGGCCCCCGAGCTGCACAGACCAGCCATGCGGGCTTGGCCCCTGTACCTCAACTAAAGGGCAGCCTCCTGTGCTCTGTGCATCTTCTGCTGGGTCCCCGCAAACGCCCTGGAGAATTTAACGTCTCTTATCGAAAGCGACGTGAAGATCTGAGATGGATGGTGACAGCCCCGGTAGCAGAGGCCCCAGCCCCGTGATTGACCTCAGTACGCCCCGGCAAGCGGGCTTTGATTTACCAGAGCTGTCTCCACCTGAATTTGCAAGTAACATGTCAGCATGGGGCACAAAGACCTGAATGTCTTGCAGGCCTTATCTAGTCTTCTTTCCAGTTAATATTTAATTACGCACTTCAGTTAAGAACTTAAATGCTCCAACATTAACCTTCAGCCTACTCTTTTAACATAAAACAAACAGAGATTGGGCATCCAATCTTCTGTAAAAAGAGGAGACTTACCACGAATAGCAACGCTTACAGAGTGTTTCTTAGGTGGCACCCATGTCCCCGAGGGTCTCACTCTGACTGTATTAGCTCATCATCCCCCCTCCCGCCCTCCCCCCACCCAGTCCTAGGAGACAAACTGGGGCAGCACTCAGGTCACTTAGCAGCTGGGTCAGCACATGCGGAACTGCTGGATCATGGGGACATCTAGTGGATCCTGGGATTGGCTCTTCACAGCTGGTTGGCAAGTACTTAGATACTCTGCAACCTCACGTAGCCACACTGCGCGCAGCCTGATTCTGGTATGAGTGGCAGGGACTGTTCTTAGCCCCATGAGAAAGAAAAGGCTCCATCCTGGGCCCTCCCAGACGGAGAAGCACAGTCTGGTTTCCATGACCCAACCCTCCCCTCTGCACTTCCTTGTCTTTCTTTGGGACCTGGAAATGGACCGCGTCGAGGGGTCCGCGTATTGCTTTAGGGCTCAAGTACACTTTCCCACTGACTGTGAAAGTTGTTCAATGCACAGAAAAGGTTTCTTAGTTTTATTTTTATTTTATTTTCTTAAGTAAGCCCCACGCCCAGGGAGGCGCCCAGGGCTGGGCTCGAACTCACGACTGAGCCACCCAGGCGCCCCCACAGAAAAGAATTTTTCAATAATAAGATGAATACTCACGTACCAGAGCCAGATTCAACGCTTATTGGTGTGTAGTCCCCTTTACTTCGTCACACCCTCACCCACGCTCCCACACACACCCCCCAGACACGCTCGTGCCCCTCACACTCACATGCTCACACTCAGGCCCTCGCGCACGTTGCTGAGCATTTCGGAGCGAAGCCCAGAGGCACTGACTCCTGACTCCAGCCCCACAGCTCGTTTCTCTCACAAATGAGCATATCGTCTGCATGACCATGGCACCTTTAACCCACTGAGGCAGATGCACAGGAATTCCCACGAGACATCGAACACTCAGCTCACGCCGGAATTTTCCCTTTGTCCCCACGGAGGTGTTTTGCCGCCGTTGGTTTGGAACAGCCTCCAGTCGGTTCGGGCAGCACATTTGGCTGTGGCAACCTCGGGGGACGCCGGCTCGCACAGCCTCCCTTAATCCCCAGCCCGCGACATCGGAACGACAGGGCCAGCCGTCCGCACGGTGTCCCGCCTCCGGGTTTGCCCGGCTGCTCCTCTGTGGCCCCGGACAGAGTCCCTCTGTGGCCTGCCTGGCTCGCGACATGGATGCTGATCAAGGGCCCCGACTGGCCAGAACCCTTCACAGGGGACCGCGTGACCGACAGCATCGCCCAGGGGAGACCCCTCCAGCCTGCAGCACACACACCTCAGTGACAGTCGAAAATGTGTAGTGGAAGATCATTAAATTGGAAAGTCCAGTGTGGGGGTGCCTGGGGGGCTCAGTCAGTTAAGCTTCCAACTCTTGGTTTCAGTTCAGGTCTCGATCTCAGCGTCGTGCGTTCAGGGCCCACGGTGGGTCCATGCTGGGTGTGGAGCCTACTTGATAACTAAAAAGAAAGGAAGGAAGAAAGATAATTAAAAAGAAAGGGATGGAGGGAGGGGG
>NW_023270320.1:40131475-40138559 GCF_011800145.1 Mirounga leonina | reverse complement strand
GGAGGGAGGGAAAAGGAAAGAAAGAGAGAGAGAGAAAGAAAAAGGAAGGAAGGAAGGAAGGAGGCCAGTCCCGTGTCGGGAGCCCTGCTGGGAGCGCAGGCCCGTGTTGCCTAGGTCCCTTCGGACAGTGCCGATGACAGAGTTGTGCTGGCAGGAAAACAAACAAACTCCCTGAAAGTGCTTGTTCTGGACAAAAGCTTTGCCCCTTTCCTCATGGAAGAGCCTGTCCTAGGTTTGGGCCTTGAACGCGGGCTCGTCCTTCTTGCTGGGAAGTACTGAACAGAGACCAGTCCGCCCAGGCAGATAAAGGGTCTGTCACAGGCTCTGAACCCCGTGGAGACGGTAACGGGGGACACTTGCCCCCCCTTCACGGCTGAGCCGCCCGGGTCCCCCCGGCTCTCTGGTGCGGGCTCCTTCTGAAGGCCGTCCACTCTGAAGACTGGCTGGAATGCAGGCAGGCCCCCCAAAACTTCAGAGAGGCCACCAGTGCGGCCCCCTCTGACGGAGACCCAGTGGCCTGCGACTGGCTTCGGGTCAGGGACACGGGGAGGGTGCGGGGCAGCGGAGGGACGAGGCGGGCACTCCTTCCTGTCGGGACGGCTGCTGTCTTGCCCTTCCTTGGGGAGATGTCTGCCCTTGAATGTTATTATCCATCTTAGAATAACATGCGCCCGTAAAACCTCCTGCCCTTGGCTTTGCGTCAGGGCTACCACCTGGAGAAAGCAGACCTGCCTTTCTCCACACCTTCTGCTGCACATAAGGTTTTCACATAGACACCTTGTAAATTCAGAGTGCTTTGTTCTTGCTGCCGTTAGCTTGGTTTTGTTCTTACGCAATTTTCGGTCTTAGTTTTGCTATTTGTTAGTTTTTAACAGGGATGAAAGAACGATTCATTCTTCTGAAAACGTCGGTATAAAGTTGACCAAACTGTTTTTAAAATATACCCAGTATGCACAAACAATGAATCATGGAACACTACATCTAAAACTAATGATGTAATGTATGGGGACATTAACATAACAATAAAAAAAAAGAACCTTCAAAGAAAGAGTTCAAAGATCACCAGAAGTATATATTGTGCTTAGGAAAATCAAATTTATACTTCCTAAATAATAAACTCAGAAACATCTCCCTAAAAAAAAATATATATATATATATATATATATACCCGGCACTGACTCTAAGCAGGTGAGACGCGCCGTCCCAGGAATGACTGTCCTGAAGGAAGGAGCTTATAGTCGCAGATTTCTAGACACAGGAGTTCCCCTCTCCCCCGCCCCCGGGCCCCACGGGGCCTCCCGGAAGCACCAGGTCAGTGGGGGGCTGGAGGCGTGAGGGCAGAGTGTGGGGGAAAGCCTTGACTGTGGTTTTCACAGGGAAGAATGAGCAGGCAAGAGGAACAGGCCGAGCCCACGAGGGACTGGCAAGTTTGCATAATTTCGGTGGCTCTGGGTATCGGGGCGGCCCCTGGTTGTCTGAGGCCTGGGACTGGAGCAATGAGCGTGGGGGGTTTTAGAGCCACATAGAGCAGGTGGCTGGGTGGGTGGGGCTGTGGTCTGCTCCCCTGGGAGTCGCGAGGCCCTGACATACCAAGGCATCACGAAACATAGAAAGTAAAACACAGGATCAAGACACAAACATAACACACAATGATTTAAATGGAGATTTATTTTCTCACTTGAGAACACATCCTATTTTAGAGCAGTATCTCTGCGCCTTTTGGAATGTGTCAAGGTTAACAGAAATGGTCATGTTTACGTATTTACTTCAATTAATATTCTTTGAGCACATACTTGAATAAAATGTTTATGAAACCTGCTTTAGAACAAAAGCATTGTATGCACGGGAAGCACTGTTTTCCACCGTAGAGCAACCACCCCAAGGTTAACCTCTCCTGTCTTGGTGTTTGTAAACACAAGCACAAACCGCTTTATTTTCTTTCAGTTAATTGTATACTAACAAGAATTTGCTCCTAGAAGGCTGGAAGTCGGAACTAATTGACTTTCATGGGTAATACTTGTTGGTAGAAATGAGCAGAAGGCCTCCTTGCAGGTGAGCCAAAATAAACCAACCCCGTTTGCCCCTGTGATCCAGAGACGCAGCCCCCACCTGCAGACGGGCGTGGGGGGAGCGGCACGTCAGCGTTGGGGGGTGCAGCTGGTGAGGGAGCCCCTCAGGTCAGACCCTCACCTGGGCTGACTGGCAGGCTCTCTGCAGCAAGCCGTTTGCCCGCCAGCCAGGCGCTAGGCTGGAGTCACTTCGCCGGCCTCCCAAGGGCGTGAGGACAGGCATCCTACAGACGTCCTGTTCCACCCTCTTCACGTTCAGTGACTCAGGCCTGGTTTGTCACGCGCCGTGCCTGCCAGATCATAGGACAGTCAGAGGAGGCTCTGCCTCGGTCCAGTGAGTGGTCAGCATCCTGAGGAGCCAGCAGGAGGTCGGCTGGTACCTGGGGCCCCGCTCCCTCACCTTGGCCTTGATTTAGTTCCTTTCGAGGAGGGGGCGGAAAACAGGAGTCGGAGGTGTGCTTCCTGACGGCTGCTGGTGGTTTCTGGCCAGTTGTCCCTCCTGCCTCTGCATCTGAACTCTGTGCAGTTGCCCAGGAGCGAGATTGGAAAGAAAACTCTGAGGTAAGTTCTCCTTGTCGGGCAAGTTCACAAACCAGGCCCCTTGGTGGGTTACTTTCTGGATTTGCTGACCTCGTAACATTTTTTTTTTAAGATTTAATTTATTTATTTATTAGAGAGAGAGAGACACAGCAAGAGAGGGAACACAAGCAGGGGGAATGGGAGAGGGAGAAGCAGGCTTTCCACGGAGCAGGGAGCCCGATGCGGGGCTCGATCCCAGGACCCCGGGATCATGACCTGAGCCGAAGGCTTAATGACTGAGCCACCCAGGCGCCCCTCTACCCGCCTTTTTAAACACACTGAAGGTCTATTTTCTTTCATATGCCTCTATATTTGATTTCTTTTTTTTTTTTTTAAGATTTATTTATTTATTTGAAAGAGAGCGAGCAGGAGCACGGGCGGGGCAGAGGCCCAGAGAGACTCTCCAGCAGGCTCCACACCGAGTGCGGAGCTGACGCAGGGCTCGATCTCACGACCCTGCGATCATGACTTGAGCTGAAATCAAGAGTCGGACTATGCTCAACCGACTGCGCCACTTGGGCGTCCCCTGTATTTGATTTCTATATAGCATTACACTTGGTGTTGAGGGGAGAGAGGGCAAGTTCTGAGCCTGTAAGTTTGCTCCTAAACTAGTATCTGAGGTTAAAAAAAAAATCCAAGGGCTTCTATCTCTCTGCAGAGAGGAGTTAAACATTTCTCAAAGCTCACTACATCCTTCAGGTCACTGAGTACCTTCTGGGGCCAGTCCAGGGGAGGGAACTGGCCTGACCGGCTTGGGGGGGCGGGGAGGCAGCCTCTCTGCCGCGTGACTGAGCTTGTAATTGGAGGTGGTTCCTTCAGCTGCACCAGGGTCTCTGAGTCTCCACGCTACTGCACTCCCGTGTTCCAGAGCAGCATCTCCGGCCCCCACACCCTGTGCCTGAAGCCCCCGCACCCCCACCCCACCCGCTGTGAAACCCAAAGGTGTCCACCTTGCCAGATGTCCCCCCAGGAGGGGTGGGCTGGGCCACGCTCTGCTTGGACGGGCCCTCGAGAACAGCCTGGCTTCCTGGCCCTTGAACAAACGTAATCTTTATCAAGGCATTTTCTTTTTTAAATGCTGGTTGTTACGGTCGTGTGTTTGGCCGACCGAGACTTAGGATGCTTTGTGTGCCAAGATAATTACAGCCATTAGCCTGAAGGTCCTTGTTCTCCACGGAGAGAGCCCTGCCCTGGTTCAGCCGACAGACACTCGGCAGAAGCCCTGATACTCCAAGAGACTTGAGACCAGTCTCAGCTTTTTATGTCTGTGGCTCAGAGACGTTACTCAAACCTTCCGAGGTCACACCACCAGTGGGAGTAAAGGGACCCAAGTTCCGAGCCCTCTGAAAATCTCGGACGTGAGCCACAGGCGCCATGGTTTGTGGTTCAAAATATGCTTCTCAGAAAAAAGAGGTGGACACAATGAATGCATTTTTCTTGGACAAATGTTTTCTGTCTAAAATGCTTTCATTTTGCCATCCTTATTGGAAGAAAATATTATCCATGCCCCTTGTTAAAGAATGCAGACATGGATTTTATTCGGGAAACTACCACCGAAGTGAGGTGCCCCTGCAGTGGGCTTTGCAGGGGGGGGAGGGCGGCGAGCGGGTGTGTGTCCCGGTGCTGGTGGATGGGCAACATCAAGGCTGGGCCTTTCTTGCTGGACCAGCCCAACAGCATTCTTGCTGAAGCAGGCCAGGGTGACAGCATCCCGGCTGGGCGATGCTGAGCTGGCCTGACCATGCAAGGCAGAGCCCTAGGTCCGAGCCTCGGGGGTTAAAGGAGCCTCAGGAGAGCCCATCCAGGAGCATCTTCATGGCAGCTGGGCTGAGCACCTAATCACTGCCAGATGCCCAGAGATTCCTGAGTTTGTTTGTGATCCGTTGTCTGCAGATCACGAACTGGGGTCCGACGCTTTAAAATACTGTTTGGAATATGTCTCCTGCAGAGCTAACTGCGCTCTCTGGTGAAAAGCACTTGGATCCAAAGCAGGAAACTTCTCCCCACTCTCCCTGTGAGACCTCGGCCATCCCACCTGCTTCTGACAAATAGGCAGAAGGGGAGAGATCTCAGCAGCCCTCTGCTAATGTCGTTTAAAAATCTGCCTTTTCCTTAATCAAGCATGTATTGCCTAAATGATCCAAAAGGAAAGGGAACATTAAAACTGTCCATCCCACCTCCTCTAAAGAAGCCATTTCGATTGCCTTCAAATACCTCATGGCCTCCTATTTCAAAACTCAGCTTTCTTGTTTTGCCGAGGGTAGTTAGACAAGTTACTTGGCCTTTACCCACACTGAGCCTTGGTTTTCTTACCTAGGAAATATGCAGGTCCGCCTACGAGCATCTGAGAATGTGCCAGACCCACGGGAAGCCGGAACGAACCATTTCCAGAAAGCACTTGCCAGGGCGCCTCAACAGTACATCTGTTGTTGTGTCCGTAGGAGGGAGGAGGCGAGGGACCCGGCTGGGCTTAAAAGAGGCCCCCCCGCGGCAGGAGAGTCCCATGGGTCCTGCGTGTGCAGAAATCAGGCTGCATTTCGCTCAGTTTCGTTAAGTCTCTCAGTTCTACCTGGTTATTTATTACCAGTTATACCTGCATCTGTTTTTTTTTTTTTAAGATTTTATTTATTTGTTTGTTTGTCAGAGAGAGAGAGAGTGCACAAGCAGGGGGAGAAGCAGCAGAGGGAGAAGCAGGCTCCCCGTCGTCAAGCTGAGAGCCCAATGCGGGGCTCAATCCCAGGACCCTGAGATCATGACCTGAGCTGAAAGCAGACGCTCAACTGACTGAGCCACCCGGGCGCCTCGCGTCTGTTTTTTAAATGGCTGACTCACCACTATGCTTTAAAGACAGCAGAGCAGAAAGGCACCATCCTTGTTCCAGACACTTCCCTGAATGCTGGGGATAATAGAGGGGACAGGACCAAGTCCCCTGTCATGCAGGTCACATTTTGGTCAGAAGACACAGGAAATAACAAAGAAATAAGATAAGCATATAAAAATACAAAATGTCCAGCAGGGTTAAGTCAGTAAAGAAAGAAAAGGCTTCAGTCGGGGGTTTTCAGGGGCAAGGGCTCTGCTGTGTGCTGACAAGGGAGCACCTGCACCCCGATGGGTCAGCGCCCCCAGGGAGACCCCAGAGCACCCACCAGCTGCTGCACATTTCCCAGTGGAGGTCACGGCTCGGAGGTTCAGAGGGTGCACACCAACTTCTCAAAGCTGGTAGTTCTGGAGCCCAGGTCTGCCTGACTGCAGAGTCCGGTGTTTTATGCAAGGCAAGGCTGCTCCTGGTTCTCCAAAGCCTGGCCATCTATGCTCAAAAACAAAACCCTCAATTCGAAGCCCCCGACTCCCATCTTCTGGGGGCTGGTCCTTGAACAGCAAACTGTGGGAGAAACTGGGGCCACAGGCAAGGCCAGCAAACTTTGCCTTTCCCCTGAAGTCTTCCATTCGAGAGGCTTCCTTACCTGGAAGGTGGACGCAAGGACACCTAAGATTTTACACCCAGTTCACAGTTCAGAGAGCTGTTTCCACTCCTCATCTCACAATTACTTTGTATTATTAAGTAGCAGGCACCGAATGCTAATTTAATGCATGCTGCTGATCCTGTCCTCACATCTCACTCTCTGGGCCGTATTCTGGGGGGACACCGTCCTATTTTCCGTGTCACAGATGCAGATTCTGCGGGCCAGGAGACGAGAGGTGACCTAGGAGACCGGCCACCCTGAAGGGCTTTGGAAACCATGATCCAGTATAAACAACTTAACCTCTTTTTCCGGGGTCCTGGGGAGATTACACCACCTGCTCCAGAGGGAAGAGAACTCCCCAGGGGACGAAGTTAACGCTGTCTCTCCCAGCTTTGCGTTTTCAGGGAGTTTGTTCCCGAAGTCACACGCAGTGGAGGACTGACAGCCAGGACCTGAGTGGGGCAGGTTTTACTGACTTCGCGGAGGAGACCAGGGTCGAGACAAGTTCCATCACCTGCCAGCACCACAGGTGGTTTGGGAAGCGAAACCCTATGTGAGCGCGCCCCATTTCCAAGCCCCTGTGGCCTCGGGCGGCCTCAACCTAGTTTTACAGGTTCACATTGCTGAGTCACCGCTGTCACGGGGTGCGGCTGGGGCAGCCGCCTCCAGCTGCACCCCCCGTCCCAGGCTGCATGCACTCCTGGGCTCCCAGCGTCTCAGCGGGGGCCCCGGGGTCTGTTCAGACGCCCCCCTCCTGGAACAGCCGCAGTTCCCCCCGAGTCAGCGGAACGAGGGCGTCCGGCATCCGCGCACTTCGGGGAGGGCCGGGCGGCGGGGCAGCGGCCGCACGTCCCGTCCGCGAACTTCCCCCCGCGCCCGGTCCGCGCGCCCCCCTCCAGCGCCCGTGGTTCCGTCCGGGCCGCGCGCCCCCCTCTAGCGCCCGTGGTTCCGTCCGGTCCGCAACCTCCCCCC